>NC_052533.1:26599324-26911529 GCF_016699485.2 Gallus gallus
TCTCTCCATAAGTCATGAATACTCCTAGCACAGCAGGAACACATTAATGATTTATTTTTTCTTGGCAATACACTTATTACAAATGATTTTTTTTACCTTGTTGGGTACTCACTGCAGGACATTGCTGCTAATAGATCCCCTTGAGCATTTGCAGTATATATTCTTCATTCAACCAGATCCCATGTGTTATTCATGTTAAATACCTCATCTATAATCTCTTTAAACATGAGGTTTCTGTCACAATCTCTTTTGTTGTCTGGGCAATTTTTGGCAACAACAGTAAAATCAGCAAAATACTTTTCTAAAATTCACATGGGAAGTTGCTAGTTGTAGTTATTCACAGCTGCCTGTGGGGATGGGCTCATAGGCTTATATTTTGGGAGATCATCTGTTCTGGCACCCCTTATCTCAGTATGACTTCTCAGTTTTATGACTTTCAAATTTTTCTGATTTCCTGCATTGCTTTCAGACTGTCCTGTTATTTGCTCATATGCCTCTCAAACTCTGACAAGGAGGTTTGGGAGCATTGAAACCCAAGCAAGCAGTGGAGGCAGAACTGCGTGCCAAACATGAGTTCTTTCAAAAACTATACTCTTTGCGCTTTCTGCAAAATTTTGTTGGCAGAGCTCTACTAGCACACAGGAGTCTTTTAACCTGGGGGAATGGTTTCAGAGGTGAAAGGACAGAGAGTGGATGTCTGGCTGGGCCATTAATGTGATACTGAAAACGGGGTATACTGGGCTGTGTAAGGTAGAGACTGCTTCTGCAGCATGGAAGGGAAAGACTGAAAAACAGTGAGATGTGACTTGGCTGGGGAAGGAGTAAACCAGGAGAACTGGTTCTGGGTCCTACAAAAAGAGGCCTGTCTAGTGGACTTGAAGTTGTTTTATCTTTTGTTGGTTATATAGCAGCTGCAAAGAGAATATCAAACCTGTGTTGAAATTGACATTTACCATGTATCCAGAGTGTGCAAGCCCCTTGGAGTTTATCTCATGTGGATTGAAAGCCTACAGGAATATAGGGTCAAGAAAGGCTTGTTCTCTTTCATCATCTTTTAATGAATACACATGCAACTGATTTTTATTAGATATGGTTGAAGATTTACTTCATAATTTTTCCTGGAATATTTCTTTCATGTACATATTCTTGTGCTTTTGCACACACTCCTCTGCACACACTCTGTCTGTGTGTGATTAGTCAGCCATGAAGGGCCAACTTCTACTGTTTTTCTTATGTACTCTCTTACAAAATAAGATCTTAATGAACTTAAGTGTTTGAACATGACTCTACATTGCTGCATATGTGCAACATTTTGTAACTTTTATTCATCTTCATGGAAAAAATAAGAAAATGTAATGGTAAAATTCAAAACTTATGGGAGAGGGGCATGTGGAAACAAATATGTTGACAGTACTGTGGCACTATTTATAAACAGAAACCGAATGATAAGTCTTCTGTTTTTCCAAGTAAATGTTAATTCACTTAAGTGACCCATTGTAGTGTTTTAAACTACAGTAATATGTGTGCTCATAGGTGGAGAATGAAACACAGAGTGCCATATTTCATCTACAGTATAAACATGACGTTATAAAGAAGTCTCCTCAGCCTTGCTGGTCTTGCTGAGAAATTGCTTACAAAGTTCTCTGGATATTTTAGTCTAATTCTAAACTGCTGATACACTGAGATTTACTTTGAAAAGAGACAGGAAAAAGAATTGGATGGAAAGCTGCCCAGAAGGAAGTCATTTTGTTTACATGCATAATTGGTAGCTTTTAATTATTCCTTTGAACACAGGTTGCTCTGAAAGTAACACCTCTTATTTATTCTGTGGAAATGACAACAGATGCAAAGAGCGTGATAACGCTATTTGTTAAAGCAAACTCTCAGCTATGAAATACGATTTCTCAATGTAATCATTACCATTAACTATGTATTTTCACCAGTGATGAACTAATGCATACATGCCAGACTTGTCTTTCATGTCACTGTCACCACTGTTGAAATAAACCACCCACCACCTCAGTGTGCTCACATCCATTGTTTGGTCTCCCTAAATGTTCAGCAAGCATCAGTGAATGTCCATGAATGTGTGTTTTCTACATGAAGGAATTCAATGACACCTTTCCTTCATATGCACTTCCATGTCAGATGCTATTTTGTCAGGCTGCCCTTCTGCCATCTGTCACATAGCAACAAAATTTAATAGAATATTGGCAGAAAGGTTCAACCCCTACTGCCATACCATCAACATCTGTCTCTGATGTTGTGGGACAATGTAATAAAATAGGAGGAATTACTTTTGGAAAAGTCCTTGTATATGTAGAGTACATAGGACTCATATGTTCTGCTAAGCATTTTCTTTCACTTTCCAGTCTTAGCAGTGGCAGAAAAGCAGTGTTGCTCACCCAGGCAGCTGGCAGCTGTGTGGGCAGCAGAACAGCAAGTCAGCATCAGTGGATGCCTGTAGCAGAGCTGTGTCCCCACACACTGCATGACACACAGGGCTAGATGGCCTTGGAGGTGAAGAGATAATGGACAACCAGGTTGCTTCTATAAGAAAAGGAAGGTGGGGGATGTTTGAAAAGAAATCTAGGTGGAAAGCAGGTACTGCAGTAGAGTTGGCGGCTGGGGAAATGGGAAAGAAACCCACCAAATCATGCATCAGGTTACTGCTGATCTGTAATTTGATGTGAGTAAGGCTGATCAGGACCTGTTACTCACTAACTCATCTCTGAAACTATTAATTTTCCTCCTTTTTCCCCACAGACAGTATTTTCCTATAGTTAATTCATTTGCAACATATTTACTTGGTACATTCTAATATACAGTTTCTCAAATGCAACACAATTCTACTACTTCACAAGCTATAATGATAGGATGGTTTTAATGTCATTTATGTCATTCAAATGGTGAGCGTGTTCTCTGGATCTAGGTTTATCACAAACTGTAGCAGGCATCGAAACCACAGTAATTCACAAGCAGCAGTAAGTCAGCTGAGACATTTGCAGCCTTCCTCTTCCAGATGTAAGAACTATACCACTGGCCTCTTCTACAGTGTTCTTGTCAAGAGTGGAGCAGCACCAGCCTCTGTGCCCTCTCTTCCCCCCACTGAGAAGACAAAATATACACTTGTTCTTCTCACTGGGACCCAAAGTCGTGGTAGGTTGAACTGATGCACTGATTTCCTCCTAGACTCACAGTACTTAATCTTGATATCTATGTTGGTTTGGCGCTGATCTATGCATTCCCTAAACTCTCTGCAATTTTGACCTCCCATATTTCAGAAAAGGTGATAGACAAACTTCATATGTTGTCTGTGATTCAAAGAGTTTCAAAAATGCCTTAGGTTTATAGTCCAAGTTGGCTCCTTAGCTCCAGCAGACTTCAGTTGAAAGAATTGTGATGAAATATGGTACTGAGTAAGATTATTTTCCGCTACTAAATATATTATACTTACTGAAAATCTTTTGAAAGTTCTGCATTCGAGTAACGTCTAACCTTTATTTAGTAAAAACAGTAATTGACACCAGCATCAGGAAGGAATGTGATAAACTGAAAATGTTTGGTTTGGATTATGGTATCTATCTTCTCTCCCAAAGAAAAGATGATTGAATGAATAGTGTTTACTGGGACAAAATCATTCTTTTCTTGAAGAACAAAATAATGAGGAATTAACAAAGCAGATGGACTTCATAGTTCTCAGATAATGGGTCTGTTTTACCAGAACCCTTTATAAAAGGAATCTGCATCCTTTTAAACAGTGTTTGTTCTGAAGAAGGCTCATCCAAAATAAAATGAAAACATTTGAAATGTAAATGCTTTTTTTTCCCCATTTTTGAACATTTAATGAAAAGCAGCCCCTTGAAACTCTGACAAACCTTATCCCTCATCACTTCACTATTGGTTTCATATTTCATTTAGTGTGTGCCAGCAGGAGAGAATTTTTGGCTGGGAATATCTCATCTTCCACTAAAATGTTTCCTTTTCTTAATGGAGTACAGGTAGAAGGTATAGGCTAAATTGCTGGAAATCTATGGAGTAACATAACCCTTGAATATTGTTAAACACTATTATGGTACTGACTGTGAAGATCTGCCTAAAATGTCTAAAAGCAAAAGTGACATGTTGATCATTCTGCATTGGAGAGCTGCAGTGAGCTTCAAGTTGCTGAGAAAAACTTAAAAGAGGACTTTGTTTGAAGAGTATTACGTTCCAGGGATGAGGTCTAAAGTTGGATTTACAGCCAATGTTTATGTACACATCCACTTGGAACTACCTAGTCCTTGTCCTGGACTTGTCACTATATTTCATCCAGTGAAATACCTATAATCCACATATCCATCAAATGAAAAGTGATGGGGTATCTTCCTCTTTTCCTTGGGTCACATACCAAAGTGGAAACTACTACTAAACTTTGTAGGGAACCACATAACAAAAACATGTTGGGGCATGTGGGAGAATATCCAGCAGATGAAGCCCAACAGTATCTTAGCCTACCAGAATGTTCTATGTTTCTGCATTCTGATTTGGAGGTGATTTGGTTGCCCAACATTTCCAAATGGACTGTGAAAATGCTGAGACATAGTTTTGTAGGTTTATTGCCATGTGGAACTCCTCAGGCACCTGGAAGTGAATGGCAATTGAAGTTGAGCACCGGATTCTCATGACTGATGTTCTGGACTTAGGTCCAGATGTTCCTCCAGAAATTAAGTTGTTGTGGGATAACTGTATAAAATACTTGAGTAAAAAAAAAGGGCAAAAATGATTAGCTATTATAAGAAGAAAACGTTATCATAGAGAGAAAAACAGCAATCTGCACCTGGACTGTTCAGTGTAGGCATAAGTGAGCTGGGGAAAAAAGTGAATAGGAAAATGAACTTGCTGAAGATCCAAATTATTCAAGTTAGTCAAAATGAAATGGGCCATGAAGTGGTATAGTGAATGACTGGGTGGTAAAGTGGCGGATAAAATTTTACTTTGATAAATGCAAATAATAAACAAGGGAAAAGGCAATAATCTTAACTATATTTGAAGAGCTCTTATTTGTTATTGCCACTCAGAAAAGGTAACTTAATATTGTAGGTGGTTCTCCAAAAATATAGTTTTAATGCTCTGCTGCAGTCACAAAACAGCAAGCAGAATGGTTAGTATTATTGGAAAAGGAACAGAAAACATTGCTATGACCCTACACAACTCTGGGATGCCCGTGTCTCAGAATCTGTGTATGTTCATATAAAGAAAGGAGTGGTGAAGGTGCTCGTGGTAAGGAACAGTTGTGAAGCCAGTGCTATTAGATTAAAAAAAAAAGTGGTTCAGGCAAGTAATATGTTAAGCATTTATTAGACTTGAGAGGGGGAAGAAAACAAAAAGGAAAGTAGGATGATATGCCAAAATAAGCATTAAAATGGCAGTTTAGACTCACTCTATTCTTCCTTGTTTGGTGTTTTTTTTTGTTGTTGTTTAGTTTTTTTAACTATAGCTGCTGGTTCCTGAAAGAAACGACTTTTCTGTACATATCTCTAAGTTTGCTGAAATCCTGCTTTATGCTTAACCTTAGCTTACACTTATCACGCTATCTGATTGAGACTTTCTTTATCTCAAATGCTTTTTTTATAAAATGTATGTAATTTAACTTTGTTGTTAGGGCACCTTGTAACAGTAAGCTGTTACATTAAGCTGAAGGCCGGAGAGCACAGATGGAAGTATCAAGGAATGAATGAGCTGCCCCATATGGATGCTGTTACAGTCTTAAGCTAACAGAGATGGAAGAGCTCCTACTGCATCTGGAGGCTCTGCTTGAGATAGGCTTTAGAAAGTGGAAAAAGTGAGGATTTTAATTTCAGCATCATTTGATAGTAGATGTCAGTAGTACTGAGGCATTAGAAATATCTACCTGCAGTACTATTAAAGAGAACTAAAATAAGCAAGTCTAGTTCTGGAAAGCCAGCAGTGTGATGCTTTCTTTGATTTACTGATTTGTGCTGTGAAGTCAGGTCTCTGTACACCCTCTACAATATGCCATTTTCTCTTAAAACAAACAGCTGTTTTTGTCTTGAAGACTAAATTTTAAATTGCAAGTTCTTTCTTAGGCTTGCTATGTTATTTTGTCATTGGCTAATATGTATTTTATTTACTTTATTTACACCATTGATAAAAGTGAATAGTAATATTTATAAGGCTATTCACTCTAGAGCAAACAGCAAAATTATTTCATGGAGATTTACAGATTTTATACAATAATTGTATTATTTTTTTAATAGAAACTAAGAAAATAAGGAAGTTTCTAAGAACTATTTATTTAGCAAGTCAAAGAGTGGTTTCTCTATGAGTTAAATTGTATGCGTGGATAAATTTCATAACCAAACTTGGAAAAATAGCTGTCACAAAAGAATGGTATTTTGTTACTATTAGGCCAGAATTAGGAATAAATCCAAGAGTATTTTTCAGTGAAATGCCATTTCTTTTATGAAAAATTGAATATGCTTATTTGATATATTTGATAAGAAGCATAGAAAGGTTGACCCAGAGAAGTACCAACCTGTTAACCTCACCTCTGTACCAGGAATATCTTGGAGCAGATCCTCCTGAAAGCTATGCTAAGGCATATGGAATAGAAGCTGATACAAGATAACCAGCATGGCTTCACCAAGGACAGGTCCTGCCTGAACAACCCTGTGGCTTTTTATAATGGCATAATTACATCAATGGACAAGGGAAGAGCTACTGATGTCATCCATAAGGGTTTGGACATGGTCCCTCCATTACATCCTTCACTCTAATTTGGAACTGATGGGTGCACTGTTCATTGGATGTGGAACAGGTTGCAAGATTGTACCCAGAGAGTGGTGGCTAATGGCTCTGTGGCCAGATAGATGTTGGTGACAATTGGTGTCCCTCAGGGACTGTGCTGGAAACAATGCTCAATAATTTCTTCATGAATGACATCAACAGTGGGATTGAGTGTACCTTCAACAATTCTGTGGACGACACCAAGCTGTGTGGTGTGGCTGATGTGCCCAAGGAATGGGATGACATTGAGAGAGACCTAGACAGGCTCCAGCAGTGGGCCCAGGTGAAGTGCAAGGTCTTGCATCTGAGTTCCAGCAACCCCCACAGCAGTACAAATAGGGTGATGAATGGATAGAACGCAGCTCTGTTGAGAAGGGCTTGGAGATACTGGTGGATGGCAGCTGGACACGAGCCAGTGATGTGCCCTCATGGTCCAGATAGTTAACCATATCCTGAACTACATCAAAAGAAGTGTGGCCAACAGGGTGAAGGAGCTGAGCTGATCCTGCCACTCTGCTCTGTGCTAGTGAGAGTGCTTGGAGTGCTGTGTCCAGATGTGGAGTTCTCAGTACAGGAGAGATGTGGACCTGTTAGAGCACATCCAAAGAAGGGCCTCAAAAATTATCCAAGGGATGTAACATGTCTGCTAAGAGGACAGGCTGAAATAGCTGATGCTGTTCAGCCTAGATAAGAGGTGGCTCCGGGGGGACATGACAGCAGCCTTAAAATTAATTAAAAGAAGGAAGATTTAGACTGGTTTTAAGGAAGAAATTTTTTTTACAATAAGGGTAGTGCAGCACTGGAACAGTTTGTCCAGAGGTTATGATCAGAACTTTTTGATGTTCACAAGTCTTATTTATATGGATTTCAGGTTTGCAAAGATATGCAAAAACAGTAACTATTCATCTGTGAACTGAAGTCTGATGTAAACCAGTGACCTGGTATAAATCTTTTAACAAAATTAATTAATTTTAAGACCTTTGACTTAGGAAACTCCAACTATTCAGTTGATCATGTTATACCTGGGAAACTTCCTGGCTTTGAAAGGAAGAAAGATAGTTGATCTATTTTGAAATTTGCACATGATAAAGCCTGTAGTGAACTTAAAAGCAACATAAAGATTATACTGTGATTTTTCAGCTTGATTAATGTAAGTTTTGGAACTCCTTTTTTTGTTCTTCACAGAACTGAAAAGTATGATCCTGCCTATCTATATGCATGTATCTCGTCCATGGAATATTCTATCTAAATACATTCTGTGTGAGATTCTGGATTTATTATTCAGTGGAAAGGAAGCTTCAAGCCCTGTGTGACAGAAAACAAGTTGTGTTCTTTTTTTGAATTATTTAACTATTAACTCCTGACATGGTAAAACCAGAATTTCAAGATGTGTTGTTTTAAGAACTTCCTGTCCTTTGAGTTGTGCCAGGGTTACTAGAATGAAAATGAGCTGCTAACACTAAAAAAAAAAAAAAAACCATATCATTCCAAATTTAAGTTAAATTTAACAAGAACTGACTACCTAAAATTGAAAGGCACTGAACTTATCAGATAATTTTATTCCTATTATTTTTACTTTACATGAACTTAAGTTATAATCCAAAATTGATTTAAATCTTTGGAAAAGAAGTGTCCTGGGTCAAGCAATGGCACAAAATAGAGACTAGTAAGACTAGTCAATGTATGTTAATTGCTGTGGAATTCTTCTACTGGTATGCTGTTCAGTTTTCCTGGGCTAGTCCTGTAAATGCTATAAAAATAATATAGACCTATCAGTGAATTTCACTCTGGCTACTGTGTGTTTAGCCCTACCAGCACAGATTTATGCATTCCCAACTCATTTCCTCTGTAAGGAGCTGTATGTGCTCTTTTGTAAGAGATATAGTGTCTGTAAGGTCTAAGTAGTTCATGCCAACTAACAGATGCAGAGGAACACTACTATAAATCCTTGGCTGGACAATGCCAAAACAAATGTTATTTTAGTAGTTAAAGAAGTGATGCTCATTTCTCTTTAATCACATTTCAGTTACAATTGAAGAGACTTAACTGAGTTGGACCAAGCTGATTTGGGCTATATGCAGATTTTGGAATTTCAATTACTTTGTTCAGCTGCTGCCAGAAACAGTCAGATGTGGCTGGTAAATGCAAGATGGTCTGCATTTATTCAGCTGTTGCATGTGAGATGTTCTTAAGCCCTGAGTGGAATTGTTTATTGTTTATTGTTTGTTTTGTTTTGTTGAGGTTTCTTATGGTTGGTAGGTTGGGTTTTCTTTTCAGTTTTCTTGGAGACCAGAATCAGCTGGAAATTGGGCAGAAAGTATGTATTTTACTAACAGCAAACAAATTAGGATGGGAAGTGAATATCAATTTGTTTTTGTTTTTTAGCTGTCTTGAAATAGAAGCAGTAGATGGAAACTCAGTCCATCTGCAGTTTGCTTTTCAGTATCTAACTCTATAAGGAGAAAAGTCTTGCTCCATGCAGAGAAGAGGCAATAGTAACTCCAGGTGGCAGCTGGAGGCAGTGTTACTATGTAGGGCAAAGTCTCTTCAGCCAGACTGTAAAACTCCAGAAGCTCTACTTCAGACATTTTACAGACAGAAATGAGAATGAATTGAGATGGAAGTATAAACTATCAATCCTTAAATTAATTTATACTGAGCATGTCAGCAAATGAACTTGTTGTCATGAGCTTTGTAGATTCTGAGACAAAAAATGTTCCTGTGACTCTATCCTGGTTATTCTATGGCTACCAAATTTATTTTAGGATGGTGCTGTGACCACAGGCAGTTTAGATAGCACATTCCTTATGGATGTTTATAGTGTTTCTGCATCCTCCAAAGTAAATATTCAAAATAAATCTGTACCTTTCTGCGTATTTCAGATCTGTGATGTATAAACAGTCCCTGCATGGTTTACTGTTAAGACTGCTAATTTCTAGTTCCCTACTGTTGTTCAGTTAGTTCCCTCTGATTAAGTAATGTGTTTTTTCTCTCAGAAAGTAAACACTGTTATTCTTGGGAAGGTGAACTGGAAATAAAAAATGAAACTTTCAAGTATTAATATTCATTCTGTCAACACCTAACCACGTGTTCATATTCATAACCTTTTTTAGCCACCCCACTCTGCAGGCATACCGTGCAGATGAGCAGTAGTTTATTCTGTTGCAGAAACCTCAACACAGAAGCCCATAAAAGAGCATTTTAATCTTTGCTCTCCTCTACTCACTGTTTTATTTCAAGAGGGGTAGTGAG
Source organism: Gallus gallus (assembly GCF_016699485.2). Taxonomy (NCBI): domain Eukaryota; kingdom Metazoa; phylum Chordata; class Aves; order Galliformes; family Phasianidae; genus Gallus; species Gallus gallus. The sequence continues at coordinate 26,609,366 of NC_052533.1, forward strand.
AGCTTCCACTTCATTTCAAGAAAGAAGCATTTAGCTCTTCAAAGCTCTGGCAATAGTTTCTCCATCTGTACCTTCAGCTATCCTGGTTCACATCAATTTGAACCCGGAGAGACTCTGGGCAGTATTCTCTGCCATGCCAATTTCTGTTAAGTTCTTCGTAAAAACTGTTTTGAGTTTCCAGATGATTATTGGTAGATAACCAGTGATCATCCTTTTCTAGTTTTACCACATTTTTTTCAAGACTGAGTAAATGTTTTTCAGTATTTGAAATATCTGAAGCCTCACAGAGCAGGACTTGCTTACCTCTTAAAGTGAGGGATATTTGTAGCTGATCACTTGATGAAAGAACTGCAGCTCAAGTTACATCTAGGGAGGGATATACACCCAGATAACCTTTGCCAGCTGACACATCTCAGTATGGATTCAGGACTTAGTTTCTGTGATTCCACTCCCAGCTTTCACTGAACTCTGCCATGCTACTGTGGCTTTTAACATCTAACCCTGTACATCAGCCCTTATTAAAGGCCATCTGTCAGACAGTGAGCATACAAGATCTAAGCCTTGCTGCAAAAAAATCTTGATTTTTCTTTGATCTCTGTTATTATGAGCATGTATCATCTATTTTGTTACAGTGGAGGATTTTTACTTTTTGGAGTATCAATGTTCAGTCTTTTGTGTGCCAAAGATGCTATCTGATTTTCTTTCAATTTAAATAACTTTCATAATATTTTATAAACAAGGGTGCTCATTAGATAGCTTACCCTTCTGAAATTTTCGCTATTCTTTGGCCAAGACAACTAAGAGTCAAGTCCTGATGCATGTTGCTGTACTTGCATTAAAAGAGTTACATTTGGAACCAGATTGCATACACAGATACTGCATAAAGAATGCTGTTATCAGATGAGAACACCAAACACTACTCACTGTACTGTGCAGATTCATATTTTAGGGCAAGCAATTTGAGTATTGAGAATACTTTTACCTGTATAATTAAGCTTGCATTTATTCAGAAAATGTCTTTAATACATGCCTAGATTTCACCAAGCAATGGTTTTGATATCTCCTTTCATAAATCAGTTACTAATTGCTATGTGAGCCTTACCTAAACAGCAAGTAATAGCAATGCCTTTTTGACTGTTTTCTTGTTATAATAAAATCACTGATCATTCTAACACACTGTTTCTCCTTTCAAGAACCATACAGCTGATGTGAAGCATCTGTAAGAGTCAGAAGAGAGACATACAACATTATTAAGGTGTAGCAGATACACAGTTTTCTGTGTAAAGAAGTGTTCATCAGCCCTATGTGGCATCACTGTCTTTGAGATGACAAAAGAAAGGATCAGAATCAAATAGCTTCCTACAAGGTGCACTTGGAACAATTGTAAAATTTCTATTTTTTCTTTAAAAATGCCTTGAACAGGACAAAGTACAAAGTGTTATGAAGGATAGGTTCCTATACACTTTCCCTTCCTGCATCTTTAATAGTCCCTGTATCTCTGAGCCATGAATGTGGTATCAGAAGCTGTTCTTTAACCAAAGTCATACACTTAATTTCTTAACATCCTGTTTAGTCATGAAATAAAGGTGCCCAGACTCTCCAGAGCCACCAAAAGGTGCTACATCCACCTACTTGCCCTGGGGTAGGAGAAAATAAAGTAAAACAAGAAAACAAAAAAGCAAGGATCCAAAACTAAAACAGAAAGAAAATGATAAAGAATGAACAGAGAAAAGGTCAAAAGCAGTATTTCTTCAAAGGATGGCAGAAGCTATCTGTATTCACTGCTCTGTCGGAAGGGAACTCCACAAACGTCTTGTTCATCAGTGTAAAGGCACTTTCAGTAAACACTCTTTTCAGAACAAAAAGGATTATGAATATCAGTCAGAGACAGTTAAGAGAACAAAAAGAGAAAAAGAATATCTGAGTGTTGGCTGAAAAGTATTTATAAACAAATTTGAGGCTTCTTTATGCACCAATCTACCTCTCCTGTTCTGATTAATTATCATTTTCTCCTTTTTTTTTGTCTTTGTAAGCATATTGAATAATGAAGGCAAACGCAATCCACCTTAATAAAAATGTATTTTGAGTCTTACAGTGTGACACATTATTGTAATATAGCTGTTGAATTAATGGTTTCAATTAATAAATGAACAAGTGATTTAGAGCTGTGCATGTAATTATCTATTTGAGTTGTTACTAAGCCTTTGGAAGCAGTGTGTTTTTATTAGCACCTGTATAATGTACATTATACTTTATTTGGCTTCTGAAATGCTGTACAAAGAATCTTGGGAATTCAGAACTTTTAGCACCTTATTGTGCAGCATACAATTGTGTGTTAGAAAATGATTAGTCAATTTACCTGAAAGAAATTAGTCCTGGCTAATTGAAATAATATGCAGCATCTAATAGTAGAATTTTGTATTTACAATAAAAAGTATTCAGAAATGCAGATCTTCATTACAAAGTCAATGTTCGTTTGGCTGTTTAATAGAACTATGCTTAACTAAATGAATGTAATGGCTTAAGGTTATTCAGCAGAACCAAAATAATTATTCTTATCTGGTAGAGAAATATGAGGATTACTGGAAAATTAATTTGAAGGAGGAAATACACTATTATATAATTAAAGATTTTTCTTTATTAAACAGTTTACTGAATTCTAGTAAATTTTATCTGCTGTTGATCTGAGATGAGTTTCCAGCTAGGAAAATAACCCTCATCTTATTTAGCAAAAGAGAACAAGGTAATAATTTGAAACTGTCTTTCAAACACAATTTCCAAAAATATGTGCTAGGTCCCTTCCTCTTTCATGGAATAAGTAGGGCTTTATCCTGTTCACTGAGTGCATGAAGTCGGAGTATTATGCCAATAAAAATTGACTTAGTTGCTCCATCCACGATATGCTTACTTGTCTATGACACTCTCTGGTACTACTGCCTTCATCCCTGCCTTTTTTTTTGCAGCACATAGTCACATAGTTTTGTCTCAAAATCTAGGTAATACTGGTGGTGGAGCATCTCTTCTACAAGGACAGGCTGCAAGAGCTGGAGCTGTTCAGCCTGGTGAAGAGAAGGCTCTGGGGAGACATGATAACAGCCTTTCTATATCTAAAGGGGGGCTGTAAGAGAGAAGAGGACAAACTTTTTAGCGGGGTCTGTTGTGATAGGACAAGGGGAAATGGTTTCTAACTGAAAGAGGGGAGATTTAGGCTGGATATAAGGAAGATTTTTTTATGTTAAGGATAGTGCAGTAATGGAACAGTTTGTCCAGAGAGGTGGTGGGTGACCCATGTCTGGAGATATTTAAATTCAGGCTGGACAGGGCTCTAAGCAACCTGATCCACCTGTAGATGTCCCTGTTAATTTTAGGGACATTGTACTAGATAACCTTTAATGGCTCCTTCCAACTCAAACAATTCTACGATTCTATTCTATTAATATACAGTATGCATCTTGAAGAGATAACTCAGAGAAGTTTGTAGAATTTTTATTTTTGGAGGCTTCCAGGATTTGGCAGTAGCAAGGCCAGAGCTGATCTGATGTTATATGAAAATCCTGTTTCAAGCAGATGTTGGAGTAGAAGTTCTCCAAAAATCTCTGTAAAACCACATATTATGATACTGAGTCCAAGGCTGAAGCTATATTAAGGGTATTTCATAGTTGCTTAAGGGTATCCTAGTTACTAAATTATTTCCAAGTATAGACCATTTAAATGAAACATATCCATAAATGGTGAAAATGTTAATGTAACCAAGTTACAGTTTAAATTACAGTGACAGGAAAAGTCTGAGCAATGACCCTAGCGGACAATGGACTTTTTTTTTAACACCTAAACTTTTGAATCTTTAAGCTCAATGAGCCTGGCATGCTGCATTTAAGGCTCTGCATTTTTCCTTCTTTCCTGGTGGAAAGAGGTGATTATAACCTCAAATGACAGTAATCTTTTTTCAGACCTAGACTCCCATGAGCTTACTTGCATGATGCATAATTTGAAAATATGCCTATTTCTTTTTGGTGTGCTGTTTCTTCTTTTTTTATATACTGTTCTTGGATATATTTTCTCAAGATTATGAATTGTTCTGCATTGCTCTTTATTTGTAGAAGCAGGCCTGAACTATAAAGCTGTGATGCAGATACACACTTCTGTAAAGCTTAAAGAAACTGAGGTCTGTAGGCCCATTTGTGTTTAGTGCCATTTCTTTAAAGTGTTTAGAGTCTTGTATTTCCATGAACTTAATGGTATTATTTCCCACCCCTTCGCTACTTAGCTCGGGGAATGCACTGTCAATTAAATGACATTATAGTTTTCACAGATATACAACTTCCATAGAAGAGAATGTTTTCAGAACCTTTATTATGTTCTGAACATGTGTGTTTTATGCACAGTTCATATGTTGTATTTTAATTTTGTTGTTGTTGTATGAGCGTTTCAGTGAGGCCTGAATCCTCACGTCCCATCTGTTAAGTGGTTTTCTCTGAACAGAAATGTAGAACTCGCAGGACCTCACATCTATGATATTGTTTAATTTAGGACAGATATCTTCCAGTGATTACAGCATACACTTTCCACTGCTATCCTAACAAGAAATGGTCTGCTTGCTTTCAGTGTAATGGTTTGCTAACATTGGACGATAAGGTAATACTTTGGTGTACTTTACTATATTAGGTTATGTGGTAAATTTTACTGTTGTCCCAAAGATCACTAGCATGTGTGACTTTTTATATAAAAAGCTGTCCTAGATGTTTTTGTCAGGGCTTTGGTAGCAGGGGTTGAGGGTTTGGTTCTGTGACAAGAGGCTGGGGCTAGGGCTGGGGCTGCGGCTGCCCCTTCTGGGCCCCGCCTCAGAGTGCGTCTGTGCTGAGCAGCTAAGATGGTGGCACCTCAGGGAAACCATATAGTAGAAGGAGAGAAAATGGCAGTCAAGCAAAGCAGTGAGGGGAAAAAAAAAAAAAAAAAAAAAAAAAAAAAGGAAGAAGTAGCAGTATGAATTTTCCTAGAACTCTATTGAGAAGAGAACAAATTGCAATCTTCTTGCTCTTTCCTTTCCAAAGGAGTTATTTCCAGTGGTTCTCCTACATCTCTATGAAACCTGCTTCCTTTGTCAAGGCCTTTTCCCAAGTGGGCTCTCCTAGCACTCCTTTAAAGAAAAGCATACCTTTTCTCCGGTTGATCTCACTAATTGAATTAGCTGACTTGTCTTAAAGAATGGATAACTTCAAGTGTTTCAATTTTTTATTTCTCTTCCAGTGGCAGGTAGGTATTGGCGTGTGATGTAACGGAGTGCAAAAGCTGCAGTCCCACAACGGGGTATTGTAGCTGGCAGCTGAACAAATACAGAATAAAAGGGTGTATCCTTGTTGAAAGAATTTGTGCACCCCAACTGGGAGACTGAAATATTTTAAACATGGAAATAATAAACAGCTAATGGCAAATGTTTGGTTTGGGGTTCCATTTACATGACTTTGGGGCTCTAAACTGTATGGTCCGTATATTAAAATGGGATTATGATCACTGAGAATTGTCATCCATGAGAGAAACAGCCTTATACTAATTATTTAGCAACAGATTTATAATTTTATTTCCTTTTTGTCCTAGCAGATGTGGAACAAACTATATGTTGTACAGGTGTGAAAACTGGCTGTGTCAGTGCATTCAATGGGAGATGTTGTTCCTCTTATACCATCTACATGAATGTAAAGACTCTCATTCTGGTGATTTTTTACCCAGTCTTTTAGGCTGATGGTTTCTTAGTCTTACAGATATTGCAGAAATTTCTGAGAAAGCCTATCTGATTTCAGAAGGGAAAGGACTAAATCTAGAAGTTTTGAAGAGTGGGACAAGAAAAATAAATGACATATATAATGACAAAATTAGCTAGCTTGTAAGAAGTATGTTGAATTATTTAAACAAATGCACATAGTCAATATAGATGGAGCCACTGTTGCCTACCTGTTATAGTTTCTATATAATCTAGGACCTGATTAATTCAAAATTCAAAGAATCCAATCCCACTGGAATCAATCTCAGAAACGGGAACATCGTGACTTCAGCAGAAATTGCTATAATGATATCAGTAGAAACCCTGTTTTAGTTTTGTCAGCAATTTGGGCAAGTTAAATCCCATTAGTGAGAGACTTAGAATTCGGTGATAAAGACTGAGGATGTAACTTGATTTATTAGACTGAGACTATGCAGTGATAATAGCTTTAATATACAGAAATACCCAGTATGTATAAGCTGACTTCATACATATAAACACAATTATATTTGTGGTTCTTAGTGAAAGGGGAGTTGTAGGAAGTGGGAAGAATTGCTGCCTGACTTAATTTTGACTTGGAACAACATCGCACACTGTAAGAACCAGCTTTATCCTTTCTATTGCTGACTGTTCTTTATTGTGCTGTTATTTTCTCTTCAGTTCTAAACAGCAGAATGAAAGATTGCTATCATAGTTAGAAAATACAAAATAAATTTTATGATTTTTTTTTAATTAATCACATTCTAAATTTTATGGAAAAAATCTGGTAATTCTCAAAACAAAAGCAAGTGAGGCTTTTAATTTTGTGTCATAAGGTACTTTAAGGTAAACTATATTGGAGATTTTTCAAGGCATAGCCAGATAAAAGAAGATATTTATGAAGACTAAAACCTGACAAGTGTGGGAGACAGTTTTGGATTTTGAATCAGTATGGTTTTTTTTTTTACTGTTTTTTCTATTCTGGGTAACCCATTTATTTTTGCTGTCTATTGTATTTTTAAGAAACAGAAGTTGTCCCTGTCTAGTTTTGAGACTGTTTTCTTTCATCTCTGTGGAAGGAATGGTGGTAAGGAATTATCTTCATAACTCCTTGCGTAATGCAGAGAAGCCTAAAATAACTTTGAGCTGGCTTGCATTTCTTAACTCCCGCACCTGAATTCAATAGAGTTGTGTTTGCATGTTGCTCAGTGTGGAGGTTAATTAGCTGAGATGGATGTGTCACCTCGACCTGGATGGGTAGGCATTGATCCTGGAGTTTGCTGGGGTCTTTCAGAGTTGCTCTGCAGGGGGCAGACACTCCCCTAATTCCTGTGCTTGATGAACAGCTACTCACAATAAGGGAAGTGAAACAGCTATTTTAGTATAAACCAGGATTTATTCTACTCAGTCACTAATAAGATTTCAGAAGTAAGAAATGGATTAATAAAATCTGTGGGATTGTTCCTTACTTCTGCGAGTTGTAACAGGAAAACACTAAGCCAACATTAGCCCTCAGACACCATTCTATGTCCTAGTTGAGGAAAAATGATTTTCCCTGTTTTCACATACTGATCATCATTTTATACAGTAATGCAAACCTCTGTAATCTAATTTTCCTTTCTGTTGCTTCAGCAGTGGTTTTAAATAACTCTGATTCACACTGCTTTTACACCAACTTTGGTGGACATGCATTCTGAACAAGTCTAAGAATTACACTGGAATTGTAAAGACCTACTGGCATCTTCCTGCTGTTCTTGAGTTATCACTGGAGCATTGTTATGGTATTTCAAACATGGGCCCTGAAACTATTTGGCTCAGCTGCCAGAGAAATACAGGAAAAATGTAAGTCACTGGCCCAGAAGTCTGACAGCCTAAGGAAAGGAAAGATTGTATTTCCACCATAGGCTGAAGAATGGTGATAAGGATCATTTGTCTGTTGTCAAAATCAGAAGTAAATCTCCTCTATCTTTCACCTGTGGAAATTTTAAGCAATTAAAGTTTAAAAAAAAAAATCCTATAAGACATTGAAGAACACAATGTGCTCAAAAGGTCATGTTAATGGTCCTGTCAAGTGATGGGTTTTTCTTATAGTCTAGGTTTTGGTTAATAGCACTTCTTCTTGATATGGCAATCAAATAAAATATTAATGGTAAAAGAGAATAGAATGAAAAATAAATAGTGCATGGTCAGATTTTATTTATCCTCTTGTTTATTTATTTATTTGAAATCCCTTATTTCAAGATACAGTGTACAGCTACTGCTGGTTACAGTTTTCAAGGTTAAATCTGGGTGTGATATTCCATCTGTGCTTGCTTGTCACTAAGAAGATTCTGCAGCTCAGACTAGATCCCAGCTAGCTTTACTGCTTTTCCTAGCTTGTACTCTTAAGGTCTCCTTAATCTTATTTAAGTCTACGAAGGGCTTATATTTAGCTGAAAACATGAGGCGGTGTTGTGTAGGAAAATGTCAAGCCCTCTTACTAAGCAGCGGTAGAGCAGAAAGGAATCCTTAACCTTGTAAAGCAGGTAGCATGCTGCCATCTACTGGCAATGCAGCATGATTTTATTTCAAGTCTCTAGGAAATATGTTTGACATTTTCCCTTCTGTAAAACCATACATATCTCAAGAGCATAAACTTGCAAAGGATCATGCAAATATACCTTACCATTTACTTTAGAGTCACTTTGAGGGATTTCTGTAAATCTTACCACAAATTTCAGCCTCTATCCAAACCTCTAACTTCCTTTTCAGCTGAAACCCAAAGAAATATTCACTTTCCTATTACAGAAAAATTCACTGTATCATTGTAAACTCTCGAAGGGATCTGAATTTCTTTCCAGAGCAAGCAAGCAAACAACACCAAAAAAAAGTAAATATATTTATGCAGACCTTCTTTGGGCCCATACTCTAATCAATTGCAACTTAGAAATGCTGAAGAAGCTGCATGGAAGTGCTGCAAACTTAGGAATATTTAAGGAAAAGAAGAAACCTTCTTCCCCCTCTCCTCTCTCCCTCCCATCCCCCCCCCCCCCCTTTTTTTTTTTTTTTTTAAGAATAAAAACAAACAAAAAAAAACAACTGTGAAATCTTTTCAGGTGGCTGCAGTTGATTTGTCACCACCAATTTTTTCTTACTCCTGTGTCTCCAGTTAAATCCACTATATACTGTCACATCTCATAGCTAAAGAATAATTTATTGTGATTTCATGATGAAACATCAAAAAAGAAAAGCAAATAATTGGTCCATGTTTACTCAGCTGAAAACTGTAACTCATCTCAGGGTTGGCTGACTTTGCTGGAGTTTTGGACCAAGTTTCAGCTGTGTAATGTAGTTCTGCAACCAGGAGTAACAGATTTTGTAATGAAATAGTTGATTAAACCAATACGTTTTCCAACAGCATGTAATTACCATATGTTAAGGTAAAAGGGTACTCTAATGTATTTACAAATATGTACTTGAGTTGTGTTCTTTTTTTATACTCATTTTGCACATAAGCAAATACACAAAAGCTGTGTGATGTAAATACATGTAGTTAAGTAACTGCCTTCAGTTACAGTCCATGCCTTTTTAACAGCAGTCATTTCAAGGCATGTGCAGCAGCTATTCAATTGTTCTTTTGGCAGAGTGCTTGAAAACTGAAATAGAAACTGGACATGAATTCTGCTGTCCTGTCTCTCATGTTTTCATACTGCAAAAGCTGAACATTCAGGAAATAAACTGTAAATAGTATTGCTGCTCTGTATTCACTGGTTACAATAAATATGAATTTACTCAAAGCACAAAGTAGCAAAGCATCAGATCTTATAAAAGTATGTTTAGCAAAAAGGTAGGTGCATCCCTTAGGATAATTGGTGCTACAACAGCTCTATTTTGTTTTGTTTTCAAATTAATGTTTTCTTCTTTCCTTAGTAAGATTTTCCTTCTAATATCCTTGTTTTCTAACATGTAAGAGAATCGCATTGAACTTGTGGCCTTGTTGCTAGGTTTCAAGCTGATTTTATGCAGTCTACTGAGACACTATTTTCATTTTTGAATTCTGAATTAAGTCCCAAGGCAACAGGGCCCTGTTTCTTAGCAACACAGATGGGTAGACTATATATTCCAGTGCTTTTGTACAATGGAAGAATAAACAACTCCCTGAATGAGGGTGTGCTGCAAGTTGATCTCTTTACTTAACTTCTCCTAGAAAAGAAGAAAGAGAGTCATCCTGTGGTACAACGTATGAAGTTTGTCAGGAAGTTCCTATTTTTGCAGAGCGGTGAGTGGTATCTGTCTTTCCTGTGCAGTGCATCTCTCTGGGAGTCTTTGTTCGTCACTGTGCATATGGATTTGTACGTACTTCAGATTAAGGAGTTTCAATTTCTAAGCTACAAAAAATATGCATGAAAAATCAATGGTAACAAAGCTGGTAGAATTGAGGAGTGTGAAAATACACAGCCTTTTTGCTGCTGTGAAACTAATGGAAAAGCATAGAATTGCATTTTTGTGGGAAACATTTTAGGCTTGGGAAAAAAAAAAAAGTGATAAGACATTTCTTCTGACTGTATAACTTTGCTTCTAGGGGAAAACCAGGGCTGGAGAAAGCAGGTGGAGGCACTGAGACATAAGGTGGTAGAGAGTATTCATGTGACTATAAATTCAATACAAATGCTGGTGTATGAAAAGAAGGGTTACATTTATGACTCTGAAAAGCATTGCATGACTTTGAGACTTCTGGGCAGTGTAGGCGAACTTCAAATTTTGTTGCCTCCAGACTGTGGGTCTGATGTTGTCACAGGGAAAGAGACGTGCTGGGAAGAAGAGAATCATAGAATCATACAATCACTAAGGTTGGAAAAGACCTTCAAGGTCACTCAGTTCAATCATCCACCTATCACCAGTGTTTCCCACTAAACCATATCCCTCAGTACCTCTAAACTTTTCTTGAACACCTCCAGGGACAATGACTCCACCACTTCCCTGGGCAGCCTGTTCCAGTTCCTTTCCTTTCAGAAGTTTTCCTAATATCCATCCTGAAACTCCTCTGATGCAAGTTGAGGTCATTCCCTCTAGTCCTATCGCTAGTTACATGGGAGAAGAGGCTGACTGTCATCTATCCACAACCTCCCTTCATGTAGTTGTAGAGAATGATAAGGTCTACCCTGAGCCTCCTCTTCTCCTGACTAAATGATCCCAGTTCCCTCAGCTACTTTTCGTAAGACTTGTGCTCCAGACCCCTCATCATCTTCATTGACCTTCTCTGAACACACTGCAAGGCCTTTGCAGGTCTGCACCTTCCTGCCCCAGATACATGTATAGGAGCAGATGCATAAATACCCTTCACACAGTGGCAGTAACAATGTGAAGTCTGAGTTATTGCAGTTTTGGCACAGGATGGAAGCCTTGGCTCCTCGTTCACACAGATGGTTGTCAACCTTGGCAAGTCTCTGTTTTACCTGTATCTAAATCTGGTCTGGTGAATCTGCTAGCATCTCTGTGTAGATGCAAAACAAGAAAAGGCTGTTTTAAATTTAGACTTAAAACTGACTCTGTCTTCTGCAATCTGCCTCCCCTAAGTCTCATTCACAAACACAGTTTCATTGGTAAAGTCATATTTCCATTTGTTTCTTATCCTTTAGTGAAAGATTTTCTCTTAGGGAAAAAGATATTCTCTTTTCAGAATGAATTAGCCCAAAGAGGAGAAAGCTTGGTTTTCCTTCAGGTTTCCTAAACACTGAATATTAAGGGGAGTAGGAGAACAAGTTTGTTTTGTATTGGGAACCGTTGTACTACCATTAGGATCTGAGTTTCTCAGGACACAAAAGAAGCGCTTTCAGGCTAGGATTACAGATACAATTAAGAAGAAATGTAACAGGGCCTGGGCGTGCCTTCAGGATCAGTAAGAGAAAGAAATGAAGTAACGTAGATATTGCACAGAGCTAAGCACTTCTCTGCCCATTAAGGTGTTACAGCTGCTCCAGTGGTCTCTCAAAGGATGAGGTGACTCACTGTGCCTGAGGCATCCGTGGGTGTTACAGAAGGGCCCCTGTCTCTCACTCTGTGGGGAAGAGGTGAAACTCCAGTGGTGGTGGCTGAGACAGCCCAGGGCAGTGCACAACGTGAGAACACGTTGGCATAGCAGTGTGGCAGCTCTAATTAACATTATGGCCTGGGTGGGTCCAGTAACGCAGATAAATGTGAAAATGTGTCAGGAAAGGTAGAAATTGGAGTTTCAGTGTTTCTCTGATTTGAGGTCCATTTTGTCACTCACTCTTGTGCAAAGTGAGACCCGTGTGCACCCAGGTCTGCCCACCTAGCACCAAACCCCCATTGTGCTGTCATCCATATGCGCAGTTAATAGCACAGGTTTAGACTCCTCTGAAGAATGTAGTGTTTAATGAGGCAAATAAAAATGTGAAGGACAGGGTGTATAAATGTTCCTACTTAGTGATAGGTATTTCAGGAAAAAAAGGAAAAAAAGAAAAAAAAAAGAAAAAAAGAAAGAAAAGAAAAAGAAAAAAAGAAAAAAAAAAGGTCATATTCCAGTAGGCTGTTGTTAATACGTAGATTCCTGAACATCTGTAGTTCAGGTTTTAGTTGGACTTTCTCTAGGGCTTGGAAGTTCACTTTTGCAGGTTACTTTGCAGAACTGCAGAGAAGAATGTATGAAGAAGCAACAGTTCATCTAAGCATAAGTACTAAATAATGCTGAAGTACAAGTACAGGTATGTTATACAGATGAAGCTAGCCAGACTGCAAGTTTTGTTGTGAATGGGTGTGTATGTTTTTTATTTCTTTTTGTCAGGGATTACAATGTCTGAGAATACTAACATTGACAGGAAAACTTTAAGTTCATATTCCACCAAGATGATTGACAGTTTTTGTTTAAAAATCAAATTAAATGTTGTCTTTGCAAGTCTTGACTGGGCTTTCTCATGGTAACAAACTGTAGTGCAGCAACCCAAAGTTAATTCAATTGTATGGCTAAATACAAACTCCGGATTCTACCTATGATTCTATAGATCATGTAACCCTTCTCAGAACCCACAAGGAAAAGAAAAAGGGAAACTGTGGCAAAAAGTGAATTCTGAGTCCACAGACATGCAACAACTTTCCAAGGTTAGATCCTGGCTGCTTTTTCCCAGGAAAGAAAAAGGACTTGCCTCAGTTTGTCGTTTATGTTCCATGGATCAGCTCTTATAAGGCAAAATAATGCTTGTGAAGAGTGATAAAGATTGGTGCATGTGAAGACCCCAAACCACATAGCTATAAGTACGTGCTTTCATAAAGCAAACACTGCTTGAAATTAATAGATGTTTAGGGATCAGTTGATGAAACCACTAGATGTCAGTCTCACTAGCAGAAAAGAAAAGAAAAACCAACCAACCAAAATTCAGAAAGCCTGGCAGCTCGGATCTAACTTTGTTACATAACTCTGTATTAGTCATGAATTTTTTCAAAAGGACTTCCTTTAGGACATCTGATTAACCCATGTTTGGAGCTTTCCCTTTTAATTTGCACTGTAACTGACAAGGTAGCTTTCATTTTTGCCAGAACTGACTGAAGTGCAGACATCAGAGCTGATCGGTTCATCCTTACCTTGCTCTATGTGGCACATTTTGCTCTGCTTTACACAGATTAATAGGTGGTATCTGAATTCCTTGACATGCACAATGGAAGGATGTTATAGTATTTTTTACATTTGGCAGCCCTTAATCAGACCAGTTTCTTGTTGTATTAACTGCTGTGCAAAACATGACAAGCAAAAAACCCATATTCAAGATGAAAATCAAATTACATTCAGAAAACTTGGAAGGAAAATGAAAAAAGAAAATCCAAGCTACAACTTGGATTTGTGCACACAGGTAAAAAGTAAGTAAAGATTGGTGGATTTGTGCATTTTACGTTAAAACTGTTAAGGAAGGAAGGGAGACTTATCATCTAAAGGATTTTTTTTTTTTTTTTCAAATTTTTTGAAGGGGACTTTGCCAGGAGTTGTATCTCCTCTCTGACCGCAAAGCCCCCTGGGGTATGTAGTTCTTCTACATACTGCCCAGAACTGGAGCACTAACACTTTAACACCCAGTGCACTACATAATGTTATAATGTGGAATATCAGTAACCAAAAAATCATGAAACCATGACATTCCACATTAAAATCTGACGCCATATAGGGAGAGAGAAGAATCTTTTATTAAAATTCAGTATTCTATCCACACTGAATTAACTTTTAATTACGAATCTTCCCCTCTCCTCTTTTCTGAGCCCTTTTGAGAATCTTCCCCACAGACTAATCCAGCAAATTTATTATTTCCAAAGTAAGAAACAAAATAACGAAAATAAAGAAAAACTTTACTGTTCTCCAAAGCAAACATTTATATCTGGGCATATCTTTTATTGACAAATCACATAGATGGCATATAGCCACTGTTATGTTTCCATGGAAAACAATAAGTATTTTTTTCCTCCTGCTCTCCTTATGAGAGTTTTCCAATTACAGTTCTCCAATCAGAAGCAAACTAATGATTTTGGGCTGGAAGAATCCCAGGCATATATATAGAGTGGGAGAAGCAGTCCTTGAGAGTAGCCCTACAGAGAAGGACTTGGGGGTTCTGATGGATGACAAACTTAACATGAGCCAGCAGTGTGCTCTTGCATCTAGGAAAGCAAATGGTATCCTGGGCTCCATCAGAAGAGGGGTGGCCAGCAGGGACAGGGAGGTGATTGTCCCTCTGTACTCTGCCCTCGTGCCCCATCTGGAGTACTATGTCCAGCTCTGGGGTCCTTAGTACAAGAAAGACAGAGAGCTGATGGAGAGGGTCCAGAGGAGGGCCACAAAGATGATTAGTGGGCTGGAGCACCTCCCGTATGAAGACAGGCTGAGGTAGTTGGGCTTGTAGAGCCTGGATGAGAGAAGGCTGTGGGATAACCTCATTGCAGCCTTTCAGTACCTGAAGAGAGCCTATAAACAGGAGAGGAGTCAACTCTTTACAAGGGTAGATGATGGCAGGACAAGGGGAAATGGTTTTAAGTTGAGGGAGGGAAGATTTAGGTTGGATATCAGGGGGAAGTTCTTTAACAGAGAGAGTGGTGAGGTGCTGGAACAGTCTGCCTAGAGAGGCTGTGGATGCCCCATCCCTGGAGGTGTTTAAGGTCAGGTTGGATGGAGCCCTGGGCAGTCTGGTCTAGTATTATATATGGAAGTTGGTGGCCCTGCATGTGCCAGGGGGGTTGAGACTTGATGATCCTTGAGGTCCCTTCCAACATGGGCCATTCTGTGATTCAGTAAGCTTCAACAGCTTATTCCAGAAAGTCCAATAGCTACATGGCCAAGACATTTAGCTGTGAATGTGAAATCCATGTCCAGATTCTCACTATGCATCAAGAACTTTGAGGACTTCAGGGCCACCTGTCAGTGCTTAAATCTCTGGACAAGTGCTTTCCTTTGGTGTAATTCCACTTGAGTAAAGCTGGTGGTAATAGCTAAGTCAACATGTCTGAAAAGAAAGGAAAAAAACAAATAAAACGGGATGCAAACATGAATTCCTCATTAAGTTCCTGGTACCAACAACATCTCCTCAGACTCGGAACTTGGCCCAGAGGTAGGCGGGATCTCCATCCACACTGAAGTCTGGAGGAGAATAGCACATATGGACTAATTCCTGAGACATGCTGCTGAGTTTTCAGCCAACTAAAACTTCAGGCTGCTTAGCGATAGCAGGCTGTAGGATATACAGTGATTCTGTAGAAATTTGGTAGAACTAAAGACTTGCTGATGCTGAAAAAAAGGAAATTTTACTCCTCTCCCTACCCCAATGTTTTCCCCGGGGCAAACCCTTAGTGATCTATTATCTATTATTAATTATTAGGAATTTAAAGGGAAATGAGCAAACCCAGTGCAAGATCATTGAATGAAAAATGTACCTGAAGAGTTGCTACTTTGGTCCAAAATTCTAAAGTGTAGACTTAATGTTAAACACTCACTGACACACAAACACGCACATACAAAGGCCAAAAAAATCAGTAACTGAGGTGATGATAATTATTTTATTTTGGCATGATTTGCCTGTTATGCAACAATTTCTGTGTTTGCTCAGATGGAAAATCCCCTTTTCACTTTTCATATCAGTGGGAAATGCTTCGTAAAATGATGATAATGTGAATTTGAAAAAATATCTCCAATGTTAAATGATTCCCTTGTTTTAGCCTTGTTTTTAACATTCTCAGAAGCTCTCCAGCAACAGAAATCATTTAAGCTCATTATAGTGCACAAGACTGGAAGGTATGTTAATAATTAATGAAGTTCAATGGAAAGGTTTGAAAAATAATGCAAAGAACACCATGAAGGAAAGAATGGAATATATTTATTACAGGGAACTGTATGCACTATGTTTTTAGTATGACAGCTCATTTTTCTAGAAGAGTGTTCCATTTCTGTTACTATTTCTCATCCGTATTTTAACAGCTGGCCACTGGACTCTTCTGAGACTGGGGCCACAGTGACAGGAGTTGTATAAAGGAAGATGTTTGCAGATGGCACCAAGCTAAGAGAAAGTGTTGATCTACTTGAGGGTAGGAAGGCTCTACAGAGGGATCTAGATAGGCTAGATTGTTGGACTGAGGTTCAGCAAGACCAAATGTCAGGTCCTGCACTTTGGTCACAACAATCCCATGCAATATTACAGGCTTGGGAAAGAGTGGCTAGAAAGCTGCATGGAGGAAAGGGATCTGGGAGTATTAGTCAGCAGCTGTCCGAACATGAGCCAGCAGTGTGCTTAGGTGGCCAAGAAGGCCAACAGCATCCTGGCTTGTATCAGAATTAGTGTAGTCAGCAGGACTAGGGAGGTGATTGTCCCTGTGTAATTGCCACTGGTGAGGCCTCAACTTGAATAGTGTGTTCAGTTTTGGGCCCTCATTACATGAAAGACATGGAGGCCTGGGAGTAATTCCAAGGAAGGGCAACAAAGCTGTGAAGTGCCTGGAGCACAGATCTCATGGGTGTGGCTGAGGGAACTGGGATTGTTTAGTATGAAGAAAAGAAGGTTCAGGAAAGTCCTCATTGCTCTCTATAACTCCCTGGGAGGAGGTTGTAGCAGGTGCAGTATGACACTAATTTACTAAATCTTGTGGAAAGTTATTCCAGAGATCCTTTAAATTTGGAGTGAAAATAACAGCTTTTAAGCATAGGTAAGTCTCTGCTGACTTGCATGTTCAGTTAACGATATGATATGATCATGATATGATATGATATTCATTATATGAATATGTGAACAGTACGGAGTAAGGAATATGAGCATAGAGCCCCTGTACTGCCATATGGCAGGGATAAATGGCCTTAGATGAAGATCAACTACTCAACAGCAAACCTTTCCCTAAATTTCAATATTAGAAGAAGTTATCTTCCAAGCTCTAAATTACAGACTGGAAACTGGTATTTCACAGAACTTATGCAAATACATTTTGTTTTAAAGATACTTGATGTAAGCAGGACTACTAGCTCAAAAATCTCCTTGCTGATGTACAAATGTATGCTGTTGGTAAGATGTCAATTTCCACCTTTTAATGGTGGCTTTCTCTTTGGCAACTGGGCAAAGTTCAGTGTGTGCTTCCTCCTTGTAGATAAAATAATCCATGTTTGCAACCCTGCTGTAGTAAGGAGTCCATAAATGGGATGTCTGCCCATTACAGTAGTTGCTATAGCTTCACCTCTTCTAAGGATAGCTTAGTTGCAAGTAATAATAAACTAATAAACTATATAGTAGTTAAAGTGCATACACATCTATGTACCATGTAGTATAAACACTATTACTAAACACTGTACAGCAAGACCATAGCCAGTAATTTTTTTTTTATTTTTTTATTTTTTTGCTTATAATCTTTATAATACAGGTTGGAGTGTTCCTTTTCTGGAATCCTATCTGATTAACAATAAACATAGGGGTTTTTTCTTTTTTAGAATCCAGTCAGCTTGTCCTGTAGCTTATAAATATTGTTTGCTTGGTCTTTTCAGTTCTGGGACTTGATCAACAGAAAGGTAAGCAAAAAGACTCTGAAATGAGATTTGTTATATACAAACATTGTGAAAGCAAGTGGGATCCTAGGCTTCTGTTAGCAAAGAATCCCTGGCCACCTAAATCTGCTTCATTTACTGTTAGATTAGAATACTTTCTGCTTTTCTCTTTGTCAAAATATTTTATAATTATTTTTTATTATTGCTATTATTACTTAAAACAAATAAACACCACCAACAACAAAAAAACCCTCCTGAATTACATTGATTTCAGAGTGTTTTGGATCACACAGTGGGTGATCTTTATGGGACAGCTGAGAAGTACTAACGAAAGTGGCGCCATACTGGAGAAGTAGGGACACAAACCTTCAGTTTTCCTCGGTGTTTCAAGAATATAACTTTGATTCTAGTTCTTATTAACTGTAAAGGAATTTAATGTACTTCTGATTTTCTTCTCTCAGAGATACAGTTGGTAATGTGGTGCTTACAGTGTGTTTTTGGATCCTGTGCAGAAAAAGCTATGCCAGCTGTAGCAGGAAGAGGCAGGCAAAGATTAAGCGTCCATTGTGCTAGAGGAGGGGCACTGGATCCTGTGTTATCCAGAGGCCAAACACAGTTGTTGATCTCCAGTGGTATTAGATGAAAAAAGACTGATGGGCGCTGTCAGAAACTGTAATCCCATTGGTTTGGCGGGGTTGAGTGGACACTGACACCCAGTTAAAATGAATAGACATAAGCCTTTTTTTCAGCCAGAGCAAAAAGTGATGGCCTTTCCTCATGCTAGTCCACAGCAGGGAAAGATTACCACTGAATAAGATCTTTGCAGCATCCAGGATGACCCTAACCGACACAGGCTTACTATATCTATGCAGGGCAGTGCAGTACTGTCTCAGAGTTTGTGCTGCAGTGTTAATATGAGCAAGATGGCAAGATGAAGTAACAGAAATATGCTGGTTAGAACACTGACCTTCAGTGGAATAACTTATATTTTTTGGAAAATACACTTCTCTGAGCACTGTTGTCTGCTCTGATAAACAGAACGCTCTATAATTACCTCTTGTTATATCTTTTGAATGGCTCTATATTATGTTCCAGTTTTAAGCAGACATTCCCAAAGGGTGAGAAGTGAGGCTGAATAAAGCAGCTCTGAATTCTGTGATTCTGAAAACAAAAGAAGTATTGTCAAACAACTTTGTCTTCTAGAACTAGTTCTTACTAGTTCAATATGTGCTTGCATTTGGCCAGAATATCATTCAAGATACTTAATTAAAACCTAGCACCATTCATTTTGCTTACAGGTTTACTTTTGTTACAGCTAATTGCTATCAAACTGAAAAAGGTGGGTAATTTGTATATTATAAAACAATATATTTTCTAAAATAAAATGCATCTACTTATTGTAATCTGTCTTATTTTCAGTTGAATTCATTTTGGATCATTTTGCTTGAAATGCTTCTATACTGTTGGGTTTTTCTTGTGTATGAAGGTATTTTGAAGCAATCAGGATTTTTGTTTTTCCAATTTCTCCAGCACCTAAGCCAAAAGAAATGAATGATATGTGAGATAAGAAGCAGATTTTTTTGCTTGACCAAGACACTGATGGATCATTAAGGCTGGAGTGCACAGTACAGCTGCCTCACTCTCTGGAAGTGGCCACATGTAGTTGTGTGGAGTAACCGCTGCTCAAAGCAGGGCTGTAGTGGGTGGCATTCTAAGGCAGATGAAAACAGAAGTGCTTTTTAATACATTAGGAGATGAGTTTTCAAACTTCCAGTGCATCCCTTCAATGTTTCCAGGCTGCTGACACCTTACAGCAGACTCTGACATCTCCCATGCCTGGCTGCCAGAGTCCTGGAAGGAGCAGAAAAATGTCTGTGAAATGCACCACTGTCTGTTTCCTTTTGGTCTAGAACAACCATCTCAAAGGGGGAATGCTGATATCTCTGATGAAACCAGTTTGCTGTAAAACTGTGATTTCTTACATGATATTTGATACTGGCTCAATGTGACTTTATAGGGTGATGACTGTATTTAAATGACAATGTTTTTTCTTTCGCAGGAATCCCAAACTGAACATCAGGATGCTGAAGAGAAGGCAATGCAGTAGAGACTCCACAACTGTATCCATGCTAATGTGCCAACCTTCTGGTTCTCCGAAATCTGTACATCTGCAAACTCTATGGAAGATACTAGCAGTCCTGAACTGTGTCTGTGTTATCCTGTCAGGTCAGGTATGAGCTCTCTGAGAGTGCTGACCCACTGTAACAAAGCAGGTCTATGTCCTTCAAGCACCACAAAAGCTGGCACAAAGAGCTCCCTTCATCAATGATGTTCAAATATTTTAGTGAAATATCTGTGGATTTTTTTTTTTTTTTTTTTTTTTTTTTTTTGTAAATACCAGCATGGAACAGAAACACACTAAATGCAGTAATGCACTTTGGGTCTATTAGAGAGTATTTGATTTCTTTCCCTTAAGCTCTAATATTTGAAATAACATGGAGGGCAGTGTTATTAACTTTTAAAATTACTTTCTATATCTGTCTATATACATTGGTAAAAATTACTTACCGACTCTTCTAAGTGATAAATTCTTTTCTTTCTCCAGTCACTCAGTCACTTGGAGGTAAAACAACTGGTGTAGTCCATCATACTCTTGAGAACTGGAGAGGCTGAGTACCATCATGAGCTTGCTTGGGAATCTGCCTGCTGTCTCTACTTGTAAGCCGGTAATTGGCAGATTGTACCAAAATTAACCCTCTTGTGCTTCCTCATCTTTCAATAGAAAGACTTGTTTTGGTCTTGGCTCTGCTTGAGTGTTGAGTCCAGATTGAGTGCCAAAGCTCAGCACAGTCAGGTAATTTCAGTTCTTTTCAAAAACAGCGTGTGGGGATGCTGAACTTTTAAGTCACAGTGTGCATTGCTGAGGGCTCTGGGGCATACCCAGAACTAGATTTGGATTAAAATCACTAGATTTAGACTGTAAGTGAGCTGCAGAGAAAATGCACTCCTGATAGTGATTTAGTGTAAGAAAATTGTATATTGGATTGTTTTGTCCTTTGTCCAAAACACAGTGATTTATACACCACTGTGAAAATCTTGGGACTCTAGAGACAAATCCTGAAGCAATGATCTCATTGCTGTCTGTGCACCGATGTGGAGTTCGATGTTTTTCCAGAATTTGCCAGATGCAGTCGTTAGTAAAGAGATTTTTTTTTTTTTTGGAATGTTAATATTAAAAAAAGATATGGTTTCTGTTAAACACATCTTCCCACTCATCAGGGAGGAACTGCATTGTATTTCCAAGCACTGGTTTGGTTTCAGATTTGGAGTTACCCAAACCTGGGTTTTGAAAGAATAAAGTCCCCGAGAAATTTCACTGCCTTTGAAGTTCCCTATTTTCTGAATGCCAGACAAACCCATTACAGCAAACGGTGCTTTCTCTGTACTATCATTCATGGCAAATGAAAGCTTGAGTACAAATTCAATGGCTAGAAAATTTCAGAGGGTAGGACCTGGATCTCTTGTTGGTAGACATGATACAATAGCGTTGCATCATTGCTGATCGTAGATAATGATAGCAGGTATTAGCTGAGCTTCCGGATAGTAACAGGGGAGACAGCATAATAAAGTAGTGCATGTAGCATTCCTTCAAAGGATTACTGTTAACATTGTATTTTTACAGATGGGAAAAAGAATGTGCATAGCAGTTCAACAAATTTCCCAGGAAGTGTGAGGAAAATTTCAGTTTCAGTCAAACTCTTACAAGTAAACTTTATTTCTTAGACGTGGAGGTATTTCCAGGCTCCTGAGAAAAAGGGAACTTAGCTTGCCCTTAAGCTCCATACATTTTAAAGAATGTGGATAGATGATAGAAGTCTATCTTTGTTCTTACAAGATGGGGTCAGCCCTTTTTCTTACTAGCAGTGGGGAGTGAGACAGATGCATGTTACAGATGGGCATTTCCTGCCTTGTGCAACTGCAGTCTTTCAGTAGAGAAGCCAGGAACATTCACAGGGCTGTTCATAAGTGAGGAGAGTGCAGGCTGCTTGGAGTCTCTGGGATACAAAAGCTATTAAGGAAACTAAGGTACTTGCCATAGATCTGTGCCTGGCTAATGCTGTTTACTGCACTATAACAGATATTCTAAGGATCAAAAATGAGAGCTGTGGACCTAAGAGTTCCTTGAAAATACTCTCAGTTTGCTCAGGTACTTTGGTATAATTATTAAACATATTATGTCCATTTAATATATGTAATACATATAAACAAGAAGGCAGCAACAACTCCTGTTAAGAACACTGTAAATTTTCCATTTTCTCCAAAACCACATGGTTTCAACACTCAGTATTCACTCCCAGCACTTCTGCTGTGAAAGGCAATAATGCCTCCAGTCAGCTGAGCATGCCTTCAGACAGCTCCACTGCCCTTCCAGGCTTACCAGAACCATGTGCTGACTTGATCTGAAGGAGGTGGTGATGCTGCTGTACAATATGAAGATTTAGGAATTAGTTTTGCCTCTTGCTGCATTTCCAAGGGCCATTGCCCACTGCAGTGGTTTGCAGCAGTACAGGGAAGAAGCACTCTTCATGCTGCCCCCACTGAGCATAAAAAGGGTCTGAGATATTTACTGTTTAGGCTGATGTCCATCTCCTCTGACATTCTTCGCAAAGTTCTTACAGCTCAACAAAAGTGGAGCATGGTTTTTAGCCATCTAAGGCTGGCTAAAAAGTTGTTCTCATGCCTCAGCAGCTGAAGCAAAATCTCTTAATCCTTTTTATTTTTTTATTCTTATTGGGAGGGTACAAATGCACTGTAAGCATAGCAGAGAACTTTGTTGGTCAATTGGGCACACAGTTGACTGCAGCGTGGACACCTCTTAGCCCAGCATGTGAGCAATGACTAGTATCTGTTTACCAGAACTCTAGTATAAAATCTATAAATGGACAGGAAGATTTCCAGTGTCTCTGTTCAGGACACTGTTCACTCCCCAGTAATACACTTTAAATTCAGTGTTACCTCTAAAGCTACTCTGGGGCTGGATTTAACCTTGTGTCCTTTGATTGCTGGAACTGAGATCCTACTCATGTGAATGATTACCATGGAGATTAAAATAATCTCCATGGGATGCAGTAAGTAAAGTGGGAGGCTGGAGAGACAGGAGTTGAAATCCTCAGGGACTGGCCTTGGTAGGCCTTGGAAGAAGCAGTGGGACACCATTAGCCGGAAAGGCTGCTGCTGCAGCAGGATGCCTGTAAGTTGCTCTTTTAATAAAAAGACTCTTCAGTTTTACTACCATGTGATTTCCTGAAGTTAAAAACCAACAGGCATAGCGTGATATACACAAGGCCTATTCTGCCACTGTTTAAAACAAAAAGATTTATAAACAATGCATTCTACTTTCCCAACACAGAGGCCTTTCCTTGGTTAGAAAATAAAGCAAGGAAGTGTCTCTCATGTAAGTTGCACTGAAATTAAACTTATTTATACCATTTTCCTTACCTGTCTATTTTTACCTATTATAGTTTACATTGTTAAAAAAAAAAAAAAAAAAAAAAAAGGTACATCTTATTTTCATTTGCTTCCTATGTAGTAGAGAAAGATAGTATGAAAGTAGTGCTAACATTCCTTGAATGTTCATTTCAAGAGGTGAATGAGAGAACAATAATCACATGGCAGACAGTGGAAAGTCAAAACAAATGGCCATAAATAGATGCATTCCCGTACATGTTTTCCTGAGAAGATAATTGTTTCTTTTGAAAGTTATTTGTCTTTGAAAATGAAGAACAAACGGTGTTTCTTAGTGAAAAAAAAACTGTAGCCAGAGAAAGCCACAGAATACCCAAGGGATTTTTACTTTACCAATTGAAAAAATTTTCTGGCCTTCTAGAAAAGGCATAGAAGGAAAGGGAGTATCATGGGCTGGTGTATTTTAAAATGATCTGTCATTGTGCTCATTCCTGTCTGATCACGTCTCTAAAAACTGGTTGGTATACCCTATGTGAAACACAAGGCCAAACATACAAGAGCTATGTAGTCACATAATGTTGGCTACGTTGTACTGAGTAAGCAAAACATTTCTCTTGAATCCAGCAAGAGCTGGACAAGGCCTTAAGTGAACTGCAGATCTGGAATTTCAAGTACATAGCAACATGTATAGTGCTGTGTTGATGTGATATTAAAGGACGGAAAATTATTAAATGTGTTTATTGACAGTATTGATCTTCTTTATCTATTTATTTATTCTTTTATTTTCTGGCACCACACTGATTATCGCAGGTCTCCTAAGAGTGGGCGTCCCCCAGTCTTCTGTGGGGATCTTTTGTGGAAAGTGGAAATTTCAGAAAAGTACTCCTGGAATTCATATCTACAAAACAAAAGAAAGGAATGGTTGGGATAGAAGTAACATTTCTGTTTGATTTCTAGGCAGGTTCAGTCAAGAGAGCTCTGGAACAGAGCTTGGAAATACTGGACAGGAGAGCATAGAGACCTCGGGGCATTCCACCAGGATGGTGGGATGGACTTCCAATAGTAGGATAAACAGAAGACCCAGGGAAAGAGGTACCTCAGCTATTGATTTGGAGGAGAAACTAAAAAGTGCTTTGTAGCTGTTAAAATTCTGTATTCTTCTGGAGGGAGAAGTATATATATTATTAGCAAAAAGAAAAAAAACTTGGGATAGGTAAATATTGGATTAATTAGTTGTTGTTTGTTTTCCAAGTCTGAGTATCTTTTTGGGAACTATGCCTAACGGTAGCTAAGACTGAGGACAGATAAATAATCTGTGCACTTCACTGCCTCACATCAATCCTATATTTTACCTCATGCTTTATTTATCTGGTATCTGCTCATTGCTAGGGAACAATTGTGTTAGAATAAGAGTCAGGAGAACATGGCCCACCAAGATAATCCATCTGGTCCCCGAAGACATGCCTTTTCTAGAAAAATATGCTCCTTAAAACGAGTTGTTAAGAAAATCTCCTGATTGATTTTTACCTTGGAGTCTAGGGCTGAGGGGGTTGCATGATTTGTTGTTCAGGTTTTAGTTGATATGAAATGTGTTTTTCAGACCTTCTTATAAAAAAAACCTTCTTCATGGTGTATGGCAAAAAACTAACACAGTGTTGCTTCATGATCTTTCTTGTCACATTTAAGAAATTGGCTTTGAAATAAATGTTACATTTACATTATGACTCTTAATGTTGAAGCATCACCAAGATTTTTATGCATGAAACTAGAGGCAGAGTCCTTTTCCAGTAAGTGTGTCTCAGACTATTGAAACAGGAATCAGTCACAAGCTTTGATTTAAAATAGATCCATCTGTAGACTTCTTGAGCAACACCAGGAGCTCATTTTGAACATACACTACCAAAGGGTGACTATTTTAGAAGCTGTCTCCAGCATAATACAGATATCAGCAGCTTTTCAGAGAATCAGTATACTTTCAATATTTCGAAGAGAGAGACTGAGTTTTATAAACCGGGTGACTCTGATGTAGAAACTGAAATTGATGTGTGTTTTTGGTCTCCTTCAGACTGCTTTGCTTTTGCATCTACTAAATTTAATGAGCAGCTCCCCAATTAATTTCAGTGATTGTATAAGCTGCTCTATTTAGGACGGGTGATGAAGGATTATTTCCTGTCCTCTTCAAAATGAAGAAATGCTGAGAGTATTAATTTAAAGAGATTATTATGGGACTTTTGTTAGTGATGCTAGTGCCTGTATAATTAAACTTGGATAATTCATAATAGCTGGCAATGGCAACAAAATTCTTAAGTCTAAGGTGTGTTATTTTTGGATAGCATGAACCCATTTTAGCCTTTAGCTTACTCTATCTAGTTCTTCAGACAATCCTTCCACAGATTTAAGGCTGTCTTGTTGGAGAGTAGATCTATGAGCTTAATGGATGTTGAATAATTAATTGATAGGTCTAGAAGATAATTGTGCTTTCTTGAAATTATTGCTGATTTTTTCGAGTGAGGATTTTTTTTTCCTCAGTTTTACTTAGATGCTTTATCTTTAATTATTGCACTGATGTTAAAAGGAACTGTGGCAATTTGCTTGTTCATCTTTTTCAAGAATTCAAAAAGAAATCTGAAACATAAGAATAGGGAACTTCACTTAAAACATCTTGAGACTTAGAAAGTTATTCTGAAATTATATACCAGACCAAAATAACATTATCGTCAAATAGGAAGTGGATAAATTTCACTCTTTGACACTACAGGACATCAGTCTACTCACACAAATTCTGTAACTAACTCAGACGTAGTCCTTTTAGGCTGAAATTTTGAACTTTTACACAAGAAACAAAGAAACCAGGGGATTTTAATCCCTACTGTTTTGTGTTCCCTGGAATGCAAAGTGATGCCATGCCTATGTTTTATAGAGTAAAAAAAGTCCACAATCTGACACACTGCCATTTCCATTTATGCAAAGCAAGTAGAAGAGCTGAAGAAATCAGCTGATATTGGCATCTGCCACATGATAAACTATAACCTTTTGTACACCATGTAAATGACAAGAATGGAAATCATTTTTCATGGGGAATCTTTTTCACAAAACAATGGTCAGTCAAATTCCAGCAATACTTTTGAAACTGATAAAAGATAAAGAGTTTTCGTAGCAATGGTTAATGTTATCAACTGATTTAAAGTCATATATATAACTGATATAAATCCTAATCTTAAACCTTCTGGGAAATATAATTATAGGCCTAATTTCTATGAAACCTTCTTAATGGAGAACGGCCTTTTCTTTTTCCATTTCCAGACAAAAATCACCGATTCTTTGCAAACTTGATTCTTCATCTTCTCAAAGAGTTGGAGTTTTTCCCCTTCAAACTTGGGACCACTATATCTAAATATATTCACACAACTGAAGAGTAGTAGGATTATTTTGCTGAAATATACTGAGATGTCCATACAGAAGAGAAAGTCTTCTTACTTGGTAAACTGAGTAAGAAGGAAATGTGGGCAGACTGATCTGTCTAGACAGTCAAGGCAAGTAAAATGATGAAACTAAGAATGTTTTTCTGAATCTTGTCTACTCCTATGACCATGCAATGAAATGCCAGTTCACATAAACATAAAGGAGACCTTCTGCCTCTTGGAAGATAGGAGACAGGAGGGTTTCAATTCTTTCTCTCTCATTTCTTGAGATAAAATATATGGTGACTTAGGATAAGGATATAATCAGAATTTCTTGATCAAACAGTTAGGCTGCTTATTTAATATTTCATGGTAATAATGGAGATAGAACTATAAAATACCTAGTAATGAACATTTCACTTCTCTGCACCCCAGTATTAAAACTTGTTCCCCAAATTCTTTGAGTGAAGCCAACATCCATATGCCATTGATGACATCACCATAGATGAAGAGTAAATTTGAAGAATCAGAGCTCTTCTGCTGCTATGCATACAGAGTTCTTATCTGCACAGCTGAGAGTAGTGTGTGCCACTGAAGGATCTTGCACTGCCTGTGCAGGAAGTTCAGACACTACTGTAGTGAGAGAGTGCTCACCTGAGCAGAGCATGGTGCAGATGCAAATCAACCAGTTGCCAAGTGGAACACACAATGTAGCTGTGATCCTGCCCTCTCTCTGCTTTAGATACCTGCCTTAAAGCTCTGGATATGCTGCAACTGAACTCCACTCCCGAAGGCACAGTGGGATTTGTTATTTTTATGTTAGGGGACTGGCTGGGATTCTGAATGCCTCTCATCTGGTAGCCTCATGACTAGAGCTTTGCCAGTTAGGAGGAAAGCCAGCTTTCAATCTTGCTTTAGAATACTGTGGCTTTGCTAATGTTTCTCCTATTGAAATGGGGCTACTGAGGGACTGATGAGAGAATGGAAAGAATTAGCAAGAGGAAACATAATTCAACAGTCTGGTTTTGATAACTTGGTTTTTAAAGCTGCATGGTCTAGTTCCCCTTCCAGTTACACAGTTTCATACATACACCACTTCAAAATTTCAGTGATTTTTTTTAAAGCACATTGGAAATAAAAATGTAGATCATATCTGTGAGCTGGAATGTTGCATTTTGGATGAATCTGGAACAATTCGATTGAGCTGTAACTTAGGATCAGGACAGATGAGAACAGGGGCTGACCTCAGTGTTGGCTTGGACAAGAATGCACTTTTGACACATGTATTTTGTGTACACCAAACTTTGTAATACGAAACCAAATGACAAAATAAACCCATGTAATCCTATTGTTTAGGAGAGGTCACAGAGTTCAGAAAAGTATTTAGCATATGTGGTGAAGAGGATATCAGCTTTATAGAAGAAAAGAATTGTGACATTTTAAAATATTCTCTCCTCGGAACTGGATATAAGAAAAATGCTTTTTTACAATAAGGATAGTGAAATACTGGAACAGGTTGCCCAGAGAAGTGATGGATGTCCCGTCCCTGAACACGTTCAAGGTCAGACTGGACCTTGAGCAACCTGATCTAGCTATAGATATCCCTGTTCATTGCAGGGAGTTAGACTAGATGACCTTTAGATGTTGTTTCCTACTCAAATGATTCTATGATTCTGTGAATTCCTGTTTGCTTCTTCCACTGTTACTTCCTCTAACTGTGATTCAGTGAAGGGCATCTGACCTGTAGAAGGACATGAACTTAAGCTGTCCGTACTGAAAGATAATCCTACTGGGAAATACACTTGAGCTCAGCTTCTGGGAGCCCTTTTGTCTCCCAGTGTGTATCATCTGGAAGCAACACCTTGCTTTCTTGAAATCCTGATAGTCATAAAGATGAGAACGTGGTACATAGCTTTCCATATTTTCACCTGTACACACTCATGCCCGCATCCTGCATATATGACAACAATACCTCAAGGAACAAGTAATGAATAAATGACGAAGTTTTTCATAAGACCTCAAATTCTCTGGAGTCATACCAAAACTTTAAGCTCAAAACAGATTTGAATCTCTGATATTTTAATTGCTTGAGGAGGAGCAGGAAAACACCCTGATACTCCTGTGTGATCTATTAGGGTGTTGCACTCTGGACATTAAAAAAGCAGGCATTTACAGATGGCCATACCTCAAATGGTGCAATCAAGGAGGTAGAAATATGTGCTACTTTCTCCATGACTGCTCCCAGTCAATTAACGATTAATTGCTATATCCATCTTCCCCCTGAGGAAAAGCTGTGAGGCAAATGTATTTCAAAGAATCATAGAATCATTAAGCTTAGAAAAGACTTCAAGGATCATCTAGTCCAATTGTTGACCCATCACCACCATGTCCTGTAAACCATGTCCCTCAGTGCCACATAAACCCTTTCCTTGAACATCTCTAGGGACAGTGGCTCACTTCCCACTTCCCTGGGCAGCCCTTTCCAATGCCTCATCACTCTTTCTGATAATTTTTTTTTTCTAATATCCAACCTGAAACTCCCCTGAGTATTTCCCCTTATTACTCCAATGCAAAAACAGCCCTTTGCCTTTGCCATCCTTTTGGCAAAGACATAGTTCGTCAGCAAAATACATTCTTTAGGAAACTAGAACAGAAATCTCCATGATGTCTAGAGTATTCTGAAATTCCTTTACAGTGCAATTTCTAATGAGTGTAGTAATTACAATTTGACCTGTGACTTCCATGTCAGAAAAATAATGCTGTTTTTCAGACAAAACATATTGAAAGTAATTTAAAAATATTACTTCCGAAAGAATGAATTCTAGGATAAATCTCAATTTATTTTTTTTTCTCAAAATTTTGCTTTTGGCTAATTGCATGTTGGAAAGCTTTTGAATGTTTCAAATGTTGGGAAAATCTGTGCAATATTAACAGTGTCTCTGCTCATTTTTGCTACAGAAATAGATGGAAATGTATCAAGACAAAAGACAGCACAGCTTTCATAAAATTACAGACTTACATAATAGAAGTGAGTTTGCAGAAAGCAATATTGAGCTGTATAAACAAACATCTTTGTACTTACAATACAAACAACCTGAGATTTTTTTGTTAGCAGTCATTACAGAGCACATAATCCCGGTAAGACAAACAGGCATGAGAAAACTGCCATCAATGCTGAAGCCCTTTGTGTGTGAGTAGTAACATAGACTTCGCTCCAAGACAAAGCAATTAAAATGTTCTTGGGTCTTTAACCTTTGGTGCAGGATACTGAGCATTGCCAATGCTAAACAAATAGCATTAACGTGCATCTCATGGCAGCAACAGGGTTACAGCTGAGAAAATGATAGAGATAAGGAGATGTAAATGAGAGTTGGCTGTAATCAGTGCACAGCGTACCTTACTTTGCAAAAGACAGGCAGGACAGGCTGGAGACATGACACTGCATGGCACTAAGCTGCTCTGACTGAGCTCACATACTGGCAAACTTAGCACACTTCCAAAGTGCAAGTTGCCAGATTCAGAAGAAACAATAAATGCATACAATAAATATTCATGTTTCGTGAGATAAGTGAAACCGTGAATCTGAGAAATCAGTCATGAATGTTTTGAACGATCTGATAATGTACTGAGACCAAACCTGTTAGTTCCTTTTTTTTCTGACTTCTCTTCCTACTGTTTTTTTTTTTTTTTTTCTTCACAGAGCACGTAATCTGGAGAAAAGTATTTCATTTGGGACACACAGGTGCTGCAGGCTCAGCACCACAAGGTCTGAAGCCTGAATGGAGGTTAAATACTTGGCGGTGAGCTGTGCCATCCTCAACTGGACCTTGAACAAAGCAGAGCACCGGCAGGTTTCCTTTAGTGACAGTGGGGATAAAGCAGTTGTCTGGCAAGCTGATGGAAGGATGCTCTCCAAAATGGGAGATGGCTGTAGGTACACTGTGTAACAGCATCTTCCCTCATTGGCTAAACTGTACGCCAGACAGTGTGAAAAGGAGGCAGGGAAAATGGTTAAAAAGGATTTGTTAATGTGGTGCTGCTTTTAACTTGCTGCCAGTGTCCAGCTGCCTCGTTGCATTTAGCAGTGCCTGGCCTTGATTACTGTGTTAGCTCCAATTTGCCTACAGGTAAATACCTGCCCTGTTCTAATAACTTGCCAAAACAAGAACCCCTGAGCTTGAGAATTCAGCTAGGTGGATAAAGTGCTGCACCTAAACATGACCTGCACTGGAATACATCTTCTGACATACTGGCAGGAGTTGGACTTGATAATCCTCGTGGGTTCCTTCCGATTTGGGATATTCTGTGATTCCATGACAGCGTGAACTTTATCTGTATCCCATCCAGACTGATCTACCTCCTATCTATACCAGATGAAAACACTAATTTGCTATAATTTTCATGCTATAATGATCTGCCAGCATGGTACCAACCACTTATAAGAAAGACAGACAAGTAGGAAATAGGCTTAACCCTTTTGGACTGTTGTTGTATTATGTGGAGAAACACCAGAGAGGGAGGCACACACACTCTGGGCTTCACCTGGAATCTTCAAACAGATATGAGTATTTTCCCCCTCCAGCAAGCTTCCTGGCAGTACTGGACACACAAAGTAAAATGACTGGATTCTACATTTAGAATGGAGAAAAATCATCCATTTGTAGCAACGGAGCCTTTGACTGCGTGGTTCTGTACCAGACGGTGGTGTGGCCCTGGAACAGGGTAGGCTCCCCATGGCAGTGGTCACAGTCCCAAGCTGCCGGGCTTCAAGGGGCGTGTGGACAACGCTCTCAGACAAACGGTTTGGATGTAAGCGCTCCTGCGTGCAGCCAGGACTTGGACTCGATAGTCCTTGTGGGTCCCTTTCAACTCTACCTTCGGAACACAGCCAGATGCGCCGGAACGGTGCCGGTCGCCTCACAGCTCGCCACCAGCTGCCAGCGGAGGAGGAGAGAAGGCCGGGCCGCTGCCCTGCGCTCCGCCCGGGGGCGGCCGCAGCGCTATAAAGGCGATGGTGCAGAACAGCGCTCACTTGGCTCCGTGCAGCGCTATGGCTCCCGAGCGGCACCCGCCGGCCTTTGAGGGCGCCGGGCAGGAGAGCGGGCTGCAGGTGTGGCGCGTGGAGCGGCTGGAGTTGGTGCCGGTACCGCCCAGCCGCCATGGGGACTTCTTCGTCGGGGACGCCTATCTGGTGCTGCACACCGTCCGCCGCGGAGCCGCCGTCGCCTACCGCCTGCACTACTGGCTCGGTAGGCAGCGGGGGAGCGGAGCGGAACGGAACGGAACGGAACGGGGCAGGGTGGGAGTACCGCCTCCCTTCACGAAGTGTGTCCAGGCTGCTTCTGGAGCATCCAGGCTGAAGCAGGAATATGGGGTGTGGGTGGTGCTGTACCTCGTTGCTATGCTGCTAAGGGGTGCTGGGCATGAGAACTCTGGGTATGGCAGGTTTTTGAGTGCTCTGTGGTATGAGTTTGGAAAAGTGGTGAAGAATCGAACTCAGTCTTAGCTGTGTTTCACCAAGAGTCGAATGTGAAATGGAGAAGTTTCTTATCTTTGTTTCCAACAAAACTTCATCTCAGCCTTCTCCCTGTGGTGTTGCTGAACTGCTTGGTATCTCGATGTTGCCTTTTCTAGCCAGGCTGATCTTGCCTTCTGATGCTAGAGATTGGGGGTGAAGTCACCGGGCTTTCTGTAGAACCAGTTCTCTTTAACATTGCTGGCTGCCTTGTAGAGCCCCTCCCAAAGCAGCCGAGAAAAAACTAACAGTGAAACAGATACCTGTCATTTGGGTACGCTAAATGGGATGTGTTTTAGGTCTCTTCCTCATTTGCTGAGGGCTTATCAGACTTCCTTGTTTAGTCACCCATCTGACCACCGTCTGAGGTCAGTTTCTTTTCCCGTTATTGTAAGGTTGATGTGTGGGCAGCCATCTCTGTGGATGCACGTAGAGATCATAAAATCATTATGGTTGGAAAAGTCCTCTAAGATCCTCTAGTCCAACAGACAGCCCATCACCACCATGCTCACTAAACCATGTTAAAGACTAAACATCTACCCTTTCCTTGCACAACTCCAGGAATGGTGACTCCACCACTTTCCTGGACAGTCTGTTCCAGTACTTAACTACTCTGTCTGAGAATAAATTCTTCCTAATATCCAACCTGAAACTCCCCAGTGCAACTTAAGCCCATTCCTTCTTGTCCTATTGCTAGTTATGTCAGAGAAGAGGCTCACCCTCACCTGGCTACAACCTCCTTTCAGGTAGTTGTAGGGAACAACAAGCAGCATTGTAGAGGAGAACCAATGTGAGGTGAGTCTTAGTATTGTCATATCTGAGCCCCTGTGGGTCTCATTGTGCTTTATCTGCTGGGATTGTTTCTGCATAAATGTTTGAGGCTTGTTCAGCTTTGCATTTGTTATTGGTTATCCAGCTGGTGCACTGGATAGATCAGGCTCTGACAAGAATATGATCAGGGATGACAGTGTGAATGAGTTTCTGGCAGATACACCTATGTCAACAGTACTGTTAGTCAGAAGCAGGGTTTGGCTTGTTGTGCCATTGCTAACAAAGTTAGAAGTACTTTAACTTAGGAGTTCAGGTTTAGTAAACCTGTGCCAGGGCAAGCTGCAAGGACTGCCACTGGATATGAAACCAAAGCAGTGACTGACACTTGCAGTAATTATGAGTTGGCTGAAGACCTTTGATTGCACACACTGCGTTTATCATTCTGATATCCAGGTGTTGTAAATAGCTTGGGGCAATCTGGGCACACATCCCTATGCAGCTGGCAGTTTGGCAGTAGTGTTGCAAACTGCTGGGAAATCCCTTCCTTCTCATGGGGCGCTCCAGTAGTGGATGGAGATACCAAGCACTGCTGCAGGCTCTGTTAGCTCTGATCTGCCTTGCAGAGCTTTGTGTAAGGTGCACAGGAAAGAGTAGTCATGTCTGGGTTACTTTAGTAGTTTTGACTGATTCTTACCACTTCTGCCTTGTGATTCTCCCTTCTGAGCAAATGTTTTATAGCCCGTGAACAGGGAAGATGCCAGGGGGACTTTCTGATACCTTCCCATAAGCAATCTGTGAACAGTAGCAGTCAGTAACCATCAGACTGTGAGATGAACAGAATTCCTGTAAATTTCCATATCTCATTTGTCTCACTCTGGTAACTGTTCCTAAAAACAAAGTTGTTGTTAAAGAACTTAGTAACTGTATAGCTGTCCACACTTATTTACAATTACATACAACAGTAGAACAGACGTGACCATAATAGAAGACTTGTCAGCCAATGGGAGATCTCTTGGTTTAAACAGTGCTGTTGTGAATGTGTACGTGGGCTGAGACACTTCTGTATTTCTTGTGCGCTTTATATATTCAGAGAAAAATTGTATTTTTTTTTCTCTTAATAATAGCAGTAAATTAAACTGGTAGGACTACAATTGCTCAACTTCACAAACTTACTGGACCCAATTTTATGCTCTGCTTTAAAATTAAACCTGAATGCTGCAGCTGTAACATGCACTCAGGCTGGGAACCAAAAAATATTCCTGGCCTCACAGGTGTCTCAATTCCTGTGCTGAATGAGGGACACATCTTCTCTTGAATTCATATGGTTCTAGAGCCTTCTTTTTAGGACTGTGGAGGACAGAGGCATTTGTCCTAGTAAATTCCTCTGTAAATTCCTGGTAAATTCGAGAGTCTGGAATTAACCAATAGTCAGTTAGAAAGCAGATATGCAAAGAAAGCAGAAGTTACAGGACCTCTTCATCAAATATCTGGCTGCTGCCTGAGATCAGAGCCTTAAAGAATCACAAGTCCCTCTTTCATTTACTTTCTAATGTTTAAACTTCTTACTCAGCTCAAGTGCACAGTCTGTTTTAATGAGAGGACTGTGGATGTGAGTGACCAATGTTGCAGTAAAAGGCTTTATTTTAGGAAAGAAAATATCAGGTATATAACTTGACTTAACTAACATCTCTTCACAGCTTTTTGCTTAGTAAGACTTGTGCCTGTGTACCCTAAAACTACATCTATGGGCAGCAATGGTTTTCTGGACATCTGAGTTAACTATTATGTGTCACATTGGATTTCTGTGCCTGTTCCAACTACCAGTTTTATTATAAGTCTGAAGTTTCTTCAGTGAAAGCTGCTGTTTTACCAAGTATCTTGCATGCAGTGAAGTGCTAACTAGGTTGAATAATTTCTCAACAAGCTAACACAGGTGTGCAGTGATGTTAACATGGCCAAGCAATCTGTGGATTTGCATGTATATAGTGCCACTATCCATCCTGATCTTTGCTCAGAGATTCTGGCATGGATGTCTGCACTGGCACTTGAGGGATGTGTTAGTAGGTAAACTACTCATCCACTTTACTGCTCAATGGAAAGACTGCTAGCTCTGCAAGCAGACAGTTATGTGTGCCTTGTGGCAGCTACTTTGGCACATCAGCTCTGCCAGATACAGGATTTTAGGGATTTGACAGTTTGAAACTTTCATGTTTGTTTAAGAAACAAAATTGACTAATATTATTACTGCTATTAACACACTAATATGACTCCTGAAGTGAGTTTGTGTGGGAATATGATGATGAACAGATATAACCTGTTTTCCACCCTGCTAGAACAAGTCAGTTTGGATTGACGCTCACTGAACTTTTTAAAAGCAGGTTTTCCATGACTGTTTTACTGCATGGCAACTGTAAGAATGAGCCTGGCAACAACTACTACCTCTAACGTTGTACCAAAGCTATTTTTCTTGAACCCTGAACCCTATTGTATAATTACAAGCAGTAAATATGAAGGATATAGGGATTTAATCCTACTGGACATAAATAAGTGTATTATAAACCAACCAAACAAAAATAAACCACCGACTTTGAGGAGACCCTCAAAGACAGAGAGAAGAACTTGCTTTGTGGCAATGTTATCATTGAGTGCTGGTAACTTTTTTTCTGACTTTTTCTGTGTTATGTCCTGCTTTCAGTAATTTTACTTTTCTTTGGGCAGGCCTCATGCACTTTTCTTCTTTATGCCTCCATCCTTTAGCACCCCTTCTCTATGTTGTTTTAGAAACTTTCTTCCTGGTGACTTCTAGTGTACCTGCACTGCCACAAAAGCCATAGTGGTGGTTGCCACACCACTGCTCCTGGAAGAAGCAGAGATGTCAGTGGGTGAGAGAAGCCTGCACAAATGGTCCTGCTCTGTCAGTAGGTACCCTTGTGCATCTCTGTCCCTTCCTCTCATTTTATTCTTTCCTCTTACCCTACTGTTGGTCTTCCTTGGACACCAACCCTGTACTACACTTTCATCAGCTTCCTCTTTTCCTACAGCCCATGAGAGAGATCTCTATCCAGACTGCCTGAAGCTCAATGCCAGGAACGGTTTTTCTATTACCTGTATCTAAGAGATCTGACCTTAATATGCTTGCTTGCATTTTATAATATTGATAAGACTGTTCTCAGGAGTAATTTTAACTATATATATGGCTTGGCAAGTTGCTCTTAGCATAAATGTGATATGTGATTTACCATCTAATCAGGTCTTTGACATGACTGTTCCTGGTGTTTGCAGTTAAAGTCCAAAAGTTATTACCTTGCACACTTACATTCACTTAAAAGAGAGAGTGCAAACAGTCTTGGCCCTTTTTTACCTCCCCCCTTTTAAAGGCAGATCTTCAAGCAGTAAATAAATTGTATGAGTGACCATGTGTTTTGTGGTCAAGGTAATGTGTAGTGCATTCTTGCAACAACCTACTGGAATTTCTACAGAATTTCTACAACAGGATTCTAAGTTATATTGGTTCTTTATAGATATAATATCTTATATTATCTTGTTTCAGGGAAAGAATGTACCCAGGATGAGAGTACAGCTGCAGCTATCTTCACTGTTCAACTGGATGACTACTTAGGAGGAAAGCCTGTACAGAGCAGAGAAATTCAAGGATATGAATCTAATGAGTTTGTGAGCTATTTCAAAGGAGGAATTAAATACAAGGTAAAGAGCCACCTGTCACAATGTCACATTTTTTTTAGAATGTTTTAATGTTATTCCACCCAAATAACATGAAATATTTGTTATGGAAACATGAAAAAAAAATGTTTCTTTAATGCTTAGTAGTTTTAGATCTGAACTACCTACTCTAAAACTGTTGAGTCCCTGTATTTGCATACAGTATCAGCCTGTTTATCAGTGCTCCTTCTAAGTGCAGACCTCTCCCAGGCATGCTTTCCATACTCCCCAATCAAATAATCATGAAGTTACATACTCTTGTGACTAAGGGAGCTCATGGGACTCTGTGTTTTGGAGATAGTAAATCTTATAGAAACCATTTCTGTGCTGTAACCTGAATCATTTCCTTCAAATGAAGAGCCCACTGTGCTTAAACAGTGAAAAACATGAACAGTAGAAAACACCCAAACCTCATTTTTTTGTCTAAAAATGGAGCTTATGCTGAATGTGAAAACTCTTCTCGTCATACTGTTTTTTTTTCTTTGAGGTAACTAACAAAATTCCATATACTTCTCATGAAAATTTTGTATTTTCAAAAGATGTAGTGACAGTCACTTCTAGAAGCAATATTTTAGAAGGAAATACTTTCAGACATCTAAGGTATTCTGAGAGCAAAGTAATGCATCTCTTGTGAATGGGTGCTCTGGGAACCATAACATAGTCAGCCATTTTCCTTATTATGGAGGTTTGTAATTTGTCACAGTCTATACAACCTAATGGAATTATTTTAACTCTGAGGAAGAGATCTTGACAGTGAACTGATCATTCTCTTGCTTTTTTTTTTTTTTTTCCTATGTACATTCAGGAGTGGCTGCTTTTTCCAGTCTGGGTCTCCCAGAAGAGTTGAGAGAGCTGCCTCACGCAGGCAGATAGCCAAGCCAATTTACAGGAATAAGTTAGGCTTTAACTTAGTTTATAGACCTTTAAATCAGTAATTTGGTCTTGCTTCCCCCTAGTTTGGTGCTCTTGGCTAGCTTATCTCCTAAGCTGCAGATATTCCTTCAGAAAATTATAGACCTGCTATTCAATTACCCTCTCCCTCTATGCATAACCAGACCCTCAAAGCACTGGGACTGCTGAGATTTTAAGAAGTTGAGAAAACTATGCTGGACTGCACATTCCTCTGTTTTCTCTCAGTTGTTATGTGATAGACTACTAACTTTTGTTTTGGCAAGGTGGTTAGGATTACAACATCTTAATTGTATAGGAGGAGGTAATGAATCCTCTGCTTCCCTTTTTCCCACTCTTATGAAACACCTTTGAAGCAGGGTGATATCTGCTTCCTCATATTAAGGCCTGACAGTTCAGCAACAGAACTGTTCCCCATGTCTGCCTGGTCTGTGGTCAGCAGTATTAAAACACGTACAGTTCTAGTTCTCTGCATGAACTCTTCCCTGCTTGTTTCTCAGCTGCAGCAAAAAGGTAAGTTCAAAGAAATGAAGCTGAAGTAAAGCTTGATGCTTTGTGTTTTTATTCAGGCAGGTGGTGTTGCCTCTGGATTTAATCACGTTGTTACTAATGATCTGAGTGCCCAGAGGCTTCTCCATATCAAGGGCCGGAGAGTTGTGAGAGCCACAGAAGTCCCCTTGACTTGGGCCAGCTTCAACAAAGGAGATTGTTTCATTATTGACCTTGGAAATGTAAGTTTTTCCCAAAGTAACTTGCACTGAAAAGTAGGAGATACGCATTTCAGGGGAGGAAAAGATGCTGCTGTAGGAAATAACTTTTGATGTCGCAACACTTTTAAAGCTCAAAACTGCCCTAAATGGTTTCTAAAGTATACATAGATTTCTCAGGAAATGGTTATTTCCCACTTGAGGCACTGAGGATATTTTCACTCATGGTTTAACATTAAGCTGTTCATATTGAGTCCTTTCAGTGCTAAGGCTGAGGACAGAACACAAATTGGACTTTTCCTTTAAGAGCACTTCCTCATTTTTATTTTTTTCTTTAAATTTTGATTTTGGCAATTAAATAGCTGCAAGATATGTTATCACAATAAGCTGGCCATAAAATGTGTTGTAAAACTAAAGTTTTTCAAGAGATTGCTTATACCTGAGTAGAGATCCTGAGAAGCACTCCTGTACTTAAAGACTTTCTGCTAAAAACAGTTAGAGAAGCTGAGTGCAGGAATGTATGGACAGGTAAGGGAAGATAATTCTGCTTGCTTCAGATGACCTAGAGGATCATGTTAACTTTCTGATACTACAGGTAGTCCCTGGCAGGTAGTTCACACTTTTTAGATACTAGCTATCTGTCTGAAGTTATTCTTGGGTCTGATATGCCGACACATACACAATGCTACCTTGCAGATGAATTATTTTTTCATGAGCTCTCGTGACAGCAATTGGTCTTAGCATTAATGCTTCTCAAGGAAGTGGTCAGTGGTTTCAGCAAGGTTTGAGAAGAGTTCCTTAGCACACTGAGAAAAGAGCTCTTCTTAACTCATGTTATAAGCTTTACTTTTTGCTCTGAAAAGTCCCCCCTGTTGTGATGAATGAAGATATTGGTATCAGTTAGCCATATTGATTATCTGTTACATTCTAATCATGCATAGCAGTCTTCAGATAGCACTGCAAACAGTATTTCCTCCTGTGATTGTATGGTCTGAGCATCTAAAACAGCCAAGTGATCAATATCCAAAATGTTGTCTCTGAATGCCAGTTTGTATTAAGGAGGCGAAGAAGAACTAAATTACCTATTCCCCTTCAGAGTTAACCCATGGGAGATGGGTGATCTGGAACTAACCATCAGTAGGAAATGCCTGCTTTTGCAGTCAGGCTCTCACAGGGCTTGAGTTTTGTAGTTTGGAGTTACCCTTCCACAAACACCTAGTGGAAGGTGGGTGTGCTCCAATCTGACTTCTCTTGGCACTTACTGTGCTGGAGATGCCTAGTTTACCTAAAGCAATTACTAAAGGCATACTGCAGACATGACAGTGATGTTGAATTGTACTGTGGGTATATGGATATACTGTGGGTGTTAGATAAGATGTATTGAGGGGAGAGTGCTATCACTGGGAAATTTAAATGTAACACTTAGATCTTGTTTTTTTAACACTGAATGTATGTTGTGAGCCTTTTTGGTTTCTTAGTATAACATCACTCTGGTTTCTGATTTCCTGACTGATAAGACAGATGTTAAGCAGCTACATAATTCTGTGCCATTTTAGGAAGAAAGATTAGATGTGTGAACATCTAGATCTTTACTGGGCTATGGAGAGTCAGTTGAATCACATGGCTAATAACAATGGCTAGCCTTGCTGAGCCGGTGGTGGCAGAAGGATAGGTTTTCTTGGATGGAAAAAGTATTTTGACACTCACTTGCAGCAATTTAATTATCAGTTACTTTGTAAACCAGACCTTTCTTGATGTGAAAAGGCAACATCTGATGTATTGTAAGATGAAAGTAGATGCAAGATTCAAGTAGATGCAAGTCTACTTGAAATGCCTGGTGAGAAATAGATGTGATACAAAAGTTGCCTAAGATTTCTGCTGTGACAGTGTATTTTTTTAAGAACTATATTTCAAGCTGAAGTAACTGCATTTCAGGTTGAAATTTTCCACTACTAGAAGTGCTTTGTAAATGGGTGAGACTTTTAAAGGAGCTCTTAATTTAATGTAGAAGTCCTTAAAAAAAAAAAAAAAAGTCTCAAATAGGTTACTTAATAGCAATAAAATGAATCATTGATAAGGCTGTTCTTGAGTCTTGGGATTTATTTCAGGGCACTACTGGATCACTGTCTGAGATTTATGGGCAGTAATTGCATAAAGTAATGAGCTTATTGTCAGTGTTCTTACAAGCAAAGTATTGCAGCCTGTCAAATAAGATGAGCTTTCAAGATGTACTTCTTCCAATCTCACAGCTAACTAGGAAGATGATCTCCGTGGTACTGCAAAACTACTCATGTGGTCCATTTCTTGTTGCATTATGTCAAGCTACTTATATTAAATAAGTCATTTCAGTTTTCGAGCTGAGCTCAACTACTACACTATTTTAAAACCTGTCATTTGAACAAATAAGGGAAAATTAAGGTAATAACAGTTTTATTCATGATTGTTACTGACCACTAAGTCTTCCCGCTGGTGATAATTCCTGGAGTTGAAAGCATCTGTGTGCATGTCCAGATAGCTAGATATGAGATCACAGTTCAGTTTTTGATGGTTAATATGGGAAGCTATGCTGCTTACTAGACTGTGCTTGTAGTAGTTAAAATATCCTCCTCAGGTCTTGCTTGCTTTGAGCTTCCAAGGCTAGAGAAGGAAATAACTTCAGATGGCAGAGAAACTCTGTCTTTGACAGGAGGAAAGTCAGTAGCCAGTGGGTAAAGACCTTCTATACAAACAATCTTCTGGAAGACTTCTTACACATGAGCTGTGTGACCACCACACTGATTCCTCCATGCTCCAGGTGAGCCAGGAGAATGCCTGGGGTGTCAGACTCTGATCTTTTTCTGCAAGGAATGTCCATGCTACCTCCATGCTGAACCAGGGAAGTTGTCCTGTCCCCACAGCAGCTCAGGCAGGACAAGTACAAGGCAGCTGCAAGAAGGCTTTGTGCAAGGCCTGGAGTAAAGTGCCCCTTACCCTGTTGGTCTGTGCTTCTTAGTGCACCCTGTCCTGGCGCAGCTGTTCCGTAGCCCTCTCAGAAGCCATGGTCTTCCACCATGTTACCCATCCAGTCTTTCTGGCCAGAGAGTGCTGAGCAATTCACTGTGCCCTTCTTGAGAAGCAGGACAGGCTTGGTGATTCCTGATGGTCATAACTAGGTATGTTCTGTGCTGTCCCTCTTTACACCTGGCACAGCTTGCCTATCTCCCAGCTGCTTTCATTAGCCACATTTTTTTTTTTCCCCTTCATCACCAATGCAAGTGATTCTTTAAGTAGCATGACAGTGTGAGGAAAATGGCTGCGGAATGGAAGCAAAATTAAATAAATCAGTGGATAGCATGTACACTGTTATTTTAGTATTTTCCATGTGTTTATATATGATATATGCCATATATAATGTATTTATTTCTGACATAGTGTACTAAAAACTTGGGTCTCTTTTTTTTTTTTTTTTTTTCTCTAGTTTCCTTCAGTGATACTTTTAAAGTGAACAGGAAACTCCTCAGTATTGAGATGTATACCATGTGTGTATTGGTGCACAGTGGTGATGTACAAAATATGAATGGTGAGGGACACTGATGGTATGGGAGGAGCTGAAAGTCTGATCAGTGAGGGAGAGAGCAGTTAGCAAAATGCAGCAGAAGCAATGGGAGTGGCTATACAATAAAGCACAGAAGTGGTTAGGTTGATGTTGATGGTGTTTTTTTTTTTTTTCTTCCAGTTTCTCTTTTCAGTTTGAGTAGCTATACTAGAAGAAAGCTGTTTAAAGTTATGTCACCACTGACCATCAAAATTACTCCATAAGTTCAATCAGAGCTTTCAGAGTGTAACACTTGCTTCTCACTGGCAGCAGTACAGTGAGCAAGTGACTGCAGGGAGAGGGCTGCATGCCACTTGGCTTCTTGGGGAAAAAAAATGCAGAGATGGTTGTTAAAACGAAAGTGTTGGTGAGGTGGTAAATACCAAGCAGTTCTGAGGCTGGACCTGATCTAGGTTGGAAAGTTTCAGCAGCACAGTGAGAGTTCTGCTAACAAAATGTTACCTCTCTTCCCAAAGGGATAATTCAGAAGGCTAGATAATAGCTATACCAAAAGTCAAGTAAATGCTGCAAGTAAACTGTACTGTTGCCCATCTTTCCTATTACTATGGTAGTGCTTATATATTGACTTGTAACAGCCAAGAGGTTGCTGATTTGAAATGTATGAGCCTGCAGTGTGCCTGCACTTTGTTATACCTTACAGCAGCCAATGTACACTGCTTCTCAAGGGCTCTGTGAATCAGAAGTGAAAATTATGTTAAAAATTATGATGTCAAACA
Organism: Gallus gallus; assembly: GCF_016699485.2. Lineage (NCBI taxonomy): Eukaryota > Metazoa > Chordata > Aves > Galliformes > Phasianidae > Gallus > Gallus gallus. The sequence continues at coordinate 26,651,892 of NC_052533.1, forward strand.
CAGAAGTATGACAGTGAGTAAAGTTGTTGTCATGTATCTGTTGAGATGCTTTCACATGACTTCCTGACATAATCGGTATGTCAAGTGTAAGAAAGCCATCTTATCTTCCATAAAGGCACTTGAAGGAACGCATCTAACAGGAGCACTTCTTTTGTATGGCAGTTACTTTTCATAAGAACTGAACTTGGTATATTTTAAAACAAATTTACAAGAAGAAAATTAGCTTCTTGATTATTTTTTTTTTATTGTTAGAAAGGAGAACACGTACTGTTATTTTAATGGGGTATGATTCAGCATCACAATGCAACTTTAATAGTTTGAGTTTTGCTTCTGTAATCTCCTTCCTTCTTGCCTGTATTGTCTCTTCTAGGTGACTTTTCTCTCCCTTTAAAGAAAGCAGTTCACAATCAGAATGTGTATTGCTTTATAACATAGTCACTGGGAATAAACAGGACTGGAAGAGCAGATTCTTGCATGTGGGAATTCATTGCTGCAAGTTTCTCTCTAGTTGCTTTCCCTGGCACTGTCACATTCAACTAATCACGTCCTTCTTTTTTTTTTCCATGTTTTTCATTCATAGTTTCTCCTACAACTAACCTCTTTCCCATTTTCACCCAGCTGAGAAAATGATGCTTGTGTTGTAGCAGGGAGCTGTTAAACAAGAAGCAGAACTTGAAGAAGTAAACCGCTTTAATGCTTTATTAATGTCATTGTCTTATTAACAGGTTAAAAATGTGGCTGTAGCTATACACAGTGTATCTTGGTACTGAGGCATGTCATATTTTTCTGTAAATCTGAGGCAGTTATTTTTACACTTTCAGTAGTTTAACCTCCAGAATTCTGAAAGTTTTGTTATGTTCCCACAGTCATCAGGAGAAAAATATTTCAGCCTTTTCTTTCTCTGCAGCTGGAGTGTTCAGGGTTTGTAGCTTCCCTAACTTTTCAGGGACTGGAAAGCTTTTTTCTTTCCCCTTTCTACCTCAACTTGTATGCAGAAAACTGGCTGAAACAGAGATATCACTAAGGCTGAGGCAACTTCTGTCACCTTCCAGTTGAGGGGACACACAAGAATTCAGTTAAGCCAGTTTTCTTCCTGTTGCTGTAGGAAATTGAGATGCCTTGCTGCTTGAAACACCGTTATCCAGAATGAATATACTCCTTTCACTCAGCCTTTTTTTTTTTTTTTGCAGTGTGGTATAGCAACAAATATTCCCAGAACACACTGTTAAAACAAGTGTGAAGGAAAATAAATACAGTGTAAGTGTATGCCTGTGGTACTTATTTTTACCATGACAGTTTGTTCCAGTTGAATCAAGTGGGAGACTCTTAGACTGATTACAAAGATGCTGTTGTAACCATACTAGGGCTAGGCTCCTGGTGGCCTAAGCTGCATTCTGACTGAATGAATTCAGAGTGTATTTTGGAAAATCAAAACTCCACAGCTTTCAGTGGTTTCTCTGCATCACCGTTTTAACAAATGAAAGGCAGATTCAGTGTCTATCAGGCAAGGGGAAAAACAAAAACAAACATTTCAGTCTAATGAATTTATCAGCCAAGACAGGAAAAAATATTGAATAATTTAGAAACTGAGAAAAATGTTCCAGAGGCCTACATTAACCTGGTTCAATCTAAACATTCTTCTTGATGTATCTGTCCATTCCTGAAAAATGTTGGTGAAGAAGTGCTGTATTGTAGTCAATTCTCAGCTTTACTGCTCAGCTATTTTTCCCACAATTTGAACTTGTTTTCTTGGTTGGGCACATGTTTCTGGTTTTAAAACAAAACAAAACCTCCACACTCTTGCATTAGGTCTCTCCATTTAAATTCTCCAAAAATTCTTTGTTTGAATTACAAGCACCAAGGCACTATGCATTTGTTTACATGTACTTCTAAGGAGAAAGGAAGGAATTGGAAAAATTTCTGGTTTGTGTAGTTAATATAAAGTTTAGTTTCCCAAGTCTGTTTGCAGGTCCCCATTTTGTATTGATATCTTTCCATTCAATCTATGAACTCTAAGAGACTAAGTCTTAACAAAGAACTGCTTCAACTATCATTAACTCTTACTGTATCAGAGCAGCTGTTTATTGATGTCCATGAAGAGGATGAATGGAACCTCAGATGAGTGCAAGCCAATTATTTTGATGCAAATATGCAAGCATGATAAGATATGTATTAAAACTTTGCCAATATTCATGTGTTCAAGCTATCTCTAGCTACACTCAATATAGCAATATTCTTTTTCCAAAAGGAGTGCCACCTCCTTTAGTCACTCCTGCACTGCTGCTTGTCTCCTGCTGACCTACCTTACTTTACAGGCCTCATCAGACTTCCTTCTAACACTGAACCACAGCAGTACCTTTGTGATGTGGTTATTTATCCAGGCTCTGGACTGATTCTATGTATAAATAGAAGTAATTAAGCCTAAGAGAAAAAAGGAATTAAGGGAATAACAACTTTACAAGCCTTCTTTTCTTGCTTTTAGTCCTCTTAGGGGTTGTGGGCATAATGATAACATAGTATGGTATTGTACATGAGTAAGCATATTTAACTGAAATGTTTTTTCTAATGCTAAGCCCCTCTGCTTCATAGCCGTGTCTCTGTACTTAATATCCTGGTTTAGAGGAACATCCTGACTGATGAAATTTAAGTCAGAATAAGCTATGTCATGCAGACAAAGCAGTATCCACTCTATAGATTTAGCTGACTCTTAAACTAAGAGTGGTATTTATTGATTTATTTTAAGTGAGGTGAAATTGCATTATGGGAGCATGTTTTAGTGTAGATGTAGGCAAAGATGGACAGGTTTAGTGTACATCAGGGCTTGCCAACAAAGAATGGAGACACACTGTCTGATGATACTTGGCTTAAAGTCTTTCTTTAAAGCTTATTTTTTAAGTATTTTAAGATTAGTGAGGCTTGATATTTTAAGTATTTTCCTATCAAAATTGAAGCTTTGAATTTGTTTTAAATTATCTTTGAAAACTCCTTAGCTTAGTTGTTTAATGTCCATTCCTGCAGGAGAATGCAGATCAGAAGTACACTATGGATTACTAGGTAGTTGTAGTACACTAGATTACTAGGTACTTGAGAGAAGATATGGGATTGAAATGTGTATGTTCAGGACATGTTTATAGCCAGAATATAATTGAGGTTTTTCACCAATGCAAGCTTCTTGGCTTTTACTTTTTTCATCCTGGTCAAGATTCATAAAAAAGACATAGGAACACAGCCTGTTTCTCCCTTGTGCCAAACTAAACTGGCTGCCAGTCAAATACAGAGGTGGCTGTGTTTTAGAAGGAAAGGCTTGTTTTTACGTTACTTCTGAAATAAGTACATTGCTGTTTTTCCTCCTCTAGCTCTACATCCCATTTGGAGCTTGAACAGGAGGGCAGAAGTTACACTTTCGCAATCCTACTCCGTACAGGGAAAAGTGCCAAAGCAGTGTTACTCAGTTACTTGAGTCGTATATAATCATCCTGCAGCATGTTTCTGTACAGAAATTGGGTCACTCTTTTAATGTACTGTGCGTATCTAAATCTCACATGATTTGCTTAAGGTCACTCTCCAGCCTAGCAACTGTCAGGGGTAAAACCCATGACTCCTGATCCCTGGTGCTACTTTATAACTAGCAAACCCAACTGCCTTGGAACAGAACTTGTAGATAAGATGGGACCTTGCAATGACTGCAGCGTCCATGGTACAGATCCGTTTTGTTTTCCTGATCTCTCTCAGGGGCTATGGAGTGGTCACTGTGATTGTTCATGGCAACATTTTCCTCACTACCTGTCCTACTGCAATCCCATAAGGATATTGACATCAATCATCAATATCAGTTAGTAGAATAGGTCTCTTCCACAGCATTTCTTTTAAACTCTGTTAAAGAGATTAAAAAGAAAAAAAAAATGCTGCTACTGTAACCTTCTGAAAATAAACTGGGCTTGGCACAGGAATTACTGATGAATGAATGAAGTTCCTTTTTTCTTTTTTTCTTTTTTTTTTTTTTCCAAGTGACCACTTGGTGTCTATTTTTGTTTTATTGGAAACAATTTCTGTCAGCCTACCAATTCAAAATAAGGTTAGCAAAGCAAGGCTAAAAATAACGAAGGTACAGTACAGCTAACAAATTGTGAAAGCACTGAGTGAATTAAAGGCAAATACCATGCCATGTTTATATCTATAGGGTTACCTATAGGGTCTATCCTAAAGGCCATGCTTATACCTATACCTAAAAATAAATATATGAATAACAACATACAAGCCAAAAGCCCAGTGGCATGCTGGGTGTGGTTAGATAGGTAGCTGACTCTAGTTATATATATTTAGGTAAATCTAAATATTAACCTTGTCGAGAAGTTGTTATAGCTTTTAAACTTTTGTTTTTACTCCCCTCTGAGAATAAATAGTTAAAACCTCAATCTAACTAGAGACTGAAATGAATAAACTGTATCAAGAAGACAAATTGAAAATATCCCCCTGAACTTCTATCACAAGGCCAGAAAATGCGACATAAATTAAAATGATTGAGACAATGATTTTACTTTTGAAATCAGAGGCAATTAAAACAAAATTTTGAGGGGCTTGTAGCACTGTATGTTACATACTTGTTTAGTACTCATGGTTAATGTAGTAAAATGTTATGCTCTTTAGGACTCTTTTATGACTTCAAGCTGCTCACTTCTTCCTATTAAATTACATGCTCAGTACTCAAAGTTTAGATGTCAGTATTAGAAGAGAATGCTATCTTTGTTCTCAAATGCTGAAAACTTTCAGACTTTTGCTTCTCTGGCATTTTAAACCAATATGTGTACTTATTTTCTTAATAGCAAAGGAGGGTAGAGCTTTAGGGATGGATATACTATTTGTGAACTGCTGGTCTAGGATGTTTTCGGATGCTGCTTGTTGATGCGAGTTTTTTATGCTGGGGGAGTAAATTTAGGCTTTGTTTACCACATGAAGTTCCTTGAGGTTATACCTGATAAAATTTCATACTTATTTTAGTTCAGGATAAATGTTTATGACACATTATTTTGTGGGAATGTTTCCATAGATGAAAAATTAACATTCCCCTCCCAAATCCCAGAAACTAAAACAACCATATTTTGAAAATGAAAGTGCATACATTTTATTGTCTACTGTGGAAGACTTAGCAAACTCTTCTGCAAAGAGAATTCTGAGAGAAGTTTTAATAATACTGCATTACTTTTGAACCTACAGTCTGCGAGTTAATGGGATTAATTTTTTTGTGTTTTCTTATGTAGCAATGAAATAAAAGGTTTGCAAATAATAAAAAAAATCCTTTGTTGTAGCTTTTGAAGGTCTTCTTTCTCCAGCTGATTTGAAGCATAGAGCTGGTGAGTTTAGAGAGCTTGGTTTAGTCGCTTACTGAAGGTGAAGTGGGAGAGCGTACTGTGAATAGGGGTTAGCCAGGATGTGCTGTGCAGGGGACCTTTAGGAGATGCTAAGAAAGGAAAGGGTGAATTTATTGTCTGAGAACTGAAGGTCGTCATAATTTGCAGTGATAATTTAAGTCTCACAATATCCTGTGTAGTCAGTAAATACTCATTTTGTAGATGAGAATATTTATTTGTGGTTGCATGGCTGGTTACCAAAAGACCAAGAGAAGGCTGTTGAACTTTTAACCTTCATGAATGAGTGATCTCTGTGAATTTCAGCATATCAGCATACACGCTGAGATAAGGCAATATTTGCCCAACCTCTCTCTGTGTCATTGTCTTCCTTATTCCTTCTTTAGGGTGTGGGAAATAAAGAATTCCTGTTTATTGCTGTTACAACACCCATGGCTCCTATTTTCTCATGTTGCAAGTTCAATTAGGAGGTAGACCAAGATAAGAATTAATTAAGTTTGAGTAGTGAAATTCTCCACAGCTCAAAGTCTGTGTTTTGAGAAGTGTTCCAGAACTTGGGAGAGAATGGCTGAGGCAGTGAGTTGCTATAACAATGATATTAAAAAAAACTTTTGGTTTTTTACATACAACCAGAACAGTCTTTTACTAATGACTTAGAAATTCTGTTTCCTTGAATCTGCACAGAAATTCTTTTGTAGAAATGTCAAAATCAGATTTAAGATAGGTTTCAGACCTGAAGCCAAGAATGGGTCTCCAGATTCTGGACACTTAAGCGTGACAGTTATTTAGACCACAACTTGGCAACTTTTTAAATTTGGGCTTGAACCTATAATCAGATGATTGGTAAATCCAGTGTGAAAGCCCCACTGCTTTAACTGTGTAACATCTGCAATTTGAAAGCAATCTAGTTCTGGGAATCCATGTAACCCTGACGTAAACTTAAAGCATCATTGCTGAGAGAAGCTTCCTAAAGGAAAGGAAGGGAATTTGGCTGTGAGATCAGTCAGGTGTTTTTTTTTTGTTTTTATTTATTTATTTATTTTGGATCGTGTCCAAGCTGGTTTTGGAAAGTAATTATCAGAAGTTACTAGTGCTGTTTTGCATACAGGTGGCATCATTGTTAGCTGTCTTCTATAAGCTTGTATCTGCTACTGCTGAGGAACAGTACTTATTCTCCCACTAATTTCAAGCCACCTTTTTAAGTACTATTAAATAATGATAATAGTATTAAATTAATACTACTAAATAATTATTATAGGAAAAGAACTCTAAAAGCTTTAATTAAATTGATTTTCATTTAAAATGTTTAAGTTTTGTTTTATATATATATATATATACACACACATTTTATATATATATATATATATATACACACACACACACACAACTCTATAAAACTTACCTCTGTAAGTTATTCCTTATTATTTTCACTGCAGTTGAACACAAACCAGTTCACCCTTTTTGGTGTTGAAGACAAACGTTTACCTTTATTGCTGCTATTGGGCTATTTGAATCATGGCAAGAAGAATCAAATGACTTTCTTCCAAAAGAAGGGAGGGAAAAAATGCAGCCAGCCAAGCTGATTCATATCCTTTGCCTATCTTCTCCCAGCTCAGCCTCTAGGGGACCTGCAATTATATTCTGCCTCTTAGCAGTTTTCATCAAGACTGAAATTTAAATTCTGTATCCTGAAACACTTTGTGTTTAGGATGAAGCACGGGATATGCCAGAACTGAGACTCCTCTGTCTGCAGTGTGGCTGTGTTTGGTGACCTGTCTTAGGGTGGTTCTGGTAGCCCTCCTTCCTGAGAGGTGCCTCAGGAGACATGCTCTGTTGTGAACTAGTTGCACTTTCCATGCTGTATGGTGGGCCTACCTACTCACTACCTGTTCAGCCAGATGAGATGAAGGGCTTGAAAGCCCATAAGATATTTAGGAGCCAGCTGCTACCTTCAGAGCATTTTCTCTTCAAAGTGAAGAGCCATTGCTGTGGTGTTTGAGGAGATCCCTGTAAAGGTGGCAGTCCCAATTGCGTGAATTGCTCTGTGTAGTTCGCTCCTAGCTGCTGCATTTTTTTTTCATGCAGACATCTCTTACAGATGTGTTTTTTGTCTGTGTTATAGTCATTTCCTAAGGCAGGAAGGTATATGTCCATCTTGTTTTAAGTAACTTGGTTGTAGTAATAATCATAAAAAAAAAAACCCTATATTTTTCTGATCTGTAAATCTCTGTAAGTCATTTATAAAGACAACTGTGATAACTACAGTTGGAAGAGCTCACAGTTATCCAAGGTTAATAAACTTTTATGAGCACTGGATCAGCTGTACCCCAAGGACAAATCTCTCAGAGAGGAAGCCTTTTTATTGAAAATGCCTGTGACATTGATTTGCACTTGAGCTGGTTTGGAGGTTTGATGCAATGGGTTACAAATTGAGTTGAGTGCATTACAAGTATTATACAGCAAAAGGTCACCAAAATAAAATAAAATAAAATAAAAGATCTGAAAGATAATAACTTTACTTTTGAGGTGCAATGAATTTTCCTTGAGATTTCACAGTGAATTTGTTTCTTGCCAGAGACACGAGCCGGCACTGTTAAAATAACATAGAAGAGGAATTGCCAGTTGTAAAATAAAAACAGTTTACAGCAGCAAATTTAGGAGTTTCTAGGTTCTTTAGATTGTTGAAGATATATCCGTATTTAGGACAAAACTGTCAAATCAAAACTGAATATTGTGAGATTGAATGATCTCATATGTGGATACTGAATTACATTTCATAAACATCTTGCTTACTGCAGATATCTAGGTGACTTAGAAATGCTTCCCATTAAAGATCTGCTGAAAAGTGTAACTTCACTTATATTCTGCTGGTTAGCTGCAGTCAGGTAATTATTAATAAAATACTGATTTCCTAATTTTGCTGTGTTGAAACATTGCTAATGTATACATGCTTTGAATTATTTTAGGAGATCTATCAATGGTGTGGCTCTTCATGCAACAAATACGAGCGCCTGAAGGCCACTCAAGTTGCTGTTGGCATTCGGGACAACGAACGAAACGGGAGGTCCAGATTAATTACGGTGGAAGAGGGCAGCGAACCAGATGAGCTTATAACGGTATTGTATTGTATATATGTAGTTACTGACACAGCTGTGAATAAGAATGCTGTTATACTTCAGGAGCTTAACAGGATTGGGTTCAAAACCTGTGTTCTGTAAGGAGTCCAGAAGGTCGAAGAGAGTTAAGCTGCAGTACACCAGTTTAGACTTCTTTTTGTTCCTTACCCCAGTAGTATTAAGATATCGCACAGAGGAATCTGAGATCATTAACTGAAAATATTCTTCTAAGAACTAAACGTTTGCTTTTTAGAATTAGCCACAGTGTAACTGAACTAACAGCTGAGCTCATATCTGAACCAAACTATCTGCTCTGTGTGAGGAAAAAGCAGCATCAGGGTCAAACAGCAGATGAAAGTTCTATTTCCAGATTGTCAAAACACGTAGCAAATTGCGTGGAGCTTCATAGGGTCAAGGACACTGTGTAGCATCACCACTTCCACTATAAACTGTTATGTACCTGGTATCTAATAAGTCTAGTGAGTCTCCTCCTCGTGTCTAGACTGAAGTTTAACCATATATTTAAAACACAGAATTCAGATACCTTGATAGAGATGATCAAAGTAGAGTGAGGAAAAACAAAAGCAAAAAAAAAAACCAAAACCCTATTTATGGAATTTTCAGATTTTGGAAAAAATTAACAAGTGCTGGTGAGCTGTTGCTGTTGCATAGTAATAACAGCATTGTTACTTGGCATTTGTGTGCTAAGTTAAGCTTTTTCATTCATTCTCTAACAAGAAAGAAAAGGTAAACAGGGTGGTAAAGCAGTCCTTCAGTAAAATGGAAAATGTTCCATTAGAATATTATGTCACGCTACAGATTAACTTCAGGAGGTAATGCTGAATGGTGCTTGCTGGTATGCCTTTGTTTTTGATGGTGTATATATTCAGTTTTGGCTAATGGAATGTGATTAGTATTGGTTTAAGCAGTAAAGCGTGTAGTATATATTTTACATCAGTAACAATGATGAAAAGAGAACAGGCTAACAACTAGAGCCAAAGTCCTCCTCCTTATTTGCAAAGTGTGCTCAGTTTGCAGCCTGCCTGGGCCAGGTGGCACTGCAGGAAAATGCTGTCAAGCACGTTCCCTCTGGCCCAGCCCATCTTGGGGTTGCTGCTCAAGGCCTTGCACGGGATTTCTAATAGGCTCATGATGGGTTGGGAGTGTGGATCAGAACAGCTGCACTTTGCACCTCTTATCTGGCTCACGTTTAACTGCAGACACAGTGTTAGTTCCAGCAGGTACATGGGTGGCTGAGGGCTGCTGCCAACAACCCATAGGGATGTGTGTGGCCAGGATGTGTGTGGCTAGGACGTGCTGGCCCCGCCCTGGTACCTGCTTGCCAACTGTGTGCAACTTGTTTTGTAGAGCCTTGAGAGTGAGTAAGAGCAGGAAAAACGCCAAAGTTGCATTTTGATCTTGTCACATGTTAGCGTATCAAAATAAATCATTTCACCACTTGGTCAACAGTGTATGAAGAAACTTCAGCTTCTCCTTTTAGGTTGTGAATGTAGAGGGAAGAGGAATGACAGTGACATGCCAGTAGGTTCACGGCTTTCACTGCTACCACTGTAATGAATTTAACTCAGGTGAGTCCATCAGCAGCCAGGGCTTACTGCCCAGTGCTGCCCACATCATGGTGCCCATAGCTCAGCCATGGCTGTCTCAGTCCCTGTGAGCTCTGAAGCATGCTGTTAATGAGCCGGGAGGCTGTTAAACTTATGAACATATACAGACTATAATCCTTATTTTTGCTCTATGCATCCAGTTCTTGCCATTCGTTACTGATTTCTCATTGTTCCTGCACCAATGTCTCTAACCTGCTATAGTGTTTGCCTGGGCTGACTGCTCTGGAATTAGCATTAGGTCTCTTTCTTCTCTTGGCACTGGGAAGTTAAGGGCAAGTGGAGGGAAGATGCTATTTCAGTCCTTGATGGATTTTTTCAATCTTAAGCTTTCCTAGGGGGAGAAAAAAAGAAAAAGAAAAAAAAAAAGTTATTTCTCCTTTTCTAGGGGAGTATTATTTAATGTCATTTTTTCATCTAGTGCACAGCTAAAATCAGAATGAGATTTCCTAGTTACTTCCTCTGATAAATGTAAGGAATGATTCTCCCTGGCTGTAAGCTGGAAATCTGTTGGTGTTCCATACTGGTGGCTTGACATGCTTGTGCAGCACTGCTAGAAAAATATTCAGCAGGCAAGACTGACAAACCCACCCCAAGTACCACTGTGAATAGCTGATGGTGTGTCCCTACTCCATAAGCACAGAGTGGTGAATCCTGAGTAGTAAAGCAAGATCACTGTGCTATACCCCACCACTGAGGCAGGATGAGGAGGTGAATTCAACAAATCCTGCCAGATTTCTTTCCTGCCACAAGACCAACAGAGGCAGCAATGGGCTTGTGGTTCCTGGATGCCCACTTTCCTGCTAGGAGCTGTGAGCGAGGTGAACTGTTCTGACAAGGGCAGTTGCCTGCTCCCAACTGCTCTGTTTTAGCAAGGACCTGGGATCAGGCTGCACTCCTTGCACAATTTGCCCATGGGAAAGAGCTGTCTGGAGCATGCTATAGGGCTGGATAAATTGCTGTGGCAGGCCAGCCTCATGCAGCGTGCTTGCCCTAGGAGAGTAGAGTAGCTGGAAGTTGTACATGAGTGGTTGTGACAGTGCCAACCCCTGCTGTTGTGACCAGGGGCTACCTGGGAGCACACAATGACCATCCCATGCTCACAATCAGGGATGGAAATCCAGGAAGTCCGGTGTGTCTGCCAATATCAGACCTGCTGTGAGTGTACGAAAGGCCTTTTATGGTGCTGCAAGAATAACTGAAATTCTTCCACTTTGAAGATGAGGCTAAAGCTCCCTGTGCAAGCACATCAAAGGTATTTTATACACTTGGTTTCACCTCTGTGTTTGCATTTTAAGTGAGGTACTGGCAGGTTTAGCTAGGAAGTGCTGTATAAGATGGCTGCCTTGGTTATTTGAAAAATCAAGTGACTAAAGTGGAGAAATTGCTGCTGCTCCTGCTCAGTAACTGTCTGCTCCCCGCAGCTGCAGCTGCCCATAGTGAAATTCACCAATCGCCAACTCTGCACTGATTCTGACATGGTAAACAGCTGAACAGTTACTCATTCTGCTGGGCCTTAGGCCTGAATGCTCAAATTGTGTTACAGGAATTTTTTCACCTGCATGGGACCAATCTAAAAATAGGTCTTGGCAATCATGAGTCAGTTTGGTCACTGTAATGTGACCACGTTAGAGTTAGAGCTAACTACTTTTTTTCTTTAAAGAAGAAAGAACACTAAATATATTTATTCAAAGCTAATTTGGGACCAAATCCTCAGTTTCTAGCCCTGTCAGAAGCTGCCTTGTGCCCTGCTTTGAGACCAAGGCTTGTCCTGACTGTTTGCAGTGGAGAGCAGGGATTTCACAACACCACATTTGTGTACCAACAGATCACTGAGATAACTGAGTGTGGCCACAATAACAGGTACCTGTGTTGGGGACAGACAGTTTTCTAACTGTTTTTGGAACACCTGCTCTAGTTTTGAAGAGAGGACAAATTGAGGAAGCTAAATTAAAAAAAATAATTTCCCATTTATTTTTTCAAACTATTTCCTATGACTCAGTGTATGGTGAGTGGGATGAGTGCATGACTGAGGTACTCTATTTCCCTTCTTCAGTGAAGTCATTGTCTATGTATGGCAAGTGAAGTGCAAATTGTGCCTGTGCTTTCAGACCAATAGAAAACAGGAGAAGGAAGGAATCAGAAATGTCAGAAAGTTTTGTAGCTGGCCAACAAGTTGATGCTGCTTGCAGTAATGTACACAAAGTACACATTTCCCATCAACAGCTTGATCTGATATGCTAAGATGGAGCTGAAGAGAGAGTCTTAACATATTTGCTTTCGTATTTTAGTATAATTTGAAATATTGCACATCTGAAATAATTTTATATTGACAGTGTTCTAGCTACATAGCTGTTCTCCCCAGGCATCTCAAGCACCAGTGACAGTCTATATGTGGCAGAGTAGAGCAATCTGTAGGGTATAAGAGCAAATTAAAGGGTAGGATAAACTGAGTTTTCACTAAACTATTCATTGATCCTGCAATTTCTACTTAACCATTTGCTCATGAAAGAAGGTTGTAGCAAGGTGGTGGTCGGCCTCTGCTCCCAAGTAACAGCAGTAGGAGAGGTGATATCCTCAAGTTACACCAGGGGAGGTTCAGGTTGGATTTTAGGAAAAAATTATTCTCAGAAAGGGTGGTGAGGTATTGGAACAGGCTGCCCACGGAGGTGGTAGAGTCACTGTCCCTCGAAGTAGTCAAGAACCATGGAGATATGACACCGAGGAACATAGTCTAGAGTGGACACAGGCATGGGTTGGTGGTTGGGCTAGATGATCTGGGTGATCTTTCCAATGTCAATGATTCTGTGATCTCATACTTTCAGGATGGTTCTTATTTCCTGCATGGTCACAGCTGTCTGATCCTTTGGGCTGTTTTATTGTTTTCCTACAAAGAATTCCTTTAAAACTGTGGAATTGTTGCAGCTTTTACTGCTGAGACTTTTGGGTTATATTTGATTTTTTGTCATGGCTGAAACAGTGAAATGTGAGAAGCTTCACTGCTGAGGTCTAAAGCCACAAGAAAGGGAAATGACTCTTCTGCCTTAAAAAGAAAAAAACAGAAAAAAAAAAAGATTATTATTATTATTTATTTGTGGTTGTCCTGTGTTTCTTTTTGTTAGAGTTCTATGGGCCTTACATCAGATGGATGTAAGCTCAATATTCATAAAATACTTCTGTAAATATTCACCTAGTTTAAATTTTTTTGAGCAACAGAAGGATCTTCTGTCCTTTCTGATAACACAGCCTACTTCTCCTTTTCTTTAAAGCTCCTAAGAAATGCTTACTCCTCAAAATCCTGAACGTCATTGTGTTTGATGATGATAGGATGAGAAGGAATGGCCTTAAGTTGTGCCAGGAGAGGTTCTGGTTGGATTTTATTATGAAAAACCTACCTGAAAGAGTGGTTGGGCACTGGCACAGGCTGCCCAGGGACGTGGTGGAGCCACTGCCCCTGGAGGTGTTCAAGAAATGTGTAGATGTAGCACTTAGGGACATGGTTTAGTAGGCAATGTTGGTGGATGATTGGATTAGATGATCTTAGAGGTCTTTTCTAACCTTAATGATACTGTGAATGATGATTGTTGCATAGAGCTCATATTGTTGCATAGGAGCAGCGTGTGCTCCCCTCATCTGATACCTGTTCTTTTCCTGGAAGACAGCAAGAGCAGGCTCTGCAGCCACAGCCCTGTGAAAACAAAAATTGCTGTAGTTGATCGCCTAACATTTGCATTTCTTCTTGTTCCCTTGTTCTTGATTATATTTGTTTTGTAAACAGAGGAGTGGAGGAGCTGTGGGGGTGAGGGTGAAACAAGAGGAGGAAGAAAGCTTACAACTTCTGTGTAATATAGACACCAGGTGTTTGCTAGGTATCACATAAGAATTTAATTGCTCATAGATTGTACATGGTTTTACTGAAAGGCTGTATACCATGAATTGAATTTTTTTTTTTAAAAAAGAAAGAAAGAAAAAAAAAAGTGTTCACAGTTCCAGGGAATTTTGTGCAATAAATACTACAAATGAATTTCAGTACTGGGACAGAAGAAACATTGAACAATCCTTTGAACAAGCAACATTGTAAAAAGGAAAAAGAGTGCAAAGACTTGGCTGGACAGTGAGATGCACACACAAGAGAGATGAAAACTAAATTTTAATGCCAGCATAAAGGCTTAGGAAAGCTGATGGACAGAAAATAGCAACAGCAACGTTACTCAGACCCAGAGACAACTTTCTCAGGTTGATTTGAAACTTTGAGTCATATTTACATCTCAGAAAGATGAATGCACTTCTTCATGAAGTGGTTTGGAGTATAGGCACGTGCCTGCAAGGATAGAATTTGGGTCTTTGTCCCTTGAATGCTGATGAAGAGGATATGAACTCAAAATAGTCCAGGGAAAGTTAGCACACATGCATGTGTAACTTTCAAGGCTCCTCCTTTCCCATCTGAGAAATGGAAGCTTAATTTTTACACTGTTACATTAAACTCATGAAGATTGTAGATGTGGATTCAAAGTACAAACCCCTTGCCCTGCAGGAAGCCAGTTGCAAGCTGCCAAAAGCAGGCAACACAGTTTTTGTTCACATGGCACAGCGTCTCTCCCTCATTAAGGGCACTCCTGGTTTTTGATTAAAATTTGCCCTGACAGAACTCCGTTGTGCAACGTGCACTCAGACAGACTGCACATGGCTTGGATCTTCCACTGAGTTGACTTCAGTATCGCTTAGCAGATTTCACAAGCTCATCACTTGGCCCAGTGTTTTCCCCAGGCCTAAATCAGCAGGGGTTCTGCCCTGAAGAGCAGAGGCTGACCAGGAGGAGTCTTAAGGAACGTTGTGAGTTACAAATCATGCTTTTCAAGCTGCAGTTTTCAATCTTGGCTGCCTGAAGCCAGGTGCTTAAAGGGAACTGAATGTAAGCTGCAGCTGGCATGTACCTCTGAAAGTCAGACTTGTAATCATGCCTCTGAATGCAAATTTCAGTGCCTGCATTGGTAACTTACCTCAGGAGATGTTCAAGCGTATTGTGCTGCATGGCATGAGCTAAATTCTTTATGTACCGCTTCAATAATAAATGGTTGAAAACCTGATTTCTTATGCTAGAAAAGATGCCTCTACACAAAGTATTTCAGTGAATAACTAGAACCAGCATGAATTGCTGCAAGTACTTGCAATTTAATTATAACTTATCTCATTTGCATTCTTGTAGGTGGGAAAATCTCTCATATTTGTTTTATTTTTCTGCAGCTATAGCACTTGCAGGGTTGCCATGTTAGTCAATTACAATCTTATAATTACATGTTAGAATACCAATGGAGTTTGTAATGGCTTTTTTTCTTTTGTGTGCTAGGCCATTAAGAAATCTACTGATGAAGAAATGCTATAATTTTCAGTTATTAAATGAGCATAATTAAGAAGACAAGACCAAAAGCAATAGTTGTTAGCAGTTACTTTCATGTACTTTATAGCATCTGGAGATTTCATGAAGAAGAACTGAAAGTTTCTTTACTGCATAAAAATCTCAGAGATATTTATTCCTGAAATACAGCATGTACCCAAGAAATATGCACCTTGAGAAGAGATTTTTTTTTTTATCCTTTTTCTTTCTTTCCTTTCTTGCAGGGACCTGTTTAGTATTTCTACCATAACCAATGTGTAACACTGTAGATATAGGTGAACTTAATTCCTACATTTACTGCAAAGCAGGTTGTTAGGGAAAGGTCTTTTGCTCACATTACTGCTTACAACTTCGATACTACCTGGCTGTAACTGTAAGAACAGAGGATACGTAAAATCACATGAGAGATTTGAATATTTCAGTGATCAGTTACAGAATATCTGACTTGAAGAGCAGGAAGCAATACCCCCTTCACTGGACACTTGGAAATCAGTGAGTGGAGGGCACTCAAACCAGCAGGGTAAATGGTTTTCAGAGTTAAGTAGGCTGTATCTCTTGTACATCCAAGCAGAGAAATATTCTTGCTCTCTATTTTTGTGTTCAAAAACATCATATTACGTTTATTTTAAGTGTTAGCAGGAAGCATTAGCAAAACTCTATCAAAGCACTCTCTGATTTGCTTTCTTAATCGTTAGGGTCTGAGTCTGTGCTCTCACTTGGATGTGGAAGCCTGAGTGACATTCCAAGACGTTCCCCTGGTACAGTTGAGCTATTGGGCTGTATGGAACTGGAAATTCTCTTTGTGAATTCAGCCAGTGGGGCACTGGGAAAATATTTCAGTGCTCTGAGCAACTTTTAACACTTCTTGTCTTGAGGTCTGAGTGCTGAAACACTTCGCTATGGCTCTCTCTGCGATGCTGTGTATCACTGCTGCTCCCTCCATCTGCTCTGCTTCTCCAGGGAGCCCTGGCTTTCCAGCAGGGCTGCTAACTGCTGCCTGCACCTTTCTCCCTGTTCTGCTGCTTCAAGCTCCTTATGGAAGTTGCCAGACTCCAATTTTCAGCCTGCTGTTGCTGTAGCCTGGCCTGTCATGGCCTGGGGAACAGCCTGCATGGTGGCACTGCAAAAGACTGCCAAAGTGTGTGCTTACAGAACAAAAAGCTGAATGTAAGCAGTGCCTTAGTGCCTGAGACTTCCCGTTAGCATTAGTTACTGATTTATTTCCATTAGCTATTTTCTAGTACACAAGCATGCAGTAACTTGTGCAGCATGTGGAGCTTTAACCCTGAAGGCTTACAATTCAGGTCTGCAATGCTGCAAAGACTTCATTGTGTTCCAAGAAAGCATCTAAATATGGCACCTAAGTCAAGGATGTGTGAGAGTCTCTGTGGGTCTCAGTTGCAATTCCTCTGCTGGTATTTGAGGAGGATGTACCAGGAGAGTGGTGAGGTGCTGGAACGGGCTGCCCAGAGAGGTTGTGGATGCCCTGTCCCTGGAGGTGTTCAAGGCCAGGTTGGATGAGGCCCTGGGCAACCTGGTCTAGTAAATGGGGAGGTTGGTGGCCCTGCCCGGCAGGGAGATTGGAGATTCATGATCCTTGAGGTCCCTTCCAACCCAGGCCATTCTCTGATTCTGTGAAAGAAGTGTTTAAAAAAAAAAAAAAAAAAAGTAGATGTATATAGGATCAGTATAAATGGAAAAAAGATGCAGGGGTGATTAGTTATCATATTTATAATTATGCTGTGGGTAGGTAGGTAGCTGAACAGCTTAATTTTCAGTGTTCAGTGATGGTAGCAAAGAGTTTCCATGTTTGTTATTAATTTAATGTGGATAGAATCATAGAATGGCCTGGGTTGAAAGGGACCACAATGATCGAGTTTCAACCCCCTGCTGTGTGCAGGGTTGCCAACCACCAGACCAGGCTGCCCAGAGTCACATCCAGCCTGGCCTTGAATGCCTCCAGGAATGGGGCATCCACAACCTCCTTGGGCAACCTGTTCCAGTGCATCACCACCCTCTGTGTGAAAAACTTCCTCCTAATAGCTAACCTAAACCTCTCCTGTCTCAGTTTAAAACCATTCCCCATTGTTCTATCTCTATTCGCCCTCCCAGCTTCTCTATCATGAGATCACTGTTTATCTTGGAGACATCCAAAAAAGCTGGGTGTTTGAAGATGACAGCTGCAAGGGTTTCCCCAGCTCATGCTATGCACTCCCAATCTCAAGGGCCCAGCGGGACAGAGAGCAGTTTGCTGTACCTCTGAGCCAAATATGTTTCTCTCCAGACTGATCTCAGTGAGGTTTTGTGAATGTGTTATTCCGTGGCTGTTTCACAGAGCAGAAAATTGATGTTAGAATAGTGTTATCACATGAAGTCGAGGCTTTGTATTCAAATTATTACAGATATGCAAAACTGCAAATATTATATGATAAGCTGCCAAAGCCTAATGCCCCATTTTTACGAAGTTAAACACAGAGCTGTGAATAAAATTATGATTTGCATTTGAAATTCCCGAGAAAACAGAAACTGGATAAAAATGTAGGCCATAATTTCTGCATCAAAAGTGCCATGAGCAACTGATGTGTTTTGCTATTATGCAACATCCTGAATGCATACAGATCAGGTTTAAACCTTTATACCAGAAAGTGCTTTTGATAAATTACAAGGTAAAACCAAACAACTGATCAAAATGCCAGAACTGTGTGTTAACAGAAAGCATTCTTTTGTCTGGTTGTCAGCACCTTACGGCGTTTCCATCTCATTCTCAATCTTTGTTGGGGCTGGTGGGAGGTCCTCTGCTCAGGGTGAGCGTGTAATGACATCTGTTGTTGCTGCAATTGCTGGTGAGAGGCAATTTCAGGCAGAAATCCTGCTGACTATCTGGGAGCAGTTCAGCAAAAGTTGTTTTTTTCTTTTTCTCTTTGATTGAAATGTAATTTTTTGAAGGATTGATTATATTTGTTCAAATACATGGAAAGAGCTCTGGTTACAATGAAAAAGTGGGATAAGCATGTTCATAACTGGCCAATGTCAAAAGTAGTTTTTGTCTGGAGCAGATATCTGCTGCAGTCATCATTTGCTGGCATGAGAAGCAGTAAGCCAATGTGATAGAGATGAAACTGGCCAGTAATGTTAGCAGTGAAGCCCTAAAGCCACCTCTGCCCAAAGGTCCCCCTGGACACACATCTGTGCTGATACTCAAGAGTCGGCCCCTTTGTGTCTTCCTCTTTCAAATGGAATTTTTTTTCTTATTGCTTACTGGAGTAGATATTTGAGATGGTATTTATTTCAGAGAGGCATTCCTTGTAATATTTTTCTTTTGTTTTGAAGGTTAATATACAAAACCCAAGCTTTTACCTGTCAGTGGGTTCACACTGTGCCTGTAGTTCAGAGCCATCATTCTGCTCAAAAGATTTATTCTCTGTCACCAGTACACGTGTACCTGGAGTTGGTAGTAGCAGATATATTTACTTATGTCAGAGCATGTAAGAAAGTAATTGACAAGGTGAACTAAGCATGATGCTTTCTGAAAGGAGACTTAAGCTCTGTAAATGTCTCACTTGCTTTTCTTTCTATTGCTCTTAACGCTTAAAGAGGGGAGTTTGAATTTGTTTGAGACCCAGTCTTGGGATCACAGCCACGACAAATAGTTTAGTTTCAGACCCAGAAACCTAACCCAAATTGTGCAGTGAAAACAAACACAAACGCAGCACTAGTGTACACAAGTTAAACTGTATGAAACTGGTTTGCTCTCTTAATTAACCTTCACTTGACTTGTTCTTTGAGCATTGTTTTCCTCGTTGGATTTTCAGCCTCACTGAGCTCCTTTAAACTTCCTGCTCCCATTTAATCAGTATCGCCTATTTTTATGATGCAGAGCTGGCTTCTCCAGTTGTGAAGACAATGTTTACTAAATTCCTTCCTTTGGTGTGTTTACTTAAAACTACCTTGTCTCATTTCTACAGGTTATAACCTTTTGTCTGTGATTCCTTCTATTCTTTTTGAGGGTAAGAGAGTGGAATTTCAATTGTCAGAAGAAACTCTGGCACTGTGTTTTATACTTCTTTGAGAGGGTACAGATTTGTTCAGAGGAGATGTGCACACAAGGAGATGAAATGGGATTATAGTTGTGTAGGTAGGGCAGACTACACTGCATTTACTGTAAGATAAGAATGAAGTTGGGCAGTTGAAGAGGAACTGTTGTTTTCTTGGTCTCTACTAAGATATTCTTGCATTAACCTACCATTGTTTACATGAATGTTTAACAAAACTTACAAAACAATGTGGAAAAAAAAAAAAAAAGCTTATAAAAGTAATACAGATTGACTTTCTATTTTATTCCATCCTCAGCTCCCCAGACAGCACTGCCATAACCAGCTTTGGGCATGCCTGATTCTGAAATATCTGCAGTAGATTTAGCTTTGGGTGGTTGAATGGCCTGACATAGTGTATGAGAGTACCTGTTGTGGTTTGGTGTTGATGAGATGGTTGGAAGCCCAGGAGTAAATGCAGCTGTTCTGGGATCTGTGCTTCTGATCTGTGGATCTGAATTTTGGGTATATGTGCATGCTGGGGCTGCCCAGGAAGACGAGCTTTAGGCTGTCAGCACACCAGCCCCTGAGCCATGACCCAGTGGGCTGTCAGCATAGGAAGAACTGTATAAGTAAAGTTCAGTGTTTGTTGCCAACACGACGTGTGTGAAACTAACAGTGTAGGTAGATAAGAACCATAAGTTTCAATATCCTGTAAACTGTTGATTTAGGTCATTTTATCAGGGAACCGTGCTGAATAGTTTCAGGAGCTTTTGACTCTGCCTTAGCTGGCATGATCTCTTTTCTTTATGATGTATCACACAAGGGATGGCTACATAAAGGTGAGGCACCTGGTGCTGCACCTCAGCCATATGCTTCTGTAATTACACGACCCAATTCTAGAGTACCACTTAACAACTCGATAAGCTCTTCGTAGTCTTATTGGTAACATTTATCAGTTGTCTTAACATCCAGGCAGATATGTGGGTACACGTGGACTCAGCTGTACCGCAGACACTTCCATTAGAAGGAAGGAAGGCAGTTTACCTGAGGAGGAATTTCTCTGGGACAGAACATTTTTTTTTTCAGCATAGATTGCTTTCTGTTTAGACATGTTGTTTTTCTTTCTGTTGTTTGTGTCCTCTGACAGTCTATAGAAGAAAGCATCTGAAGTTGGCGCATGTTGGGAATGACATAAGTTGTCCCCAGTGTGGTGACTGTATTTCAGACTGTATTGTTTCACACACAGATTGTGTCTGTTTCACACCATGACTGGTGTCCTTGCTTGCCTCAGGTCATTTTGCCTTTGTCTCATCTCCTGTTTCTGACATGGGCACACACAGTATTCCAGCAGGGGTTCAGCTGAAGGCTTATTCCAGCTGTGCTGGCTGCACAGCCCTCCACACCAGCTCTGGATTTCTGTACCTGCTGGGAGAAGCACATCATGGCCCATCCATCTTAGCAATGGTCACAAAATACTAGGATCTATGAATAACAGTGACTTCAAATACAAGGAGAGAGGACACCCTCCTTTTCTGTCTGTTCTGGTGCTCCTCTGCAGGAGAATCACAGAACAGATCTTTCAGCGATGCCCCTTTCTGCTTGCCTGTGCTATAGCATGGGACTAGCTTTGGCCAGAGAAGCTGCTGTACGAGCTGCTATTGCAGAACCAGAATTTCCACTGAGATATTTGTCCCTGTCACCATGCCAGTACTGATGAACTGAAAAGACTTAGGGGGTCTGGTAGTAATTCTCTTCCTGGTTTAGAAAGGAAGTGCTGCACGTTTTGGACACCAGTAGGTGAGGGCAGCAATCTGCACTGTGTTGGAGCCAATTTTAAAACTGAATTTTTAAATTATAGAGCTCACTTGGTTTAGCTGCTGCTAGAGCACAGTGCTCACCTCATCCTGTGGGCAGAGGCTGCTTCTGTCACGGTGCTTTAAGAAACAGCATCAGGTGCTTTGTAAACTTGTTTTAAATATATTCAGTGTGGCAAGTGCATAGTTCTCAAAGACTCCTGTGCATGCACAAATAGTGAGACTGGTAGATTTTATATCACTTTAAGAAGCTTACAGCAAAGCTTAATAACTGTGGTGCCACAGGTATTCCATATGCATAGCAACGGAAAGTGCTGACTGTAACTGTCAGGAACCACAATTTGTTTGTGAATGGAATTTCTGTTTTTGTACAAAGTGCCTAATTAAGCAGAAAAGTAACGAGTATGGACTTTTGGAGGTTTTATTAATAGGAGTATTTCACCCATTTAATAGTCACTGATAGTCAAATCTTATAAAACCCTTAAACCCATTGAGTATGTGTTCAGGCAAAGAAGCATGCCTGTTTGGGCATTTTCTGCCTATTGCATTACAAAGACAGGGTTATTCTTGGTGCTCTTCAGCTTGTGTGTAGGCTGCTGTTAGTGTGCAAGCCCAGGAGGGGAAATATTTTCAGAAAACTTGTGACAATATACCACGTCTGCCCATTCTCCTTTAGGTGGTCATTCACCAGTGTGGTGGCACTGCTATGACAGTCTGGCCCCACTTGGCCTGCACGTGAATAAACCTGCAGCCATGTAGGGCATATTCAGGGAATGCTGACCGATAGCTACTGAAGAGCTCCTAGTGATGACTTTCTTATACTTTGAGGGCACTACTTTTTGAGCCACAAGTAAATTATTTTAGATTAAACTGGAGCAATCACACTTAACAAGGCTATGTACTTCACTGGCTTTGCTAGGTTAGAAGACTCCACAGATGGCAAATTTCTGTAAAACATTTATGCTACATTTGTTTTCTTTCAAGTTCCTTGCAGCTATATGCTTTGTCAGGCTTTCTTGTTATCAAATATTTACAATGTTTTTGCATGCATCTCCATGATATATGCAAATCTGCTGTGTCAATAGGAAGGCTGTAACATCACTTGTACTTGCGACCTGTTAACTGCTACTGCCACCTTCACTCTGGGATGTAACTACATCGAAATTCATACAGTTCTATATACAACATTTGGATCTGGATATTCTTGCTGAACTTCTGTGAATTTATTCTAGTAGTAGTTACTATAGCATTGTGAATGGTGCAACACCACCGTGACATAAAACTACCACAGTGTTAAAACTGATCATCTAATGGTAGAGCAAGAAAATATTTTTCTCACCCAATGATTTTTTTCCAAGATCCTTGCTAATTTTTTTTTTTTTTTGCCATGAAAATGGAATTAAGAACCTGTAATTTTAAAGATTTTTGAACTCACAATCTGATCTTTTATAAGCAATTGAGATATGTTTGAAGATAACTTTAGTTCATATATTTCATTTTGGTTTAATTTTATTCTCAAACATTTCGGAAGTAAAGCCATTCCAGAAATTGTAAGAAGTCACCCATGAGCTTAGATTTAGGTCAGATCAAGGGTAAAGATGATGCCAACTAATTAATTACTGGAACAACACGCAAAAATATTTGTGTATTTATACTGTAGAACCTATACTCTGTCTGCATTGATTTTATTATTCTTTTGTTGTACAGGTCTTAGGGGAAAAGCCAGAGCTTCCTGAATGTAGTGATGATGACGATGAGATGGCTGATATTGCAAATCGGAAGAGTGCTAAACTCTATATGGTAAGTTGCTTTATTGTGGGGGGTTAGGCACACTCAACAGGCACACGAAGCATGAAAGAATACATGGAGTTCTGGCTTCACCTACAGAACTGCAGTTGTGTTGAGTGCTCTGCAGCCAATGGACAAGATTCTCACACGGTATCAAGACAGCCCAGCTGAACTGAGGAAAAATATTGATTACAGTCCTGTTTACTCAGGAAATAAATTAAGTATGGCCTGAAACCCATTCTTTGTAGGTCAGAGAACAATTAACTTGCCTTAAATCTTAAATCAAAATATATTTACTGTCTTCTTGGTTTTAAAAGTGATAGTTTTTATAGTTTTATGTGATTTATCATGGAGCTTGAGAGATAGGCAGTTTTATTTTTCTAATTAAAATACAAAGGAATTTGAATGCAGAACTCTTTTCTTTTCAATGTTCCTTTTCTCTTTTCTCACCTCCATTGGTTTAACGCTGACCGAGACAGTGCCAATTTCAGAAAAATAATTCGTTACCAGTGTCAAAGCAGAGCCAGGTTTTGGTATTTGATCATTTCTGACAAAAGAAACCTGTTTTGAAATGAAAATGTATGGACATTCCATTTCATTGCAGGAAGCTGCAGAACTGAAACAACAAACTATTTTCAGCTCTTGATTTTCTCTTTTTCTTTCATGTCTGTCACCTTTCTTTTGTGTTGCCTTCTAAACTGTTTAGAAGAGGGGGGTGTTTTTAATGAAATCTAGAAAAGACTTATTCTCTTCCACCAAAAACAAAAAAGAGTTACTTCTTCCTGAAGACTGCAAAATTTTAATTGTTCTGTAATTTCAATTGTTCTTGTTTAGCATGTAGGTGTACCGTTGGCTTCAGTGGGGGTTATGTAGTAGCAGAAGATGACACTAATTCATTGTATAGGTTGATGTAAGCATATGTTTTTAACTGTGAGCTGTTCACCGTATACACATTTGAACTGAGAGCATAAGAGAAAATTATTTACTTTAAAAAGTTGTGAGAGATCACTAAAATTAACACTACATCTCCCTCTGCTGGATTTAACATGAAATGAAACTAGAAATGTCATTAATTGTCTTTATTTTCCAGCAGGATACAAATTTCATCCATAGCAATAGTAACTAATTTTTATAGTAATTTGGGGAATGGAAATTAGTTTGATGATCAAAACCAGAGTTTGTCTGAAGTTGCAATTATTGCTTCCTTAGGTGTCAGATGCAAGTGGATCCATGAAGTTGTCAGTGGTAGCAGAGGAAAACCCTTTCTCTATGGCTATGCTTTTGTCAGAGGAATGCTTCATCCTGGACAATGGTGCTGCAAGGAAGATCTTTGTGTGGAAAGGTAAGAGGACACTTCCATTGAAAATGCAGAAGAAACACAATTCTAAGGAGACAGTACAGCATCCACTGAATAGCCAAAACTTTATACTGACTGGACACAATACCCATAGTATGGGCATGGTTCTGCCTTGGCGTGGTCAATGGATAAGGATTGCTCATATCAGTAAGGGCTTTAAGAATGTGACCTGTCTAAAGACCCTGTCTATTTTTAAGACATCTATAAGCTTAATGCTTAAATGCTTACCTGAGCAGCAATTACAAAGCAAACATAAAGAATCCTGCAGATTTTGTGCACTGCTGCCAAATATCTATCTTCTAGGAGAATTATGGGCTTTGAAGGTTTGATAACAAGTAGGTATTATATTTCCAGACCTTTATTCATGGAGGTGTGAAATTGAAAGGTGAGTGATATTTACAATCTCCATCTTCCAGGGACCAACTGAAAACATGCTTATTATTTTTCTCCTGAATATTTCTCTGTGTTATTATCAATGCTGCTAGGACTGATTGCAGTTGTTTTAATGGATCGTTTTCCCAGAGAGAAACTGACGAAATAGGTCTGGACACTGTACTTGGAGTACTATGATGATGCTACTGCATTTAACATTGAGTATCTCCTCCCCCCCTTCTTATTTATTTATTTATTTATTTATTTATTTATTTATTTATGGTCTGAGGCAGTGTATTAATTCTTCTGTGTCATTTGCAATTTTTTTCTGCCATTTGAAATAGCAAATAATAATCAATGCAGTTGTCAAACTTCTGAATCCAGGAAGTATTAGGAATTATTGTAAGCATTCTACTTGAGAAGTTATTTGCATTCAGGGATGTAACCTTTTAAAAAATAACATTTGGGGGGCATTGTGCTCAGAGGCCTGGGCTTGATTCCTGGTTTTCCCTCTTCAACTGACAGCTTCTAGAAGAACAAAGCCAACAGGATGAGGCAATTATATACAATGTAGGTCTTGTGAATATGGCCCTACACGCTCCTTTGTGTATCCTCACTTTCCTACCACTGATAATGATAATGTGTCAGAAAAAAAAACATTAATCTGCAAGTCTCACCCTTGCACTGAGAGGCTGCAGTTATCATCTCTGCTGGAAATCTTCAGACCACTAAGCTGAGGAGTGTGAATTACTTTGCTAATAGTCTCATTCAAAACTGAATACAATGAATAGCTTATCAGAGCATCTTGGTAGACTAAGAACTCTTTAAAGCATAGTCGTTGACAGCCAGCTGGAACACAAAACTGATACAAAAAAATCATCCCACTGAGGCTTTCAGAGATCTCTAATACTGAACAAGGCTGAGAAAGGAGGAATGGGTGGGGGAAAGTGGTGGTAAATTGCACAGCAAAACCAGATTGAAAGGGAGTTTCATCTACTTGGAAGTTGTAGAATTGTGGTGGCGCCTAATGAAGGGAAGGCAGGCTTCATTTAACACATTGCAACACAGAAGGCGAGGATTCACAGAAAGTAGCCTGAGTGTTCTTATTGGATGTATACCTTACACCTAGCAAAAATTTTGAGTAGTAGGGTTTTTTTGTTTTTTTTTTTCCCAACCAAAACACAAATTGAATAACGATTTTTTCAAAACCATTAAGGTACTGTTTTGGCTGTTCAACTTTGTGTGGATCTCATTACTCGTGTTTGGTCAAGATGGAGGCATGAGCAATGTTGAAGAGAATCTGGCTCAAGGGCATCTTGTTTTTAAAAGTTCCATGAACTCACTGCCTTTTCTCATGTATTGTTCTTATTTTTTAACCAGGCAAAGATGCTAACCCACAGGAAAGAAAGGCTGCCATGAAGAATGCTGAAACATTCGTACAGCAGATGAATTATCCTGCCAACACACAGGTGCAATCTATTTATGAGACGATTCCAAGAGATAATGAATGCTGTTAAAGGCTTTGTTTTTAAATCAGCATAAAAATTATTTTTTAAGGGCATATAAGTCAATAGGGGCAATGTTCTATTGACAAATAACTCAGAAGAGTTTTCCTTTCAGTAACAATTTCAGCTTTGTTTTCATTCCATCTCATGTTTCCTGTTTCATTTCAGATTCAAGTGCTTCCAGAAGGAGGTGAAACGCCAATTTTCAAACAATTTTTCAAAGACTGGAAGGATAAAGATCAAAGCGATGGCTTCGGCAAAGTATATGTCACAGAGAGAGTGGCTAAAATTGAGCAGATTGAATTTGATGCTACCAAGTTACATGAGTCTCCACAAATGGCTGCACAGCATAACATGATAGATGATGGCTCAGGGAAAGTACAGGTACTTTTTGTGTTGTAATTAACACCCATCCAATTTCCCCCTACCCAATTTCTTCTGTTACTTGTAATAGGTTCAACTGCTACTGTATGTTTTGCCATTTAAGCTGTTATATTGAGTAAAACTACATTAATGGTTATTCCTACCAACAGACAAGGAACTTTGAAGTGGAAAGTGAATCTTTTTGTCGGCAGTATGCTGGCATGTAATGTTGTTTTTATGCTCATGAAAGACGTAGAAGTCATCAGAAGAAATCAAAGAGCAGAAATGTCTCCCCTTTTATGAAATACTTTTAAAATAAATACTTTAAGTGTGATCCTTATCCTAAAGGAACGCTTCTAGCCCACATCATCTTGAAATCTGGAATGGAAAAACTTGTTTTTTTGGAGTCAGAAATGTAATCCATTTATCTATATATGTCTTCTTGTATCTGTCCTGTCTGCTTCTTTGTCCCTAGTGGGTGTTTCAGGTAGCATGAATTTTGAAAGAATATGATGGCTTTAGAGTCTTTCTAAATCTATCCATATCCCATTGAAATCTCTTTGGATTAGTCTTTTGTATAATCAAAGGAATATTTTTGGACTACACGGGGCTATCTTGGTACTTCACCAACATACCTTGTTGAATACAGGTCTGAATGTTGGGGTCCTGAAAGTAAGAGGAGGAATAAATGCCCACAGTCTTCTTGGTTTATTTTCTGCATTTCTGACTTCATACTTGGGATGGTTCATGGATTTCAGCCACAGCAGCTTAGATCTGAAGCACTTTTTATTTATAATTCCAACAGAATGTTTTTGAAGGGCAGCTGTTAACTGAGTTGATCTGTAGCGAATCAAATACAAGAAATCTGCAAAACTGTATCTTTACTACCTCTCCCAAACATTATTATAGTTCTGCTAGGAACCATAACATTGTGACATTATTGTTACACTATCGTCTTAAGACATCAAGAAAGTAAGTTCAAATATAGCATTACAGAATGACATTAAAGCATCAAGACAAAGAAAAGTGTACTGCAATGGCTCATTGATTATTATTCATTCATTCAGTGGATGTAGGGTGCATACATACACTTCAGTGTAGAATCTTTCTTGGTCATACTATAACGTTTGGGAAAAGAAGAAAAGCTGCTTAAGGTATGATAGAATAAATTGCCTCTTGAAGAGACTCAAGATGAAGTTTAGCATTTTGCAGTGATTTCTGTGTTTCCCCAGATCTGGCGTGTGGAAAGCAGTGGCAGAGTTCCTGTGGAACCCGAAACGTATGGACAGTTCTATGGTGGTGACTGTTACATCATCCTATACACATATCCTAAAGGGCAGATCATCTACACATGGTATGTGTGGACAGCTTTGCACAGACCTCCAGTATGTGGATACTATTTCATGCTCACTTTGTGTCCTGTTGAGAAGAGTAGAGTCACATATAAATGCAGGGTTATTTAATATGTCTTGGACGTGCAGTATGATCTCTAGACCATTCGGAAATGGGGCTCAACCACTGTATTTATATTTATTTATTTATTTATTTATTTTTACCATGTATTTCTCAGGCAAGGAGCCTGTGCTACAAAAGATGAACTGACTGCATCTGCATTTCTGACTGTTCAGCTCGACCGGTCATTGAATGATCAGGCTGTGCAGGTTAGTGTCTTTCGGATGACAGTGAACAGAGCATACAATATGGATGCAGAAACAAAGACTGAAAGGAGGAGATAGTCTTTGAAGATAGGGAATATCAGCTGCTAACGGTGACCCCTTCCGTGCATGCATTTATCATGTATCGAGATATTTAACTTCCATTCAGTGCATAAACTGCCTGAAATTACTTGCATTTTACCACAGCTTAATGGCATGATGATTAGCCACGAAGCACTGTAAATTTACCTCACAGCTCACTCTGCAGGGAATTGTGCATGTCGCCATCCTGATCTTTTTTCATAACACTTAGCTTAGTTGCGGAAGATAGATGCATCTCCTTAGTTGAAAAAACAAATGAGTTTGTATTCAAACAGTCTTTTTGTCATCTACCTGTTACTTGAACTCAGTTCAAATTTTTTTTTTTCCGGCTTTTCCCTTTTATTTTCTTCATACAACTGATACTGTTTGATCCTCATATTTATCTTCAAATACATTTCTTACTTGTTGGCATTAGCCAACATTGGGTAGGTGGAGCAATGGAAAGCCTCTTATTTTCACAGAAGAGCTCAAGCAGGAAGATGACTAGGGACAGGCAGGGATTTTCTAGGTACTAGAAGGTAATTATTTATTTCCCATCCTTACCAATGTACAGTAAACTTAAAAGGCAGAGTATACTTCTGTCTATTAATCAGTTATGATTTATTATTGAAATTATACTAAGGAAAGTTTAAAAGACTTCCTGTTAATTATTCCTTGAAGTATTCCTAACATATGTTCTGTCTTTGGACAGAGCTCAGCACCATACAGTCTTATCTCATACCTATGACCAGTACTGCAGTAATAACAACATTACAATTAAATAGCTGCAATAATAGGATTAAGAAGCTGTTTTATTAGAGCTGTGTGTGTATAAATGTACACATGTTAAGTACAGGTAATATATTCTAGGTAGGCATGTATATGCTTATAAATACACAACTATATATAGGCATGCGTGGATTTGTACATATAAACATGCTTACCCAAAATATATTACCTGTACTTAACGTGTGTTTAAGCAGTTGGAAAGGCTTGAAGTGTATTATTTCTGCTCACTAGGTGGCACTACAGTACAAATTACTATTAAAACGCCACGAGAGCATTTGTTTTGCTGGAATGTTTCCCTCAGCGCGTTTCATGTGTTGTTTTTGTTTGTTCATCTGTTCGTTCTTGTTGTTTGTGATTTGTAAAATCCTGCCACAGTTTTGCAGCTTAGCATCCAGAAGCATACATGTTAGGTGTCCCAGTCAGGTAATGTTCTCAGTCTGTCCAGCAGTGCAGCAGCTGGAAGCGCTTCCTTGGTGGCGCAGCATGACCTGCCGGATTGCAGCAGCCCTTCCTTGGCTCTCCGCTGCTTCCAGCCTGACCAGGCAGGGCTCAGGGGCTGGCACCGGGGCTCTGCAACACGCTCATACTGAGCTCCACTGCCTATGGCTGAGTACAGCAGAGCCTTCAACTTGGCACTGCCACGTCCCCTGGGTGTTTCGCGTAGGAAGCAGAGCCAGTATGGCCTCAAAAGACAGGCATGGTTCCTCCCTGTGCTGCTGCCTTTCTCTGCCTTCCTGACAGGCAGCTTTCCATTTATTTCCTTTTCTTCCCTCTGACCCCCTCAGCTTTTCTCTCCTGCCATCCTTCCTTTTGCCTTCATTTCATGCACAATGCGAGTCACTTTTCCTTGTATAAAGCAAGGGGAACTTGCATAGAAAATCTATATACAATACGTTCTTTAGCTGTCAGTTTTTGTTTCCTTAGGTGGGAAAAGAGAGGATACTCTCATAAAGGACAAACGAACAGTTGTATACAAGTAACTTTTATTGTACCTTAACCTAAAAATAGCAGTTCTTCCTAGCTCAGTGTTCTTTGAGATGGCAACAATGTCTTTTGTAACTATAATGGAAGTTCCCTTCAGTCATCCATGTTATTCATGCAGGAAGGATTTATGCTCATCTTTTTCATCATACTTCAGATAAATGCACATATAAAAAACCAATTAGGATGAACAACCACCCTCTTGTGTTTAAATACAGATCCTCTAAAATTTCAAGTTACTTTTGTAGTGGAATTAAGTGACGCTATGAAACTCCATGAAACGACAGTTCTTTTCTAAGAAAAAAAAAAAGCAATTTTCTTATTACAGTAGATAGGAGACATTTTAATCAGTGAGACATTATGTTAGAGGTTTGAGTCCTGTCTGTGTGTTAGCGTGATTGACAACAAATCTCACAAATACTCTAACTTTAACGTGTCTGGAACTATATTTTTAGAGCGTCTCAGTTTCCCAGTTCTTGTACTTGCTAACAGTCCTCGTTTTATTAGCTAACATCCTCTATGCTATTCATCTAAGGCTAAAAATAATTACCCATGTCTTCTTGTTTCTTTTATTGCATTTCTTTATGTACATACAGATTCGAGTCAGTCAAGGCAAAGAACCTCCCCATTTACTGAGCCTGTTCAAAAATAAACCACTTACTGTCTACAAGAATGGAACATCCAAGAAGGAAGGTCAGAAACCTGCTCCACCCACACGGCTCTTCCAAATACGCAGGAACCTAATGTCCGTTACCAGGATTGCTGAGGTAAGGTCATCTGCTAAATAATATGGTATAGCTACCATGAGCTGCTCTGACTATCTCTGTTGAATAGTCACATCTGGTACGAACACAACTTTAAAAACCACTGCTCTGTGTGACCAACCTATCAAAGATCAAAAGGAATAAAGTATAACTGGCTACAACCAATCTGCTTGTTGCAGAGGAAACTCTAAGAAAATGTGTAGTGAGCAGTCAACTGACAAAGAACAGATGAGAAATGAGCAACCCTTAATGAGACAGTCCCTCCTACTGCCAGAGAGTTATAAGATTTGTCCTTCAAGTCAGATCCTAGTTTCAAGTGAAGTTCTCCTCTAATTTACATCAGTATAAATCCAGGAAAAAATCAAATTAATAAAGCATAGCTGATTAACACCTGTATGTATGTTTTATATAAACATTCAAAATAGTGATGCATGCTATTTGAAAATGGGAAGTGTAAAACAGTTTCTTTCTTGATGTTCTAGGTTGATGTTGATGCAATGTCACTGAATTCCAATGATGCCTTTGTTCTGAAACTTCCAAACAACACTGGTTACACCTGGGTGGGAAAAGGAGTAAACAAAGAAGAGGAACAAGGAGCTCAATACATTGCCAGTGTTCTTAAGTGCCAGACTGCTAAGATTAATGAAGGCCAGGAACCAGGTTGGTTTGAAGCCATGCTGTTTCTAATGGGCAGCTGTGGATATACAGCACTGTATGGAAATACAGCCGAAATGTTTTTCACCATTATGTATTTTGTAAGTAGAACCATATGCTCACTCTCTCCCTTTGAAAATCTAACACAACATTTTCGAATGGAAATCTATCTGGAATTAGCTGATGCATAAGTAGTGCAATGCCCTGGAAGTCTGTAGGGCAGCAGCAGGTGCTGCAGAGCAATCCTTTCTTAGCCCTTGGAGACCAGGAGGGGAGCAAGATGTTGTTCTATGGAAGTCTGCAAGTGACACCTTTATTGTTATGCTGACAAACTGGAGGAAGAACTGTAAGAAAATGCATTCATCTTTGAGGCAGCAAATAAGATGCTGTTCAGGGATTCCTGAAATAGTATCAAGCAAAATCATAAAATGTTAAATCCACTGCTATATAAATTATGTATTATATATTTCAGAGGAATTCTGGAAAGCACTTGGAGGTAAAAAAAAATATCAGACTTCATCTCAGCTTTTGACAAAGGCTGAAGATCATCCTCCTCGCCTGTTTGGTTGTTCTAATAAGACCGGCAGATTTATTGTAAGTGTATAATGGATACTTTCCCCTTTCTTTAATAGTGTAATTTCTGGCATGTTTTATCTTGGGAACCAACAGGTATTAAATGAATCTGGGGACCTGGCTTTTCTTTGTGTAGTTAGTAGTGCTTAGCAAGAGCTAGAGAGTTGAGGCTTGGTGCTTTGAATCAATCCAAATGCAGAGAAGAGACAGAAGAATTCATACTGGAGATGTCTGCACAGCCTGCTCCAGCTGCGTACTAGAGACATGCAGATGCAAAAAGATGAGGTGTTTGCCTAGTCAAAACCAATTGTGTTCTTGCAGAGCATTGCCAGACTGCTATCATTTCTCTGAGGAAGTGCAGGTCAGTGCCTTTCTCCTTACGCGTCTGACAGTGGGAGAAGAGGAAAAGAAACAGCCTAAACCCTTGCCAGAAGTCCTTATTAGCCTGAAATTTTATGTAGAGATTTAGGACATGTAATTGCCTCTAAGGTACTGGCCTGTGCTCAGGGAGGTAGGAGGACATATTTCCTTAGCAGAAATATCTGGAGCTGTGTGCTGGATATTAAGTGTATGGTTTAGACTTAATTACTTACCATATTGTGTTTGCAAAAGATGAACTAATTTTTAGATAGGCAACATAGTTGGCTACTATCTCTGCAATTTCCTTAAGAGAAATCTCATTCATACAGAGAGAGATAATACAGATAGGATCCTTTAATAAAGACTTTAAAATATTACAAGAATAGTACAGCATATTCTTATAGCAAGCTTCTAAAATACTCCTGTGAAATACAATGCAAGTAACAACTCTCACTATAATAGCCTGCTGGCAGCTATGCACTAGCTTGCTTTTCTGTTTTAAATTCCCTCCAAATTTGTTAAACTCCGTATCTCCCATTTCATTTCCTTAGTATCTGACTCACCACTGTTAGAGCTCACCACAACAAGGGGGTCAGATCCCTCAGAGCTTCTGGCCACCATATCATGGTAGAGTGATAAAAGGACTGACTTTTGCACTATCTCATTCCAATCCCTCTAGTACTCCTGCATGACCAAGCATAGCCAAATGCTTGATAGACCTTTACAATTAACAGGCTATTAGCTACATTATTAGCTCTCTTGCTCATACAGATGAAAATTAAACTGCTTTCTTGTCTGCCTGTAAATCCCTGGAAGAAGCAAGCAGTCTGCATTTCCTCTGGGGGCTAATCCTCAATGGCTTAGTTAACTATCATGTCTCATTTTCAAGTGACTGGAAAGCATACTTGCATGTGTATTTCACCACTGAGATCACCCGCTGCAAATCAGAGTAGTTTCTTTATTAACAAATGTAAGCTGCATGAATACATCAGCTGTAAAATTGGTTTAGTTAGTTCAGTACATGTCACACTATGGAAATCCCCCTGTCTTTTCCTTCTGGCAAACTTCAGTCCTAATTCACAATGGTCACAATTCCTATTGTCCTTTAAAAAACATCTGTGGTCTATCCAAAATTGGAATGTCTTGAGAAGTCATTAAAGCAAAAGCAGAAAATACCCACCAGAGTGTCCTTTTTAGATTGAGGAGGTCCCAGGAGAATTCACTCAGGATGATTTGGCTGAAGATGATGTCATGTTACTAGATGCTTGGGAGCAGGTAAGCTGTGTATTTTACCACTGTTTGGTGTGGGTTTTGTTTTGTTTTGTTTGTTTGTTCTTTGTGGTAACAAGAATTTATTCTTAACAACTTAGCATGTGAGATGGGAGGAAAGATCATATTTCTGAGAATGAAAGAGGTTTTGCTTTCTTTAAATTGTATCATTGGGAGTTGTATTTTCTGAGCTCTGTGATGTGCTAGTGTGAATAAAAGTGACTGAATTTCTAAGCATAGTGTGGCACCACAGCAGACACTTCCCATTAAAACCAATGGAGGCTGCAAGAGTATAAGCTCCAGGATTGAGGCTCTCAATTATTCTTGACGTCATCCCTAAGACTTATTAATTTTAAGAAGGAAGGTTATTGCAAAGAAAGGTATCAAAGGTACGAAATCAGTGTAGCAGCATCACCTATGAAAAAATCCTATTAGAGAAGGGGACAAACACTAGACCTTTACATAGATTTCTTCAAAAGAACTGAGTTGAGGGTGACAGAAGTAATCTCCATCATTTTCCTAGATTCATAGAAAACTGAAAATGTTGAGAGATTTTTATACGGCAGGCAAACTTACTGTGAGTGCGGATAGCACATCTATGTCTCACATTCTCTCTATTCTTTCTCTGCACCTTGGAGGGAAATGGGGAGAGCATCATGCTTTACTTGTCTTCTTCGGGCTAACCATCAAGGGGAAAAGGCTGAGATTTTAGGAAATGCAAAGGAATGTGCAAGGCTCATGCAAGAAGGAGCAGAGGGGAAGGCAGTATTAATAGCTGGGTGGGAAGGTGTTGGGATATACAGACTCAAATATGAATGGAAGAAATCTGGGAAAAGAAGCTGGTTTCCAAAAGGATCCTTGGCAGAAAGAAAAAAAAGAAAAAGAAAACAAAGGTGGAGGTTGCAGACTGCGGCTCTGGAAGTGGGGTTATTCAATGAAATATTCAATTACCCTGAGTAGCATCTGTCTCAGGGCACAAGTGTTGATGTATACAGAGCCCTATCCAGAGACAGCTTCTGTTCAGCACTTTCACCTGTACCCAAAGAGCAATTTCCTTGCAAACTTGGAAAAGATGACCACTGAAAAGGTAATTAGAGTTCCTTTCGTCTGAGTGCATCAAGTCTGGCATTCCAGAGTCAAGAGAGTGGTGAAACTGTTGAGTATAGATCTACATTCTCCAGCAAGGGAAAAACAACACACATTAATTTTGGTTTATGAGACTTGTGTATCTCTGCAGTACTTTCCTAGAATATATTATTTCTCCTAGTGGAATCAACTGTTTTGTGTTTTGCCTATTGCACATAAAATCCTAATAAAAACACAAGGGCTAAAGCTTTCTCTCTTCTGTTTGCAGGTTTTTGTCTGGATTGGGAAAGAAGCTAATGAAACTGAACGACAGGAATCCGTTAAATCTGGTAAATCAAATCAACCTGGCAGAATTCTGAGGGAATTAGCATCAATAGTGCTTAAACAAATGAAAAGATATTGAAGAAGAAATGTAGTTCTGTTTACAATGTTGTTTAAAAGAGTTATTGAGCGTATTAGAATTTAGCCCTGGATAAGATTATTTTCTCCTTTAAGTGTAATTTAAAACTCATATATCTTCCTTATCTGTAAATTTATGAGGAGAAAAATTAATCAGAGCTTTTTAAAGTGAATATAGGAGAGCTCAATGAAAAGAAAATGCACTGAAAATAAAATGAGGTATTACTGACCCAAACCCTACAATGTATAGTCAAAGGAATGCCAACAAATCCTCAACTGTCTGTGTGGCCACCCGTGGAGGAGGAAATTCCTATTGCAGGACAAATCAAGACAATTTACCTGAAATGCACCTCCTTGAAAAATCCCTGTGTCATCTTTAGTGTGATTTCTTATACCTGAGCCTTCCTGATGGAATTCCTGCTAAAAACACTTGCAGGCATTCCCTCAAAGCAGCTAAGGTTGCCTTGCTGCATTTCCAATAGGTACTCATGTTACACTGAGGCGTCAGGGGATCTGTACTGAATGCAGATTCGAAGCTTTTACATGGCAAAAATGGGACTGAAGCTTGTGCATTCACACAGCACCAGCAAATGTGTTCCAATAAAAAACCAAAACACAGTTGTATGGCAGTGGACCGATCAGAGTAATAATCACTGTTTGACTCCTGTGGAAAATTCTTTCACTGGCAGCTGGGAGAAATCAGCGATTACTCGATCATTTCATTGCCTTTGAAATAATTGAATGGAATATTTTATTATAACAGCCCTGGGTTATTTTTTTGATGTATTTTTTTATGCCAAAGGAATTAACTAATATTTTACATGTTTTATTTCCCCTTGTTTTTAGCCAAACGCTATATTGAAACAGACCCTTCTGGCAGAGATAAGGGGACCCCCATCGTTATAGTGAAGCAGGGGCATGAGCCCCCAACCTTCACGGGCTGGTTCCTGGCTTGGGATTCCAACAAATGGAAAAACTGAGCTACCCAAGAGAGCTTCAGCTTCAAGCCAAAGAATCATGAGTGCACAACTATTTTCTAGTATTTTTAAGCATAAGCTTATGCAACAACATGATGCAGATCTTGTTACCCTTTGCTGAGCTTTGATATCTTTATATGAATAACTTAGCGGTTCTCAGTGCTGGATAGGATGAATGATAATTGTCAAGTGAGGTGGGTGGGGCTTTTCACGTAGGAAATATGCAACCTATGAATTCTTCACAAAAGTGGACCAGTTTATTTTACTTTGCAAAGATGGGCCAAATTCTGCCTTCCCTTAACAATTCAAACCAATGCCAAAGAAACTCCTTTAGTGTAAAGACAGCATAATTTTGTGCATAATTTGGCTGGTGTAGAATTTCAGACAATGCCTGATGCAGAGCTTTGTCTTGCAAGGGGCAAACAAGAGATGAGTATTTTGACACAGCTGTTCTTAACATGTCTGTTTGCTGTCCTTGGTCTAGATATTATAATTGGAGCTTAGGATTGTACACTTGTAAGAATATGAAGGTGTTTTGTGGTGCGTAGGGTTTTTTTTTTTTTTTAGATTCTATCTAAATCATTTTAATGGATTTTAGGTTTCTCTATGCAAACCAGCCTCCAGCTCCACATCTTTTTAACTGAAGCTCTCACGCACATTTTAGGGAACTACTTTTCAGTGGAAGCAGAAGTAACAGCTTCAAAAATACTTACTCTGCCTTAACCAGACCGCACTTAAGCCATACTTTGCCTTGATTGCCTTACTCAGCAGTCCCTCGTGCTTTCATGGCATGTAATTTGTTCACATTGTCAGGTACAGGATATGTTTCCAACTCATTTTCTAAACAGGTCTCAGTCAAATATCAGCATGGAAACTGCTTTTTTCAGCAGCATTCCTGGGAATTTGGAGTATGAGGAAGCACCACATAAGTTTCTCTCAGACACAGCTATTTGGGATTTCTTTTTTTGTATTCTGGTGAATTTAAGAGCATATCTTCAAAGTATGTTTTTTTAAGTTGTAGCTTTGCCAGAAAAGTCTCCTTAAGGGCATTAGGAAAAATCCTGCTACAAATCTATAGCGCTGCTTTAAGCATTTATCCTAGAATGCTTGTTTTAAACAATTTGTACAGCAGTAAATCATGTTAATGTGGCTTTTTAACGAAGGCTTTTCAACACTTTTGTTGTTCTCATAAGATAGTTTGGAAAGTGAACATTTTAGTTATTTTTTACTTTTTATGATTGTGATTTTGAATCTGAGTTATGCAAAAGAGTGAATTTTATCTGAGCTCATAATAACATTGACAAAAACTAAAGAGAAGCTAAGTCAATTAATTCAGGGAGTTTTTTCAGCCTTAAACATTCATTTAGATCCTTTCTTAAATAACTGGGCTGTATCTGGATGTCATTTCATTTAAAATAAAATTATGAAACAGTACGTTATGTGCAAAACTGATTTTCTTATCTCTGACATTATTGCTCAGTGCACCCACTGATGCCTACAAAACCGTCTTAAACAACAGTAGATAGTTTCCTCTTTAGGTGGACAGTGCAATGAGAGGATGAGTGTGGGGTTTTGTTTGTTTGATTCTTACTCTGAAGCTGTTTTAGCCAACAAAATCTAATTCTTCCCAGTAACTGTGAGAATTTGAGAACTGGGCACTTAGAAGCATATTGTTTCATCCTTAAAAAAAAGAATTATTTTTTATAATAACAATACCACCATTGTTATTAATTATTAGGCTTTTCAATTCCCTGCTTGCAAAAATGATTGACTGCAGGAATGGTTATTTTTTGGCGAGAGGAAATAGGATGGGTGTTGTATTTTATTTCCAAGAGTAGAAGAGATGTCCTTCTCCTGCTGGAAAGAGCACAAAGATCTTTTCAATGACTCAGCAAGCACACTTCATACAGCCAATGAGCAGCCTGTGATTATCTCATGTCTTTGACACATGCATATGATTATTTTTGAAAATTAACAGTTGGAGTAGCTCCTTAACCAAGGATTAAACAAGATTTGCTCTCATTGTACGTCAACATCTGCCAGAATGCTGACAGCTCTGAACCCTACACAGGCTGTCAGCATGTGCTGCAGTGCTGTGAAAGCCCGTTTTCAGCTCCCTTGCACAAGACAGAGAAGCTTTTGTGGTCTCCTGGTCCTGGCCTTTTGGTCTTCAGTGCATTGTCCCGGCACATTGATTGCTGACGTTGAGAAGAATATCGAGAGCTCATAACTGAACAGTGTTTGGAATTGTGCTTTGAGCATGAGAGCTGCTTGTAACAATGTTCTTGGTTTTACTTGGGAGTGAGAATGTTTATTTTTCATTTATATATGCGTGTGCAGTACATACAAAGATACATTTCTTTCCTTCTCTCTGAAGAAGACAGAACTGTGACTGCTGGGAAATACTGAAGATTAAGCTATTTTCAAGAAAATATTTAAGCACATAAACTTTATGAATATGCATATCAAATACACATGTTTATTTCAGAATAAATAGAAAAAAATGCACAGATGTATGCAGTGAAGTTAATTCAAGAATAAGCTGTGTCTTGCATTATTATTGAAGAGTAACAGTATTTTCAGCCTATTTCTCGTAGCAAATTTAGACCCTGAGTTAGCAGTTCCATTATGTTTCCAAACAGCAAGTATTCACATGTTCTACTGGTCAAAAATACAGCATCATTTTGATGTTAATATGGTTTAATTGCAGAGAAAACATATTAGGAGTCCTTGGCGTAAATAGGACACTGCAATATTACATGCAGTATTGACAATTTACATAAAATACATAATGTTAGAGTATAACTACAGATTGTACACTGGAGAGGAGACAGCCTCTGGAATCACTGCTCTACATGCCCATTTTGACCCACGGTACGTAGAACTCTATTGCAACAGATTTGCTGTGAATGATGATGTTAACTGTAGCTAAATTCAATTGAACAGCTTGATCTTACCAGTTCAGAGTCGCATAGGCTTCACTTGCAAGAATAAGAAAATGATAATGATAGTAGACAGTGGGACTGTGGTACCATCCCTCACAGGAGAACTAAGGAATTGTACAGAAAGGACACTGCTCGCTGGACTACAGTATGAGGTGCTCTCAGACACCTCTATAGGCTATAGGGACATTTCTTTTTACTAACCCCTTACCCTGTAATCTTCTAGTCTTCATTTTTACAGGTTCTAAAGAGGCTAAAAAAATAAAGTATTTTATTTTACATGGACTGAAGTTGCTCTTGAGAGTCCACTTCTCTACAGGAAAAAAAATCTTGCTATGGAATACAGCTGTTTCCTGAGCACATTGCTGTAGTCAGACTTCTAAATTGAGTCAAATGTAAATAAATAAAACAAATAAATCAAAACCAGAGGTAGATCACACTCTGACATGCTGACTTTACAAATAATAGCTTTTTCTTTCTTATGGAGTGTAATTTTCTTTTTAGACAAAGAAATAATATACCTTTCCCTTATTCTGGCTAAGAATTTTGCTGCTAAAAATCAAAGGAACTTTGATTTCATTGAAGCACAACCAGATCTTTAATCCATTACAAGTCCTTCATGTCTCATTACATCCTCTCTAGACTGGCCTAAGGATACTCTGACCTCCTCTGGCTATTACTTCTGCTCAGGATCAATAAACCACACTCACATCAATTAAAGCTTTCAACATTCAAGAGGGAGAAGAGCAGGCCAAGGGGAATTAGGAGGCCTGCTGTGTCACAAAATTAGCTGATGACTGCTCTGACCCTCATCCTGTTGACATTCAAGCCTGTAGGAAAAAAAAAATCTGCTCCTACCAAATAGAAAACATAAGCTTTTATTTTTTCTCCTCAGTACTAACAAACTCATTCATTCCAGATGAGCTGTTCCAAGGGGAACCAAGCTTCTTCCTAAGTACACCCACATTTCCACCCTGCATGTGTTCTCCCCAAGACAGAGTGCTGTGAAGATACTGAGATCAGTAAACTTAAACATTTTGCCACCATAATTAACGTGGGCCTGCCTGTAAATGAAACAAAAGCATCAAGTGAAAACACCACTTTTTATTGTTTGGTTTGGCTACAGATCATTTGTTCAGTAAACATGCAAATGCTTTAG
Organism: Gallus gallus; assembly: GCF_016699485.2. Lineage (NCBI taxonomy): Eukaryota > Metazoa > Chordata > Aves > Galliformes > Phasianidae > Gallus > Gallus gallus. The sequence goes on from NC_052533.1 coordinate 26,692,316, forward strand.
AACATTACCTGGGTAGAGGCATGCAGGGCCAGGGAAGATGTGTGCCATGTTTCTCTGGGAATGTGCCAGGCACTGGGACACTGAAAGGTATCCTATAGCAATGCCAAGAGACAGGCACATTTGCTTTAGCTGCAGTAATGCTTTGATATATGCTAATAAAATCTCTTGGCCAGTTCTAGACAAACAGTTTTCTTCAATACTCTTTACTGGATTTCACAGGAGTAAGAAATATTTAACATCAAGGCTGAATGCAATCAGTTGATTTTTACCTAATGGTTGACTCTGCTTTGTTCATCTGATTTTCTTCCTACAGTAGAGCCAGCAACAAGCTTGAATGAAATAGATTATTACTAGAAGGACTGTCATATAAATTTCCCTCCAGGCTTAGATTTTCACAGAGGAGGTTCAGAAATGTCAGACTTTTCCATTTCACCAGCTGAACAGGGCCATCTTTGCTGGTGCCAAAGATGGCTGTCCTTCCCACACCAGCCAGCTGCTATCCTAGTGTTCTTCATCAGAGGTTAGTCACTGTGATAGGGGAAGAGAAGAGTGGCAATGACTGCGTTGTCAGCAAGGACAATAGACTGGCACTGCAAATCCTATGTTCCCAGTCAACAACAAATAACTTGCCTTATGATCATAAAATCATTAAGGTTGGAAAAAAGCTCTAAGATCATCTCTTCCAACAGTCAACCCATCACCACCATGCCCACTGAACCATGTCCCTAAGTATTACATCTGTCCTTTCCTTAAACACCTCCGGGACTCTACCACTTCCCTGGGCAGTCTGTTCTGATGCCTAACCACTGTTTCTGAAAAGAAATTCTTCCTAATATCCAAACCGAACCTCCCCTGGCATAATTTAAGGCCATCTCCTCCTGTTCCATCACTGTTACCTGGGAGAAGAGGCTGACTTCCACCTCACCATAACTTCCTTTCAGGTAGTTGTAGAGAGCAACTAGAAATGTTGTAGAGAGGTCTGCATGTTGTAGAGATGAGTCAACATGTACTTATGTTGCCGTATCTAAGCCGCTGTGGATCTCATTGTGCTTCTGGATGCACTGAGTAAGAGCAGATAAAGCTGGGATCATCTAGTCCAATCATCAACCCATGCCTGTGACCACTCTGGACTACAGCCCTCAATGCCACATCTACACTCTTCCTGAACACCTTCAGGGAAAGTGCATTCATTGCTTTCCCAGGCAGCCTGTTCTGATGCTTGACCACTCTTTCTGACAAGAAATTTTTTCTAACATCCAGCCTGGCTGATGTTTGCTGTAGAGAAGCCATAGAATTGCCCCAACCCAGGATGAGGTGGGAGCATCCTTGAGGAGGTACTGGGGCACTGCAGCATCAATTACCTAAATACCCAAGCTGTGAGTACTCTCCTCTCTCCAAGTGCTGCCCTGTCCAGTGTGCTGCTCTCCTGCTTACCCAGGGACAACAAGATCTTAGCATAGGCTGCAAGGCACATAACCAACTCTCTTAACACTTTTTTCTTAAATCAGTTGTTCAACTTAGTAGGAGGGCATAATCATGAGCTTTTAATGTATTCAAAGCTCCAGGTGACCTTTAACAAGACCGTGTTAAGTAAGGTGGTAGAAAATTTTCGCACATGTAAAACAGCAGATGAGGACTCTTATAACCTGTATTCCCAGTGAATCTCTGTGTAACCTGAAGTAAATCACTCAATTTCTGTGCTTCCTCCCTCCACCTATTTCATGAGGATTTCTTCCATCCTTCCACTGTTTATTTAGACTGTGCTGTCTTTTATCATGTGTTTGTACAATGCTTGACCTAACAGAGTCACTTCTCAATGCTGTCACCTTGTATGTACTGATCATAATACAGACAGTTGCTGGGTTATTACTGTCAAGCAGCACAGACCTGCTCAGAGCAAGAACAGACGATGCAAGATGCCAGCCCCTTCCTGAGGACTGCTCTATGCTGCTGGGCAGGTTTACTAAAGAGAATTATGGGGCAGCAGAGAGAGGTCTGGAACAAGCTCAGCTGAGGAATAAAGACTTTATGATATAAACCAACGCAAAAATAAAAATAAAAATAATAATAATAAAAAACCCTAGCAGCACAGTTCATGGTTGCCTTGTCAGAACACCCTATAAGTCACAACTGTAGGTGCATCTGTGTTAGGTCCACATGAATTCCTCCCCAGATCAGAAGCAGCTGCTCTGGGAAAGGTAAGTGTGAGGGGATGGGGCTCAGCTGTGTTTACAAAGGAACAGCAAAATCCCTAGGTTCCTCTTTGACATGGGAAGTCAGAACATTTGCTTTTAGCATGTCGATTTTTCTGTTCTCCCATGTCCTTAAACATTTCTGATACTGTTGTTAAAGCCAAAAGGCCTCTCTGCAGTGTAGCTAATTTTGTTTCTGGCAAGTGGTATCTACTGGGCTGCTCAAAGACTGGCTGTTGATAATTTACTAGATCTTTCCTGTTTTAACACTGAATTATACTGGGGAACAGACATCTGGTGACATGGCTTCAACTTAGAGACTGAGTGTGGAGGGCTTCTGTTTGCTGCTAAGTATATGAACTGAGAGGACCAAAAAGTGTCTGCTGACTACAGATGGAAGGATTAAGATGACTGCTGAATATCTTGTTCTTGCATTTCAATGGTACCTCCACCACTGAAGTATATGCTAGCTGCTTTATTTCACATATGAGGAAGAATTTCAAGATTCTGTAACAAGAGCTTAGAACTACAGAGTACTCAGCAATTACAATTGGTTCTCAGTTTTACCTCAACTCTGAATTTTCATAGGTCTGAAAGATGCAGGAAGATGTATACGCTACCTATGCTAGAGTGCTGGGTCTTCAATCAGTCCCCAGCCACAGTGATCTGAACTGCAGTGCTGCTCACCAAAAAAACACAATTTTTGTGGATTTGTACTGAAATGAAATGCCAAGCAGGTGTCAGCAACCCTAAGCAAAAGGGCTGGATTCTGAAGTGAGACTTAGCAGGTGGTACCTCTAAGAATAGCATCATTTTAAAAGACAGTTCTACAGTTTTAAAGGCCTTTCACTGTTAAAATGGGGGAATGGATGCAGCCACTGACACTCTTTAATGCTCTCTCTCGCTTCTGTTGAAGATTCAGATTGGGCTTGTATACACTCATGTGCTGCATGCATCACGTATCTATCAGAAAGCCAAAGAATTCCAAGCATGAACTCCCTAAATTCTGTTCCTTCTTTTCTCCTCACAGTATGTTTGTGCTTATTTCTTTCCTTATGTAGAGAGGTTTTATTTATTTTCCTTTTGTAGTTTAAAACTAGAGAGGTCTCAAATTGAATAACTAATTGAAAAACATATCTATGCATATCTTTACAGCATCCTGATGCTTCTTCTGTTTCCATAATTTCTATCTGACCTCTTCCTTATCTTCCTTCTGTGTCCCATCTTGGCAGAAGGTGCAGAGGAAAACCTCCAAAGACACGATGGCAATCATGGCATTTACCCTTGCAGAAATCCAAATTACGGGCTCTTGTACTATTCTCTTCATCCACTGTCTCCACTTAATGTAGCAGGGTTAAAATTTCAGCCAAACAATCAGTTCTTCCCTGAGTTGGTATATCTGCCTTCCTTACTTTGTTTAAACCTTGTTAAGTAGTGTGGCCATGAGAACCAGAATAGGTGAAGCCTATATTCTGACTAAAAAGCTGTGACATCAACATAAGGCATAAAAATGTATGTATTTTAAAATTAATATTCTGGCAGTTTTCTACATAAGTAGATTCTATAACTCTGGTGGCAACAACTGTAAGGTGCCAAATTCCCTGAAAGACATCTGATCTTTCTCAATATTATGAAGCTGTAATGTATAATGTGGTTTGTTTGAATCATATTCTATCTAAGATGAAAGCGAAAATGATTTTGTAGAGACAGCTTTTATAAGGCCTTCAAAGTGAGTTTACTGTTACTTCCATCCAAAAATTGAAACCTTTGAGCACAAAGGAAAGTTTTCAGCCCAGCAGACCTATGATTGGTTTTCAAATCAGTTTTCAACTGACTTAGCTTGTAAACTTCAGCAAACAGTAGGCCCAATCCTGCATTTGATTAACAAATTTACTGTTAACGCAAAAAGAGGAAATGCTAACCTGATAAGACTTAAAATTCTAAAGTACAGACGAGCAATGAGCTGAACTTACAGCTCCCCACCCACACAATGTTTGTCTTCCCTGCCCTTTAATCCTCCTTTTTTCTTTGTTTGTTTCTTCTTCCTTTTTTCTTTTTTTTTTTCCACCTAAGCATAATACAAGCTTGTGAGTACCCTAGGATAAGGACTGTGTTTATATAGCACACAATAATAGTCTCTGATTTCTCATTAGAACTCTCAGTATTACTACTGAGAACAGTAACTACATTTTTTGCTGATACTTTAGAAACTGCAATAAATATCCAGTACTTACCAAAGTATCAGACGCCCGCTGTGTCCCTGTGTAAGAGACTGAAACCTTTGTGCAGCAGTTTCAGCTAGTTGGTGAAACTGTCAATGACCCTGGGGAAAGAACTCCTTTGGTTGCACTGAGACTTTGTAGTTCTTATCACCTGCAGCCAAAATACTTTCTTCAGCTTGAGAAAAATCCAATCTAAAATGCTTAGCTGTGGTTCACGTTCTGCTGACTGAAGTATGGTTTTAATGCTAGCAATCAAAGTGAAGGGAGTATTTGCACTCTCTTTCCTCTTGTAAAGCTGATTTTTAAGACCGTTCTGATATAAAATACAATCCAATATATTGGTTAAAATCCAAATTTGTTCAGAGACTGGATGTGACTGCCATACACCTGTAAAAGCTGTAGACTTGCTGCTACTACATCATGGTCTGTGTTAATTATACCTTGGAGTGCAGCTGGGTTGCAAGAGGGACAAGGAAAGGAGGTCTTGGCTCAGAACTCCTAGTCCCCAATAAATCTACAAATGAAATGCTAGTCCTTGAAAGCAGTGAACTGTGATACATACCATTCTGTGTGCAAATGTATGTCTAGAAATGTTTCACTGGCCCCAACTAAGTATTTCCCCCTGTGCACTTCTGTTGTCTACTAAGAGAGACACAGGTCTGCCTAGTGATGTATTTTCTGAACACTCTTGTACAAATGCTGCATAAAGATAGTGCTGGAGGGAAATGAAGCAAGTGCTGGTGAAGATGAGCCTAGCAGACTGCTCATAAAACTGATACAGTCCATTGAGCACCTATGGCTTACACCATTATCTGTTAAAGCATATCTCACATTGTTTATCTTCGGGAACATTTTTAATCCATTAATTATGTCGTAAAATAAATTACAACTACACTTTTAAACAGTTATGACTGAAATTCTTAATGTATTGTTGCCTCCTTTGGCAAATTAAAACAACAACACTGTACCTACAGAGGCAGTAGGTCTTTTTTTGACTCAGAAAGAGATGCTTTCAGAATACCAGAGAGTAGCTAGATTCCCAGGATGTTTTTCTACAGATGACCAGGACTTATCAGGAGCAGTAGTAAGCTCCTATTATTAGGAGAACTGGTAAATCATACAGCAGCTGGTCTAGTATTAGATATGGAGCTTGGCAGCCCTTCCTGCGGTGGGGGGGTTGGAGCTTGACAATCCTTGAAGTCCCTTCCAACCCAAGCCATTCTATGATTCTATGAATAGTTGGAGATCATGAAATAAATTGTTGGTGCACTTTTTCATTGTCTCAATAGCAATTTATATTAGTTGTTGTCTCTGAATATCAAGCTCAAGAAGCTGCAACATTATCACTACATTACATACAATACTGCACACTGAGACAGATAGAGCAGATTTTTCAAAGCCCTCCTGGGACTTTAGGCATATCTTCCATAAAATATTTCCATTAACTGTAATCTCTATGTAATATATATATATTTTCTATTGCTGCTATATATACACTGGTACAAAGTTACCACAGATCAACAGCTTGCTTGTTTTTACAATGGAGCCTGTGTACTGGATTCCCATCTTTGAGTTTCCTTTTGGATATATGTTTTAAATAAGTAACCACTGCAAGTGGATAGATTATTATGGAATAAGTGGCTTGAGTTATTGCTTCATCCTACAAGCTACCACTTAGTTATACATGCCCAAATGATGAGATGCTATATTCCTTTTTTGCTTGACTGCCAACCTTTCATAACAGTAAACAGCAAGTGTGTATTTGTATGTCTAGCTCCTCATAATTTATTAGAATTATTAAACTACATCTTAACAGAGACATCGGTGCCATAAGACAATAAAATTTCTGCACATCTTATGAAAATTCATGGTTAGCAACTACACATGCCCTGTGCTCACACCATAAACAAGTGAATCCAGAGGAGCAAAACCCTTTACCAGTATGTCTTGAAAAGCCTCAGTCACAACTTCCATCTTTCCTCCACTCCAATTAATCAACTGAAACTGAAATTCATAGAAAAATGAATCTTTCATTCTGCTATTAAGAATCTGCTTATCCCATCTTCTATAAATCTAGTAAACTTCACCATCCTTTGAAAGCTTAATACTAAATATTTAGAAAGTTCTCTGGAGAAGAAAAAAGTACTGCAGTTTTCTGTTTAGTTTTCTTCATTGTTGCTCCGTGCTAGCAATAACAGAGCAAACAGCAGTATCTGATTTATTGCACGCATCTCCTTTACTATGGAGTTGGGAAAATATCTTAATGTATTCAGTTTAGTTAGGCAGGAACAAAGTAAAGCAGATACTACCCTTGTATTTGAAATTGTAGCACTTTTAATCTGCTTGCAAACTGCTTGTATTATATTAAGGAAAAATGATATGCTTAAAAACTGTGCAACCTTCTTCAAAGAAAGCATTGTGAGGAAATGGTAGCGTATAGTGATATCTCAACTTGATAGGATTTTAAATAGAGTAACTCTAGAATACAAAAATAAAGCTCTGAACAGTACACAGTTTTTGTGGGGAGGAAAATGCTGGGGAAAAGATAAATCTCTTGGAAGAAGTGCCATAACTGATGACATTTTTGAATGGTAGCATTCAGTAGCCCTGTGCCACCAATAAGAGCTTTTCTGCCTCAAGTCAGCAGCTCTAGGAAACAAAGAAAATGGTGGCACAAACGTGGTGGGTGCAGGGGAATAGCGCGTGAAATGTGTGTTACTGTGGTAAATATATGCACAGTCCTATCAGTATGAAGCCACTGAAGAAAATGTGCAAGCCAAGGCTGTAATGCTTGCACATACTATCACACGTAGATTGGTCTTTTGAGTCCAAACTGAAGGGTTAAGTTAGGAACTATGTTTTTTGCATTTCTTTTTTAGAGGCAGCTGTCTTTTAGTGAGGTAGGGATATGGGGACTGAAAACTGGGGGTACCTGCAAAAACAATGTTTTCTTCTACTCCTTTAACTGCCCCATAACTAGTTGTACGCCTGGGTTTAGATACTGTGATTATAACCTTTGTATTTGTAAACACAGGATCTCCCAGTAAATGAAAAATCAGTACGGTAGGGGGTCTGGCGACACAAGTCCTTAGCTTAGAGATTCTGTGGCAGTCCTGAGTTCCTCGCCAATGCGCTGAGTTCCACCTGACCTCAGGAAGAACGCGTGCTACCCACATGCATCCATCCACACAGAAAGTGGTCAGATGGTCCTCTGCGCTCTGCAGACCTGGTGTCTCTGCCACTACAGCCATGTTATAGGAGGGTAAATCGACTGAAACACACAGAACTCAGAGGTTGGAGATTACAGTATCAGCCACACTGAGACATACTACTTTCTCGCTAGGAGTAAGAAAATTATGAGGTAGTACTGTTGCATTTGTGCGTTGTTGTTTTTTTTTTTGCCAACTAACACACCTAAGCAGCACTCAAGATGCAACTCAGAATCAGTACCAAAGAACAAGGCTTTTTGTTTGTTAGCCAGCTATGTGGCATAATGTTTATCTGTGAACATGAAAGCTGTTAAGTGTAAATGTTAGACTCCATGTGAATGTATGAAATGAGAATAGGTTTAATTAACTGGTCCCATCAGAGTAGTAACTTAAACTGTAACACACAGCAATTCCATCTCCTGCTGCTCTAAGCTTTGTTATTTATTGTGAAGAAATAAATTAGATTTTCTACCACCAACTACCTTTTAATAATCAAAGCAAAATAATTCATGCAGCTTGCAAGTTATAAAATAATTCAGCAGACATAGGAAAGATGATTAAAGACTTCTTTGTGCAAAACATTTCGTATGTCAATTTAAGAGACTATCTTAAGAGCAAAACTTCATGTTTTCCAATTTGTCAGCAACTTCATTGTTACTGCTGATTTTCAAAACCTATGATAAAACTGCTGTAATATTTTAGGCAGGAACGAGATCTTTTAGAAACAAAGAATGTCACCTCAAAACAATACATTTTTATTGATAATCTTAGATTTAGGGCATAACAGAAGAGAAATAGGTTCAATTTTTGAACATAAAACAACTAAGCTACACTTTTAAAATATTATTTTGCACCCTCACCTGGGTGTGTCATATCATTATATTGAAACACAGTTGATTTTATTTTATACACGCTGCTTGGCTTCCACACAGTAAGAATTCATTCTTTGTGACTACTGATGTGTCTCTTTCATGAAGACAGATGTGTTGGGATCCCATTACCATATGCCAGCTATAGGTAGCCAGCTGTACCTTGCAACATCATTCTCCTAATGAGTCAGAACAAAACTCATAGGACACACAGTAGATATGAAGTGGAAAAAGTAAGGATCAGTATGTGAAATAGTCCAACGCTAAAATTAGCTTCTTTCTTATTTTGTATTACAGGCTTCACATAGCTTGATCCTTTTCCCATTCAACTTTGTCATAGATATACTTTGCAATTATTGTCACCTGTTGTTTAGAGACCCCTTCAACTACATACTAGAAAAGGTAGTAAGTGTAATTCTTGCCATACCCTTTCTTCAGTCTAAGTTTCTACAGGATAATCAAAGCCTTGCTTCACCATCACCTTCAATTATCAAAGGCTGAATGTGTCAGCTTTCTTACCCTCCCACTAATTTAGACACCATTACTCCCTTCATAACACCTGGAACACCTGCTCACTCTGCCCGTTTGACTTCTAAAGAAGCATGAAGTGTATGGGAGGAGCTGATCAACTTGGATTGCTATTTAATAGCTGTTTTGCAGCAATGCCTACAGGCATTAATTAAGATCAAGGCACTAAACACTAAGAAGACTCACAATGAAGAATAATACCTGCCCCAGAGAGTTCATAATTCAGTTTACAGCAAGTTAGAACAGGTGAATAAAATAAATTAAATGTAGGGAAAGGAAAGAGGAACAAAAAAACTGACTTCTCCAATCAATTTTCAGACGGTAGATCATTTTCATGTACATATTTATAAACACAGGTATGCTCGATTTGCTATGGATGGTCATTCTTCTCTAATCTTAATAATCTAATTATCTCCCTGATGTCATAAAATTCTTCTTCCAAAGAAACATATCTTTTAAGATATCAGATATGCCATGCTGTAGAAAATCATTGGTTCTGCACCATTCCCTTTTCCAGGGCACTGGAATATGTTATTATGTATTGACTTTTTCAACAAGGCAATAGATAAAGGCAGCATTACTGCATTTCATGTTAAAAATTTGAATATCTCTAATAAAGGTAGTAGCTAGCCCTTGATCTCCTTGTGGCATTAATTACAAATGGTTATTATAATGCTACGTGAAAGTTGTTTAAGGTCTCAACGGCTCTAATATCTTATAGGCTGATTAATAAGTAAACAACTTTATAGGTGGAAATAAAGGTCAAGCTGATTTATTTCAGGTGGTCAGGATTTACAAATAAATCCATTATTTGTGGTAATATTCCTTAACAAGGTGTTTTTATCTGGCTTCCAGCAACTTCAAATTACTGAGCACTGTTCGTGAAATAATGTAGGCTGAGTTCTACTGATGCTTTTCTGCCTGCACTCCATAAGCTATTTTAAACAGGATTCTAACGGGTATTTTAAAAAGCTAATACCACTGAACCACGTGTGTCTACACCATGCTGTGGAATTTCTGATGCTATGCAACGTCCTGCATCACAACTTTGCTCTTTTACACATCATAGTTGCCATTTAAAATATAAACTGCAGTGTTTTCAAAGGTGAAATACTTAGCTGCCAGAACATCCTTAAACATTCCTCCTTTTTAGCAGCTACATCAAAGAACCGGGAACCGCTGGTCACATTCCCCGGAGACTCTGACAGAACTCCCAACGTCCCCTGCCGCACGGTACGGCACAGCGCCGTGAGGAAAGCACGGCCTCAACATGGCGGGCGGGGCGGGGCGAAAGGTCACGTGGGCAGCGCCGCGAGGCTCCCCGCTGGGGGAAAGCGGAGTGGCGGGGCTGCGCGTGCGGCACGTTGCTAGGCGACGGGGGGCGCGCAGCGCCACGGGAGAGGCCGCTGGCAGGGCGGGGTGACACAACGGCCAGGCGAGCGGAGCGGAACTGCAACCCCACCCACCCATTGCGAGGACGCCTTGCGGCTACCGGAGCCGAGCGTTGCTGCCGGGCTTCCCCCCGGGCGGCGCAGGGTGAGTTGCGGTGCGAGGAGCGGGCCGCGCGCTGTGAGGCGCCACCGAGCCGCTTCCCAACTGCTTAGGGCGGGGCGCCCGCTTGAGTGACAGCAGCCTCAGCCCATGGGCTTACGCGGCTCAGGAGAAGCGGCGAGACTGCTGCCACCGCCCGCGCACTGTGGGTGGAGGGTACAGAGCGACCGCAAAGGCCACCAACGCTTCACCGCCCTGCGCGTAGGCTGAGGGTGCTGAAACGGGGTCCGCCATGAGTGGCCGGAACTGCCAGCCAATAGGCGAGGCGGAGCACTCTTTTATCCCCGCCCCCGACGTACGGAGAGACCAATGAGGGGCGCGGGGCGGGGCGAGAGGGGCTAGGCGCGGGCTGGGCGCTGCTCTACTGCCAGAGGTTTGGGAGTCGTAGCGGCGGCGGCAGTGGTGGAGGCGCGGAGGTGCGCGGCATGGAGGCGCTGGCGGCTTTAGCCTTGCCGCGCTGAGGGACGGGGCCGAGCGGTAGGCCGGAGGGACAGGGTTGGGGGGCGGCGGCGGTAGCGGCGGCATGCGGCAGGGAATGCGGGTGCCCGCCGCGCTGCAGTGTCGGTAGCGGCCACCGCAGCGTTGCGGGGCTGCAGAGCCCGTAGGACCGGGCTGGGCGGGGAGCGGTTACGGTTTCGCTGCCCGCGGTTGGGCGGTGGCGGCGGCAGCCCCGGGCCGGGTCAGGCGGGGGTAACGCTGCGTTTGTCGCCGCAGGATCGGAGCCGAGCGCGGCCGTTGGACCCCGCCCGTGGTAGTGGCAGCGGCAGCGCGCTGTCACCTCGCCGCCCGGCGATGGGGAATGGACTCTCGGATCAGACGCCGATCCTGTCCAGCCTACCTTCTTTCCAATGCTTCCATATTGTGATCTTGGGGCTGGATTCCGCTGGGAAGACGACCGTGCTGTACAGGCTGCAGTTCAATGAGTTCGTCAACACCGTCCCCACGAAAGGATTTAATACGGAGAAAATCAAAGTGACTCTGGGCAACTCGAAAACGGTCACGTTCCACTTCTGGGATGTGGGCGGCCAGGAGAAGCTGCGGCCGCTGTGGAAGTCGTACACGAGGTGCACCGATGGTATTGTGTTTGTGGTGGACTCTGTCGACGTCGAGAGAATGGAGGAGGCCAAAACTGAACTTCACAAAATCACGCGGATATCTGAAAATCAAGGAGTGCCTGTCCTTATAGTCGCTAACAAGCAGGACTTGAGAAACTCTCTCTCTCTTTCTGAAATAGAGAAGATGTTAGCGATGAGCGAGCTGAGTTCTTCGACTCCCTGGCATTTGCAGCCAACCTGTGCAATCATTGGAGATGGACTCAAAGAGGGACTGGAAAAACTATACGATATGATAATTAAGCGAAGGAAAATGTTGAGGCAGCAGAAAAAGAAGAGATGAGTTCTGTTTTGACCTTTCTGTTTTAGAGTAGTTACGTGGTCAAAATTTGACGTAAGACAGCTTCCAAACCCAGGCCTGCTTGTTTGGATGCCGTTAAGCTTAGTTACGTTAAACAATCAGTTGCACAACCTTGCCTTGTGGAAGGCAGTGTGCTCATGGAACTTTTATTTTTTTTAAATAGTCTCTTCTGAGTATATGGCTCTGCATTATTTCAGAAGCCCTAATAGATGATGTAATACTATCAGGAAATGGATGGATGGGTGGGTATATGTGACATGGATGTCTAAATAGCCAAATAAGATGAGGGTTTTCTGCTTAGTGTTGTACTCCTACGTTTGAGGGTGCCTCCGCAAGCGATTTGCATTGAAGGTGTTCTGTGTTTTTAAACTTCTAATGCTCGTAAGTGGAGTGTTTAGGTGAACATTATACAGCTTTAAAAACATGTATGAAGCTAGTAACCCATTATGTCAAGAGGCTGTTTTTTATCTTGTTTGGGGATTTCTATGGAAGCTTGGCTACATGTGTAGGGTGGGTTTTTTTTTTTTAATTTGGCACTTTTTGAAATTGACTCACGTTCAGTTCAAATACTTGAAGCTTAGGTGCTGTGGGTTTTTCAACTGATAGAAGAGACTTTTTGACAAGTTAAAAAACGTAAACAGCACGTTGGAGCATGGAAAAGTGATTTCCCAACATATAGCATGTTTTTCATATGTAAGGCTTTTTAATTTTTAGAAGTAGCCATTCATCCTTATACATTAAATCAGGTTTAAGCTAATACTCAGAATTAGTAATTTATTTTTGAATGATGAGTATTATGTCCTCGATCTATCCAATTAAAAGTAAATTAATTGCAGTAAAGAAGCTGTAAAGAACAACTTAGGCTGTTGTGGTTCTAGCAATCGCAACATGTTTGCTCTGTTAGTGTCTTTTTTGGCAATAAAAATAAATCATAATGAAGTAAAGATTAAGTTAAACTTAGCAGAGCACTTCTTGTATCTCCTCAAAATACCCCATTTAATTAAAGTGGTATTGCTATGTCACTTCAATGTATGCTTTTTTTTTTTTATTGTGACTCTTATTAAAGTATTTTGTGGTTAGGAATGTAATAATGCTTTATACACTCAAAACATTTGACACTACTGGGAGGGAGGGAGTGGGGGAAGAAGATTTTCAAGATGGGCCTGTGTTCTGCTTTAATTATGCTTTAAGCTGTTCTTGTTTACAGAGTGTGCAAACAGTGTTAACTGGGCAGGATAGTGCTTGACAGAAGAGGGAGGGTAGTTTTTCTTACTGGTACAGAGCTTCAAGTGACTCTTTAGATACTTGGTTAGCAACTAAAAGGGCTAAAACAGAGCCTGGATTTTTAGGACTAACTTTAGTGGTGCTGTAAAAATTCATCAGAATGTTAGATTCTCTTTAAACTTTTGTTGGAAACATTAAAAAAAAAAATCTATGTCCTCCTCTTACTCAACCAGCAACGTAATAATACTTTCTTACCTGCTGCCATGTATCAGGAGGATGACGGCTACAAACCTGAATGTCAATCAAAGTAACTTAAATATGTTTTAGGGAAAAAAAAATCAAATTTTTTAACCAGCAGCTGTTTGTCCAGGAGGTAACCAAAAATGCACTTTAGTGTCTTCAATAAATGAAAGTGACAGCTGTTTTTTTTTTTTTTAATGATATCTTGGTCCTTTTTGAATAAACTGAAGTAGCTTCCAGTGGAGCTTTTGTATGTTGGTTATATATGTACCTGCACTGGTGACATTGTAAGTCACTTACTCAAGTAATGTCTATATTTATAGAAATGTGGATGACTTCTTAAACCTCAATAAACAATTCAAAACAAGTCTACAGAGAAGGTGTCTGACTTGTGCTGGAGTGATATATTCTCCTCAACCTCTGTGCACATATTGATCCTATTAACAATAGAACCATTCCCGTTGAAAACCAAAATCTTAGAAATGTGGCAAGCATCAAAAATGTCCCAGTGTTATCAACTGTAGGTACTTCATTAATGCCTTTAAATCAGTGGTGTATCTCTATGCTCATAGAGGAAATATTAACGATGCTAGCTTCTTTCTGAAGTGATAGGTCTTGCATAGTTTGTAAAAAGCCTTTATATATGTGAACCTATCTTGTGTTATGTATAGTATTGGACAGATAATGTTGGGCATTTATTGTGTATGCACAGATTGTACTGATTTTTGTATTTTCAAGCTCAGATATCTGAAGCTGTCCGAAGGATTTACATATACGTAAACCTTGGGTGAATTTTCTCCTCAGATTCCATGGCGGGGAGCAGAATGTGGCAAAATTGAAGTTTCTAATTAGTTTTAGGCCTCTAATGAAGTCAGGACGCATCTCATTTAGAAACATACAAATCAAAATTGAAGTTAAAATAAGAATGTCCAAACCTGTCTCATAGTTCTTTCACATCACTGATATTACATCAAAATGTAGGTTGCTAACAGTTCATCTTGAGAAAGAGATGCTTTTTCTTTAGCCCTGTGAATCTAGGACATAATGGTATCATCTAGCTAATGCTTTTCTTCCTATCATGTGCATAGCACTATTAGGTTAAGGAAGCTGATGTGACAGGTTGGTTTGATTGGTGGTGGTTTTTTTTGTTGTTTTTTTTGTTTGTTTGGTTGGTTGGTTGGTTTTTTGTACCCAGGATGCAAACTATAAAATACAAAGTAACCATTATTTCAAATGTTCATTTAGTTTCTACTGGGAATTGTTGAAAAGGCACGCTTCTCCAAAAAAGCTAATCGTATTTTGTTCTGCGTATTGAACATGCTAGTCTTTGACCAGTGACAGTGTCCTTGAACTCCTGTATGTATAAAAGCTTCAGTACATGATTTTTAACTACGAAGACATGACTGATCTTTACCCAGCACTCTTCTTTGGGGGAAGTGGTCGGAGAAGGTGGAGAACTGTGTTCTTTGAGTGACTTGCTTGTTATTTTGTCAGTGTTTGGCACTGGCTTTGGAGGGGAAAACAGCAAGTAGGGGGTGAGTTACATCGAAGATACACCTGTATCTGTACTAGAACTATTTGGCTGTGATATTACAGTAACTCCTGAGTAAAGCATTCAAATGTGACCGTAGTGGCACCTCCAAAATTGTGTTCTGCATTACAATGACAAAGTTACCTGTCATGAACAAAGCAGTAATTGCAATAGAGCATTTAACACGTTACTGGTGTGTGTAAGAAAACCTTTGAGGGAACAAGTAGATGTAATTTTGTTACATTTTGTGCTGGAGTTATGCCAAATGCTAAGTGTTGCTAAAATATGCTTCAAATAATACTCTTTTCTTCAAGGTACTGGCTATGGTAAATGCCTGATTCTGCCTCTGCTTCCAGAAGGCATGGGATTGCATTTAGGTTGGTGCAGCACTGTTAGAAATAAGCCATAAGCTCTTTATCTTAATGCTGCCGTCGTGGAATTACAAAGGTCGTTATGCCATTGCCTCAGCTGTATGTGGATATAAAATCGTTTAAAGTTGGCTGATCTTCAGGGTCTGGTCTCTGTTTTCTAGCTCCATAGCTGTATAATGACTTCCAATTCTTTCAACCAAAGTAAGTTGGACTGAATGCGTGTTTACATTTGAAAAATACAGATACTGTTTTATCCAGCCAGGTGATGGATGAAAAGTTTCTCTCTGAATTTTCACCTCTTGTTGAGACCCAGTTGATCCTTTCCAAGTGGCGAGCAGTGCTCACCCCCTGCTCCACGAGCTGCCTTGGTTAGATGCTCCCTGGTGCAGCCCCTGGCTGTGCTGGGGTGCTCACAGAATGGCAAGCAGCTGTCAGCAGCTGATGAATCCTTCTGTGTCCCAACAGGGCTGTGTGACAGCATCTGCCTGTGTCTTAGGTCGGTTGTTTATGAGAGCAGGGTGTTAATTAGCAGCTGGCTGAAACTTTGTTGAATAGAGTGCAATTTGTGGCTTCTAAGGAGAATCTGGATACTGCATTGATACTATAAAGAAGGAATTCATACGGGAGAGTGTGAAAAATGTAGGCAGTCTGAGTATACCATACATAGGTAGCATGCAGGCTTAGTTCAGGGAGGTTAATAAGTGCCTGCTCATAATGCTATGTTCCTTTGGCTTGTTTTGAGGGGGAAATTAGGAATGGCTGAGTGCTTTTTGGAGCATTGTTGTCACTGTGGTGTGACTCATCTGAGAGGGTCACAACTCACGGCCATGCTCTGGGAGCCAGCAGCCTCATGTTCCTGAACCAAAGCCACTGCTGTTGCTGCAGGAAGGGATGTCTGGGGAGCTGTGGGTGTGGTTTCGTGTGTGTTTAGTCTGGATGATGAGGAAGGCATTTTGTTAGATTCCTGACTGACCTATGGTTGTGAAGGCCTGTCCCTCTCACAGGATTTTGCTGGCTGTGGTTACTTTTAGAAGCAGTACGGTGTTTCAGAACTGTGGATAAACCGTGTGTGTTTTGAAACAAGGGAAATATGCAGCCAAACTTCACAGCGGGGTGATTCCTGGGCTTACCACAAGGGCTACATTGTTCCCTCCTATCTGAGAACACAATCAAGATGTAGTGCACAGCTGTTAGGTTGCCCTTCTTTGAAGTGTTAGGTAGTCCTCTTAAATCAGCTGTAATGAAGTAAAAGTGCAGTTCCCAAGACCTAACTGGGAAAAAGAAAAAAAAAATCAATAAATAAAAGAGAGCAAAATATCCTGAGCAGCAAACTAGGACAGGAGCAGCAAACTAGGAGCATCCTACCTTGTCAGCTCCTGTTTCACTGTGTCTGATGTGAGGTATGGCCTGCTCACTGCCTGGCCAAACTGACTGCCCATTTGTTCACTTTTCATATGTTGAATTTATTGAAAGGCAAGCCCAACGTCTGAGAACCTAGGCAGAGAGGCCAGACTGTGCTTCCAGACTAAGTGCCTGCTTGTAAACGGCTCAGGAAGGTAAGATGCTAATCCCTGAGCCACCAGGATTACCCCTTCTTAGTTCCAGCTATATTTACACAGCTGCTCCTCCAGACTGAAGATCTGAGGATGACAACATACTGAATGTTAGAAAAGAAAGGGGAATCATATCATAGAATGGTTTAAGTTGGAGGGGACCTTAAAGACTGTTTAGTTCCAACCCCTCTGCCATGGCAGGGTTGCCACCCTCTAGATCAGCCTGCCCAGGATTCCATCCCAAGGGAGGCTGGGTGCAGTTGTTAACTTGGGGGCATGTAGGAAGGGAGTATTTGAAACTGTTGGACTTCACTAGTTGTTCAAGACATTGAAAGCTAAGGGAAACATATACTTCTAGGCTGCTTAATTCATTCTAAATCTTTATTCTTCCATGCACTGAAGTTTTTCTATTACTGAATGAAACAATACCTCGCTTAAGAAAGCCACCTAATCACTCATTCATCTCTGGTCAGGCTGACAGAGCGTAGGTCTGTGGGTGTGGGGACACTGGCTGGCATACCAGCTGCCGTGTCTGGGGTCGTTTCCAATAACAGCAGGGGTCTGGTTCAGGCGAGGTGAAGGCATGAAGCCTGGTGCTATGAGGTGGTCTAGAACAGCCACTAGCCCTGCAGTCCTGGCACTTATCTCCTGTTACCATTTTATGAATGATAAACAAAAATAATTTCTTTCAGACTGCAGCATTTCCATCTCTTTCTGTGCCAATGTCATTTGCCCTGAAAGCTTTGGCAGGCTTTGATGTCGGAGCGTCTCTGTGTTGGGTGTCATAAGGATGAGTTTGTGGGTCAAGAGGGTCAGGAAAGAGTGTTCACCTCTGACTTGTTTAGCTAAAAACAGTCTTTTAGTAAAGCTGGCCTAATGTGGATGAAGATAACAGAAGGAAAAATTCTAAATATATCCTTGTTTCTAACATTAGCTGAACTCCACTGGCCTTCTAATTATTGGATATTGCCATATGTGTGGGCCACTGGTGTTTCTGGGCACTGGTTTCATAGTGATCTCCAAGATGCAGTTCTCAGACTGCCAGCATAAGATCTCCACAGTTTTAAATGGTAATACTGAATATATGTATATCCATCATGTATATTTTATCTGGCCATCTGAGGTGCTTCTGTGGGTCAACATGTTTTCTCAAAGACAATTTTGATTCTTTGTGAAACATAGATTCATGTAACAATGTCAGTGCAAACAGTTTATCCTTGCTTTGTTCTTGTTATATATATAATTGGCATAAGTTAAATGAAAATATATGGACTATTACTATTTCCACTGAACTACACCTAATTAATTTCTATTTGAATTGGGGATATATATCCTTTTTTTTTTTTTTTTTTTTCCTATCACACTTGATTTTGTGTAGGAGTTGAATTGTGCTAACCTTGGGACTACTAGCCTCCCTCATTTTAATTAGCTTAGAAAATTGACTTGTACATTTAAAGCCTCTGTAATTCAGCTGTAATCACTCATGTTAGGCTGGAGATAAAGAGGACTCTCAGACTGTGGCCACACTGATGCTTTTTGACAGATCTCCTATTGCTGCATCAATACGCTTCCCTCACTTGGTGCTGCAATAGGACTGGCAGGGACAGCAGTATGGTGCAGCAGCTGCATTTCTGCCACTGTCTCACATAACTAATTTATGTACAGCATTTCCCTATGTCCTGTTCTTGCTGTAATCAGGATAGGAACTTTTGGAAAAGATTCTATATGAAGACTCAGCTGCATGCTGCAGCTTGAAAATAGATACTTCAACCTGGGTCATCAACTTGCAAAATCCTGGAGTAAATGCTGGTGGCCAGGGCTGCAGGTTGGTGCCCTCACTCACTGAGAGCTCAGGGCATTTTATTCCTCTTAAAGAACCATGGTATAACAGAACAGAAAGAGTGTAGCAGTAATTTGGATTCTGAATTTCTTGTAATGTGTGTTCAGAAGCAGGACGTTAAGAAATCATGCTGTTTCAATAATAATACATTTGAGAGTTTAAAAATGTAAGTTCAATGTATTGTATTGTCTGACTCCATGAGCTGCAGCTTCAGAGAAAACAAAAAATATTCTCATAGCTGCAAATAATAATTGATTTCATATTCGTCAGTAAATAAATATTCATAAAGCCAATAATCTCTATCTAATTTTTGTTTGCATTTGACTATAGTGGTTAAGCAAAAGTAGTAAAAAAAATATTTGGCTTTATGTTTGAATTAAATTGCAGTAACTGTAAGGCCTTCCAGAGCAGGAGAATGAAAGTTTTCTATCTGAGATCTTGAGCTTAAATAATGTATTATCTTAAAGTAAGCTTTCATTTGGAGTAGTCAGTAACAAAACATCTGGTAATTCCTTGGAAAAGGTAGCCCTATTTTACACGGTACAGTGAGGAAAGTATCTCACAGTGACTTCAGACCTCGGGATTCAGAGGGTCTCCTGCTCTGTCTGCCTCTCTTTGCTGTAATGAATCAGTCTGCACAGGATGTGGCTGCTAGCAGATGATAATGCAAAGTGAAGGGCTGGGCCATGAAAAGCCCCAGGGTGGCTCAGCATGGTGCTGAGTTCTCACGAAGAGCTGATTGCTTTCCAAAAATAAGAACAGGAACTAGGGCAGATAATCCATGTGAAATGCACTTTCCACCCTTACACATTCACAACAATTTATTATTTTCAGCACTATGGAGCTTAATGTGTTGATTACATACATAATCTCTGTAGGCACACACACACCTACATGCTCTTCTACTTGTACCCTTGCAGGCCCTGTTTGCGAGAATTTCTCTAGGATTCTGTTCTGTGGGTGTAACTCCAGAATATATAAACAGATCCATGTTTTCACATCATTTGAACCCAAACCTGACTGCAAACATGACAGCACTAGAAAAATAATGGATTGGAACTTTCTGCTCTGTTTTAAACCCTTCATTTTACTAGGACAAGGTAATCCAGGCTCTTCTCACGACTTGCTATTGTGGCGGCGTTACCACTGCTCGGAGTTCAGGTTGTGTCAGCATTTCTTCTACAATCATAAATCCTTGTTTCAGGAGCTTAATAATCTAATAAGCCTTGAAATTTCATACTTGTCTGAAACTTGGCACCAAGTATTAACTTTGCCTTTTACCACATTAAATAAAAATATATATTAGAAGTGAATGTAAATAAATGAAAAATAGGCTCACCGTGTTTCACTGCCTTTTCCCTTTCAATGTTAATTTTGTTTATTGAAATGAAATGGCGTGAACTCACTGTTCCAAGTGGAAACCTTTGAAAATTCTTCTTAAGTTAAAAATTGCAGTCATTAGTATCAGCAAGTCAGCTCTCATGAGCTTGCAGATCTCACGCACAGCAAGCAGAGTTCTCTATCAGTGTCAGCACAGTGATACATAGGAAGCAGCAGTTATAGGACAGGCCATACACAGAGAATAGAAGCATGGATATGACTATCCTTAGCTGCTTTCATATGTAATCTCTAATCATGTGATTATCCAAGTACATTTTCTAGGCAGTAATGATACATAATGTAAATCAAATGCAGGGTTTCTTCTGTCCTGTGGAAAAGCCTGTGTTTGCAAAATTTCCAAGCTGCTGGATTGTTTTTTTATTTGTTTGTTTATTTTAAATGAACAAACAAACATAAATCTTAAGAGAAGGCTCTGATGTGAGTCTTTTAATTTGTGTTTACCCCTTCTGTATAACTCTGAGATTATATGAGGGTCACTAAGGGCATGACTTGTCTGTGCACAATATCTTTTTGCATATAAGACGCTTGTGGCTTTTGTTTTGTTTTGGCTTTGCTGTTTATTTTTTTTTCTTCCAGAAAGGTAGCAGTAACACAAAGATCCCATATTAATGGTTACTCTGCTCTGACCTAAATCACTTCTTTTTCATTGTGCATTCACTTATCCCCTGCACAGGGCATGTAGAATCTGTCTGTTTGAAGCTGCAATGCTTTATCCTCCTCTTGCACTCAGTGAAGCCATGCATATGTGCCTGCACAAAGCAGCTCTTGCACATCAGGAGTACCAATGCACTCAGAACTCTGGATGTGCTCTCTACCCTTACTTCACCCAGCCCATTCTGAACAGAGCAGAAACAATATTTTTTCTTCTTTCCTCCTTTTCAAATGGCCTTCCCACTGAAAGTACGATTAGCTACAGCAAATCTATTTTGTGTCAGAAAATCCATACTCACTTTGAGAGCTTTGGGTTGAGCTTAGTGTACCTTTCCACTCCACATGGTTTCTTATTTACCTCCCAAAGGAAAGCTTTCCACATGCCTAATGCTTTTCTATTAGCAGCATTGTGCTTTTTTCAGTGTAACACAGACATAACAATCAAGATTCATTTTATTCAGTGTTCAGCCTCTAAAAATTAGGTATTCATGTCTGATCTGTTCACCTCTAGATATATTCACTGTCTATAAGAAGAAAGGTATTTGTTTAGGGCATACTTTATCCTAGTTCAGGAGTAGGATCTAAGGTAGGTCAGAAAAATAACCATATGAGTCTATCTGCTATACAGAGGCATAAGCTGATTAACTCAAATATAGACACCTGCCTTTTACACCAACTGTCTATACTTATATCCCAAATGATAGCCCCTAATCTGTGCGAGCTACCTTGATGCAAAATGCAGGTGTCTGCCATTTGAAATCTGTGTCAATCTACAGCAGCTGAGAGCCTACTGCAGTCCTTCTTAAGAAATTAACCACAGCCCTTCTGCATGCTGTGAAATCATTCCCTTTTCATAGGAAGAAAACGTAAGTACTGATATGTTAAGTAGTATCTATACATTGAGAAAAATGGAAGTAAGAGCTGTTATTGACCACAATGTGCATACCACATTTCAAAGTCCAGATATTCTCACTAGAGAAATCAGTAAACCAAATTACTTCCTCTTAGGGTGTTTTATGGCTCCAGTCGAGCTCCTCATGTATGCAAAGGTAACTTTTCATTGCATTCCGTGGGAGTGAGATAAGGCTGTAGAATTGTGCAACAAACCTGCTAACTATAAAAGCTTTTAGATAATAAAGTAGATTATTTATTTATTTTATTATTATTATTTTTTTAATGCAAGTAAACCCTCACCTACCACCTGATGCTATGATTTGGTCTAGCAACATCTGTGCCTGTTTTCTTAGGTGCTGGGGGTTGCAATCAGCCCATGTGACCATCAGAAGTCTATGAGCAATCAGTCTAGTTGTTAGAGAGTGGAAGAGGCTTGCCAAAGGAAAGTTGCCTGTGTGGTAGAGTGGAGGTGGCCTGGGAAGAGAAGCAAGATGTGAACAAGGAGTGATGTGAGCAGAGCAATCGTGAACTGACTGACGGCCTTCAGTTTCCTTTCTGCCTAACAAGGTATGATTAAACGACACGTGTTTTCTCTGACCTATTTCTACCTCACGAGAATGCAACATGAAAAGAAGTTTTGTTTGTCCTTGTGTTGTGAAAATGGTAAGGATTTAATGCTTCCTTAAGCATCTAACATGGTCAAACTCTTTGTTGGCTGAAGAAATTAAAGGCCATCATAGGCAATGCCCTGAAATTGCATATTAGTGATTTCCTTAGGAAATGAAGCTAAAATGCTGGGAGGAGTAGGTGAGGAAGGAAGAGGCCTAGAAAGCAGAGATCTGGGCATATGGCTCTAAGAGCTTTGGAATTTTTTGTGAATGAGTAAATTGTACATATTGTGTATGTTTGTAGTCTGGGAAAAGCGCTAGACTTCACTTTGCCTCGTATTAAGAAGGAAGTTGGTATGCTGAACGACTGAGAGGTCTGCATTCCTGAAATCACCATATCCTCCTGTGAAAGCAAAACAAAGGTGTAACTCCTGCAGTTTTTCTCTCTGTGATATGAGACCAGCTGCTATGACTTCCTATCAGTTATCTGTGGTGAGAAAATAACTGTATGTGTATGCTAAAGGAGATTTTATCTGCTTCCCTAAACATCCTGTTGACTCTCTGTCTTGTGTGAATCAATCCTTGATTGGAAAGAAATACAGGCTGGAACTGAAACATTTACTGAAAAGCTGTGTATTGCCTGGCAGCTTGCTTTCTGTCTTCTGCTATGGGTATTTGTAGAAAGTGTTTATCTATTGTTTCTCGGGCCTGTGGCAGTGAATTAATAATATATGACATGGCATAACCACTTAGCAGTGCTGAGTTTGCTGTGATTCAATGAGTTTTCAGTCCTCAGAAGGAAGAGAAGAATGGTATAGGAGCTTGTTCCCACATAGGATTATAACACCAATGTGGATATATCTTTGGGAGAGATATTTGGAATTTTCTTGTTTCTGTGATAGAAATCTTGTGAACACTCATCTTACTTTTAACATGCACAGTGATCTTGTTCACTGGGCCTTTGATAATTTTCTTGAGCTTGCTGTGACTGTTACGAGCTGAAGTGTGGAAATATGTCAACAAAGGAAGAAAAAAATACGTGGTTTACTAGAAAACACAGCAATGTTTTAAAAATTCTTTAAAAATCTATTGAAAAAGTTTGTAAAAATTAGTTGGTAGGTGCTGGTCTATGTTTAGTTACAGAAACTTTTCAACCGTTTGCTAAGCCATGCTGACTGCTCTCTACTAAGCTAACTGTAGTAAACATCACTCTGGGTTTTGTTTGTGACTAATGGTACTACATAGGACGGTGCAAGTGAGTTGTTTTTTGTGCAAGGTGTATTACTGAGGTATGTCTTCCATTGGACTGTTCTACTTGGTGGTTTTCTGTAGCACAGTTTCTCCAGAGCTCCTGGTCTGGCAGCCACACCGGGCAATGGGTTCAGAGTCATTTCTTGCATTTCTGTGGTTGGTCAGCAGCATTGCTTTGAGCTAATCCCCCAGGAGGCTGGGACTGTGTTAGAGCTACTGTCTGTGGGCCTGAGGAGAAATGTCATCCCCGTCACAATTCTGTCTGAGCAGCCAGGGGCTGTGTCTGACCTTTGAGGACTTGAAAATATTTTACTCTTCTGATAAAACCTCTACTGGGGAAAGAGATTCTAGTGACTTTGACATGGGCCTTTGCATAAGGGAAGAGAGAAGCAGAGTAATGTTGCTGTCCTCCAAAGATTAGTGGTTTTGGAGGTGAGTGTGGCCAGTCACAGGTGCTGATGCTTTGCTTTTTGTGTGCACCCTAGTGCTTGGTGTCAGTTCCGTGATACGATCCATCTCTTGATGGACTGGATGTGGAAAAATTGAGTTAATGGAGTTAAATCCAGCTGGTTACCAGTCATGAGTGGTGTTCCCCAGCTGTCGGTATTGGGGCCAGCCCTGTTTAATACCTTTACTGATGACCCAGATGAGGGGATTGAGTGCACCCTCAGTAAATTTGCAGATGACATCATGTTGTCATCAGTACTGTTCTGCCTAGGGGTAGAAAGACCCACACAGACAGATCTGTACAGGCTGGATCACTGGGCTAAGGCCAATTACATGAACTTCAACAAGACCAAATACCTGTTCTTGTTACAGTACGATCCTTCATTGTCTCCTATTAGACACTTTCTTTTGGATTACAGTTGTTTAAAAACTGTTCTTTCCACCTTAATTCTTTGACTGTGATGGAGTGAAAGAAGACCAATGGGATACCCTTTATCCCAGGGGAACACTGACTGCATACAGGCAGTCATGTAGCCAAATTTTACAGGTTTTTTTTTTTTGAAAATGTATTTGAATTTCCTTTTTTTTTTTTTTTTTTTAATCCTTAAAAATAACTTGTTTCTGAAGTTCTTACTTGAGTCTTTGGATTATGATGTGTCAAGCTGTTCTCCAGTATTAAGACTAGAATTTCTTTGAAAGTGCGATCTTGGACTTAGATTCATAAGATGACGTAGAAGGTATATGATAGATGATAATGGTAGATGATAATGTTTAACTTTTTTTTTTTTTTGCTACAGCTTCATGGCATAAAGTATTTGGTAAAAAAAATATTACCTTACATCCTGCAGTCGTGTTGGTACAATTGCTAATACAGCTGTATTAAAAGCCTTTCAGTGAATTGATCTGGTTTCAGTAAAATTTCCAGATTATCCATTTTTTTCCCCCAGCGTATTAGTTCAGACTGCAGCTGTCTCTTTGTATACCAGCTCAACTGCAGGATGCCATGCACAGATTCAAAAGTGATGCTGAATGTTGGCAATATCTTAAGCTAATACTGCTGCTGTGAAAGAATTCTAATTTCTGAAGTTGGAGCTCTGATACTTGCCAAAAAATAAATCAAATGCACAAAGCATACAACTCAATAGAAGGATAGTTTTGATTTATTTTGAAATACTGACAAAGAAAAAAAAAAAGGATTCCTAGACAGGTGCCATCAGTTCTGAAATATGGAGCTGAAATTACTTGAAGGAGGAGCAGGAGCTTAGGTTCACCTCCTAGGAATATCTGCCTTAATCTATAAAAGTTTCCTATAGTTTGTTTTGATGTCTTGTAATATATACTTGTGGCTGTTATATCAGTGTACTAATAGCATATTATTTCAATCTCAAAACAAGGTGTTTACATTTTTTGTAAGTTCTTGGTTTTCTAAGTATGTAGCTGCTATAATTCTTCATGTGGTAATTCAATCTGATTCATCAATCTATCCATAATCTTGTTTCCCCAGAACTAATGGGGAGTTTTGTGTGCTATAATGTTAAAAGCTCACTGTAAGTTTTAGAACAATTATCTAGACAGAAAAAGAGGGACAGCAGAGTGTGGAAAAACCTTGTTACATAGGATAATTTCTGGGGTACCAGAAAGTGTGAAGTCAATTAGAAGTGATGACTCCTTGAGTTGGAAAATATGTTGAGTTATGTGTACCCCTCTCTCCCTCACCCCCCTCATCTTGTAAGCACAGGAGAATGAGAAAAATTGATCCTCTGAAGGCTGGCAAATAAAACCTGGAGACCTTGTACTGGCTGAGGACAAGAATTAGTTGCTCCGTGAGTGTCATTATCCACTGACAACCCGTTAGTCAACACAATCTTCACCAAGAGAATCTTAGATGAGTATGAGAGCTCATGATGACAGTAAGGCATACGTCACTCTTACTTCCAGCTTTATCATGTTTTTGAATCGAATATTTAAAATGAGCCATTAGTTGCTTGGTTCAAATTATGTTTATTCTCCTTTCAGGAAGAGGTGAGCTGTAGCTTCCACTGAGATAAAAATAAATTCTTTAAAGACTCGGTAATGGCTGTCAGTCTGTCTTACTCTTAGTTTGGCAATTAGGTTACCTAATAACATTAAGGAGCAGGATGCAATTGGTTTTCTCTGGCAGCCTTGCTGTTTCCTCCATCTTTCTGGCTGGAGGAGGGGCAGCAGGTGATGCTTGCTAAGCTGTGTGCAAACTTGTGGCCATAAGGACACCATTTTCTGCAAGGTGTCTTGAGCAGTTCAAGTGCCTTCCCCACAGCATGAGAAGATGCTCTGGCCAAGAGAGTTGTTTGCTGGGTCACCTCTAACCCATGGGAACTATGAGTCATCACTCTGGCCTTTACTGCTCTGGTGACTACATAAACTGGAACTTAGGCAGAGGAGCTCCCTTTTTTATGGTAACTACTGTCTCACTTCCTGTGTGTGGATTTATTAGGGTTCAAAAGGGGGTGTGGGTGTGTGTATTTAAGGAAGCTTCAGCCTCTTTCACTCCCTTATAAATTAACGCTTATCACAGCCCTGGGAGTTTCGGCTGTCCTTGTGGGGTGCTGCAAGTTCCCTGACCTCCCTGGTGGTTCTTCCAGCCAGAGGAACTGCCTGCAGCACACAGCATCCTTCCTTATCCCCTCAGCAAGACCCCTGACTTGGGGCATCTCTTGCATCCCATGGTGCTTGGAGGTACCTCATCCTTTTTGCTCAGCTTGCTCTGAAATCTTGATTTAGATGTAGAAAACAAAATCGTGTTTCCATTTACAATGAAAACAATCACAGCTTGTACTTTCTACTCCCTCTTAGCCTTTTGTCCTTTCTGGCTTGTTGTGTATTTATCTAGACAAAAATAGATAGACTGTGACATTTTGTTGCATTATCTAAAGTGAGAACAGACTTAGTTGAGGCATGTGACCTGATTTTTAAATCTGACCAATTGCATCCTGATTTCTTTCACTTTATTTTGTTATCCAAAAAAGATCTTGAAATGACTGAAAACAACCTTGCTGTGACTTAAAATATAATGATAAAAACTGTTGTGATACTCTTTATTATCCTAATTGCCCGTTTTATGATATGCAGACAAGTATCTTACAGTTCAGTTGAGCTATGTTCTGCTTTGTCTGTTATCATATTAGGTAATTGTTTTTCTGTCACCCTTTATAAATCAAGACTGTATCTTCAATGGAATTGATTAATAGATGCCATGATCTTACTGCTCACACTGTAACACATCTTAAGCAAATCAGCAGAAGTCTTTGCCATCTCTGTGTACATCATCACAGGGAACAGAAATTACAAGTATCTGTTAATTCTTTAGCAGCTACTTGGTATGAGGAGACGTTCACGTGCGCTTTGTGAAGCAGGACCACTTTCTCCAGGGCACTAAACTTCTGAAAGCAAAACCTATTAACAGTAGTGAAACACATACAGACTGCTGCAAATGGAATTTCTAGGAACATTCCTGTTGCCAACAATTATATTCAGGTTTATCAGGATTATATGTTCTTTTAGTGGCTACCCAGCCCACACTAAAAAGATGCAGTACTTGCTTTAGGGTTCACAGACTGCTTTTCTAGCCTTTAAATTAGTGGGAGGGCCTTGAGGAAAAGCAAGGATAGCTGGAGGAAGGAACAAAGGCCATAGCTGTGTAGTTTACGTCACTTCGTTAAGTAAACAAGGTGCTTCTGCTAAGCTTTCTGACTGTAGTTGTGAGGATATCTGCCTCTTGTACTGTGCCAAGCCACTCTGCTGACAGAGAAGTCAGCTTGTTCTCCTACCTCTCATCTTGCCAGAAAAACAACGTGTAAATTATGACGTGGGCATAAGATCAAATATAAAGGATCAGTATTGCCTTTGGGGATATTTCTCATATTCCTTCTCGTGGGAGACTTGTCTGTTTTCTGTACCCAGCCGTAGCTCCATTGCATTCAATCTCTTAGTATCTTATATCCCTGTCCTTCTTGTAGTCTCTTCTATAGCAACCATTCTGTGATGGGGAATATTAATCAGCCAGATCCAACAAGAATGCAGTTATTTCTGTTTCTATTGTTTCTCAGGTGTGAGGCTTGGTGTTTCTGTCTTTGAAATTCTACCTGGCAAAACACTGATGCAAAATGATGTCTTGGCATTGTTGTTAGATGTACCAGTGTTGTAGACTTGATCACAACAGACTAAGTGTTTCTGCTAGTGTAATTATGCTGGTGAGGTAAGCGAAGTTAGAGCACTATACCACAACAAATGCTTCTGTTCATAACTTGAAGCTGCAGATAAGGAAGAGTCTTCCAGTTTAACTAGTCTATCCTGAGTGTGTCTGTGATTTTTAGTTGGTCTTTCTCATCATCATGCCTGATCTGAATCTGATCATATAAGCTAATGGTGATAAACAGTTATAAAAAAAATTAATTTCAAAGGAAAGATTGTCACTTCTCCTTGAAACAAATCTAATCTACAAATCTCTTTCTTTCTAAAGTTTGTGTGGGTGTGTAGGACCAATGGTGCATCTGTAAGCATGGCTACAGCCTCTTGTGTACACTGATGAGTCCTTTTGTCACTGCCTAAGAAGCTGGCTCTTTCTTTCCAGCATCCTCAAGTTGTCATGTGCTGTGATGCCTACAGAGATGTATGTAGTATTGTCATTTGTCACTGTCCTGATGTTACCGCTCCATTGTATCTGCTTGCTTCCTGGGCTGGGTGCAATGGACTCAAGCCTTGTATCCAAGTCTTACTGGCCAAATGATCTGTTATTACTCACTGGAATGTTCTTTGGATGGCTATGGTACATCTGGATAAAAGACCTGGCACACCTGGCCGCCTCCTCTACATGCATGCCAGGGCATAGTGCAGGCAAAGCTGTTTCTGCAACACCAAGGGATGGGATGAGGCAGGTAAGATGGCCCAAATGGAAGACCAGCTACTGCAGGAGGGCACGTGGGGACAGATCCAAGTCTGCATTGGAGAAAGGTGATGCAACTGGGCTTTAGGAAAGCCCAGTGTGGACTTAATACTGTTCCTCAGTTAGTACATTAAATTAGTTAATTTGGGTTAATGTTTCCTTTAGACAAGCAGTATATGCATATTGTCTCTTTGCTTGAATTTTGAGGCTGTCCTTTTTTGTGCGTCTCCAATAGACTCTGGACTGATGCCTTGGACTCCTACCTGCTCTGCCTCACGCGAATGACTACTAATGGTGTCCAGCACTGTTTGCACAGTCAGTTTTAAGTTAAGGAAATGATTCTACAGCCGTTTAGCTGGCTAAACCTGACAGCAAGATTACATGCATCAGCATTTCTTGCTTAATGAAAACCAAAGTGAGTTACTGAAATATCAGTCATGCTGCCTGATGCCACCTCAGCTAATGTGACCGCTTCTTTTTGGATGCAATCCGAGCACTTTGCTCCAGCATTTGCCTGATGATATATATATATATATATAATATATATATTTATTTTTCCTTAACTGTGATGAGGAGCAATTGTGTAGTATGCTACACAAAGTTCTACTAAGAAATTATTAATCTTGAAAATTATATTTATATATTCATGAACAGTTTCAATTTAGCTAAGACCCTTTAAAAGTAAATGCTTAAATTTATTGCATTGGAAGATACGTTCTTGCAACTAACTTGGTGTTATTATGAACAAATTTTGTGTGCGTGAACGGAGGTTTTTGAAGAATTATTTTTAAAACCCAGTTAAGTGGCTGAAATACCTTCATATGCAGCCAAATAATAAAAAACTATTGAACTGTTTGCCTTCTTGCTTCTGCTAGGGAAAACAAAACAAAATAAACAGAAGAAGCTAAAACTTAAATTCTGTGTCTGATTCATTATGTTCAGCCCAAAATAAAATTGGTCTCTTAGTTCTTTGCATATGCTTGGATCAAGTCTTGAGTTTAAAAGGAGATCAGGGAAATGTGTACAGAAAGACAGGAGACTGACTTCAGTGGGTGCCAACTCAGTTTCTTGTTCCTTCTTAGCTTATGTGAGAGAATCTTTCTGCTAAGGACCAGATCCTATCATCTTCCTTTGCATCTGTAGTATCTGAGGCTTGCTACAGCTTGAACAGAACTAAGTAATCTTACTGAAGCCAGCTGGCTATCACCTTGTTCAGAAAATGCTGCTTATCACATATGGTTCTCAAGGCTATTAACCAAGCTTGCTTAGTACTGGGAATACCAATAAACAGCCACAGTTGACAAAGATGCAGATAGTTAAGCCAAAGGACTCAGGTAAGTGAAGGCAACAGCTAGCTTTCCTTGGAAAGGATTTTTGACTCTGAAATCTCATCCCTGTTGTCTGCTGACTAAATTGCTTAATTTTCCCAAGCTGGTTATCTTTCCTTTTATTACTATTTTTTTTTTTAAAGAGGGAAGAGTTCTATTTTAGAATGTGAGAAAATTATCTTACTACAACTTTGTGTTACACTGCTGCAGATTGATAGTTAGAATTGGGGCAGCAATTGAATTACTCCTAATAAGAAATAAGATGATGTTAGAATTTGAAGTGGAAACAGTGTGGTATGGATGTGAAATCTGATGCCTAACTGGTCTAACTTGCACACTGATATGCTGGGTTGTATGCATAGTGAGTGTTCATACAAAGGGCTGTGCAATCATAGACCAAAATGTTTGTACTCAGCCTTGTAATCTAAATGAGATGGGTAGGAAAGAGGAACACGGGATGATGAAAAATAGAAGAAAACTAAGAGTGATGATCAGATGCTGTTGTGTTATGTAGCCCTGTGCAAGGCCAGTTTCCTTCAGAACAGTGAAGCAACCATAGCTTATTGGTGAAGGTGAAGCAAGGTGAAGGGTCACCTCTGCTGAAATTTCTTAGTGATGTCATCTAAATCAGATAAACTCCAATGGGCATACTGTGTTGTGTGGTTTTTTTTTTATTGCACTGACTTTTTATTTATTTCATGCCATAAGCTTTAAGTGTCCTAGGAAACTGTGCTGGAGTTTCTTTATTCTTTGTCCCTTGATGATTAGGATGGGTGAATAAATTTCAGAGGAAGTACTGATTAAAAAAAATAAATAATTGAGAACAATTCTCACAACTGTCAGCAACATTAGTGTATAGATAACTTTGGAAAGAGTTGTTTGTAGGCACTGAAAATTTGTGCAGTTGCAATGGTTCTACTCTGTCCCCTGGGAGATATATATCAGTGGCTTGAAGCAATGACAAACTAAAGCACCTGCCTTATAACTCAGCAATTGTTAGTAGTGCTGCAGTAGGAAGGTTGTTACAGGTGAACAGAACTCTACAGTCTCTTTCTGTCCTAAGCAGAAAGGAACAGATTGAAAGCAGAACACCTCTTCCCTCTAAACTTCGTAGTTGAGGATTTGTTTGACTGACTGTCTTGCACTTAAATGGCTCTGAGTTCATCTTCAGAAATTTCATGCAGAAATCTGTAACGCAGGAAAGCTGAAGGTTCAAGCTGTTCTGCACTATGCGTAGTTTAAGAAGTAAACTTTGCAATTTATGATGTATCTGTTTGTAGGTTCTGCTCAGAATCTTCAAGAGATTGGAATTTTGTTTTAAAAAATAAATGGAAAGTAGAGGAAAGCGAGTGCCTCTAAAAATCTTACTGCATGTTACTTCTCTCCTCCTTTTAGATAAAAGATAGCTTGTATGTATATGTATGATATTGAATATCATCTTGCTTTCTGAATAAGAGCAGCCTGGATCTTGACACTCAAGAATCACATCTTTCCAAGTTGCCTGGATGTTCAGAGCCTTGCTCAGAGTCAAACTTGTTATTTGCAAGGGCTTAAATTCTACCACCTCCACAGCCAGCCTAGTATAGTGTTTGGCCATGTTTATTTTGCCTTCCTCCTCCCTAATTTGATCTGAATTTCTCTTGCTGGACCTCGTGATTGTCAACTCTCATTCCTCCCCCTTTTTGTACCTCTGATACGTTTTATTTAATCAGCCATCAAAATCGAGGGCAACAATTCCATCCCCCACTCAGCCTAATCTTCAGGCTAAACAAACAGCACAGTTCTTGGCCTTTCATTGTAATGTGTGCTAGGCCCCAGGATCAACCCTGAGGAATGCTGCTTGCAACTGGCTGCCAAGGGCTTTGGATTACTGACCTTTTTGAGCTTAATGATCCAACCAGTCCTCTAGTTCCTTTATATGTCGCCCACCCAGTCCATATTCCTTACAACCTGGCTAGTCTGGATAGTCTGGGAGACAACTGAAAGCTTTGTTAAATTATATCCATTGCTCTTCCTTTGCTCAGAATTACTGCTCTTTTCAGAGGAAGAGATCAGATATCAGTCAAGTACTGTTTTCTTCTGGTAACTCTGCTGCCTGTTTCTCAGGACCTTTTTGTATTTGGAGTGCTTGAAAATGGTTTTGAAGTCTTTCTCCCTGGTCTTTCCAGAGACTGTGATTGTCAGTGGTTAACCAAGAGCATCCTTCTTACCCTTTTTGAGGAGTAATATGAGTTGTTTTGTTTTTTTGTGTGTGTTTGTTTTTTGTTTTTTTTTTTTTTTCTTTTCATAGCTATTACAGCCCTCCTGCAATCAACTTGAGCTTTTAAAGATTTTTAAGAGTGGCCTCTCAATGGCATTAGTTTGCAGATTTGGCACTTTCATTTGTCACACAAGTCCATGCAACGAGACAGATGCTGTTTGCTTTCAGACTCTGCTTTTAGACAGCAGTCTCAAAGGCTGGAGAACAAACTTTGTCAATGAAGGTCTCTTCTGCTTCTGTTGCCACCACATTCCACTGCCCATTCAGCAATAAATCCATGTTTTCTTAAAAATTGTCATTGCCGACTTCACCCCAGCAGAAGTTTGTTGCCTCTGGCAGCTTGTACTGATTTTTAGCTCAGGGAAACTTCACCTTCCCTAGAGCCATCCCTATGTATTCAGGCACAGTTCCCATTTCCCTTCCACTGTTTACATGTTTCCAGAAGATCTCATCAAATAGCACATTCAGGTTTGTCATATAATCTGTTTTTAACTCCCAGGATAAACTGCTTTGAGAATTTGTTTAAGTAAAGATTTTCTCAAGGCAAAAAAGGTGCCCTACTATCATACATGAATATTCATGACAAATGTAACATGTGGAGCTGATGATGGAAGTCTTGTGCAGGCTGATAACGTAATCATAGATATATTAAAAAAAAAAAAAAAAAAAAAAAAGGACCTAAAAAGATTATCTTAGTTTTGATGAGAACTTATGAATATTCACTCACTTCCTTCTCAATTTTAGTAACTTCTTCCTGTTGCACATTGAACTGTTGAGGACATATTTTACTCCCACTTTTCAAGTATTGCCAACTCTCACAAAAAGTCTCATCTGAATTAAAGGAGTTGCTTGGCTATGTTTCTTGAATTCTTTTGGCCTTCTTCACACTAGCCTGAGGGGGGTGAGGGAAGCATATATGTAGATCTTAATAAGCACTCCAAAAACTCACAAAATCCATAGCAGATGCAGTTGTATCGCTATGGTACAGGACAGCACCAGGCTTCTCGTGAATTCAGTGGGGAATTCATTCCAGGCAGCTGGGAATTCAGTCACTTACTGCATTACCAGTGCTTCCCCCAGCCCTTGTGAGGTGGGACTTAGCCCATGTACTCCTTAACCACTCTATTCAGTCTCTGCAGAACCTGCTGAAAAGTTCCTGGGTGCCCAGTTTCCTGAGAGAACACGATAGAAAAGTAAAATTTCTTAGAGCTAGAATGGGTATCAAAGTAGGATGCACGTTACATCACAGTTAGCTCTGTTTTGAACTGAATAGTCCGGAGCTGTAATGCAGTGCTTAATGTAAGGACACATTTCACTGGAACTGATTGTTATTTTGTAATTTATTTCATGTTTTTTTTGTTTGGTTGGTTAGTTTTTTTTTGGGGGGGGGGGGGGATGGGAAAGAACAGAATACTTCTTCCATTTTCTAAAGCTTTTACTACAGCTATGAGTCTTGAGCTGCTGCTGCCTTCAAGGATGCGCAGGATGAAGCCAGAAAGAACATAATCCATTGAAATGTGAGGCTGAAGCAAATTTGCTAACACCAAAAGTGAGGAGAATATTCTGCTTATGAAACAAATCACTACAGTCTCTGAAATAAGCCACCATGATGAAGTGGCGATGAATTTTTCATGAAGTACAGCAGTAGCACCAGATGGCTACTGGGTCTGCGGGAGAGTCTTCCCATTTCACATTAATTCTGAGAAGTAGTAAGCTATAAATGACCTGCAGCAACTAGCAGGTCTTGCACAATTTAGTTGTTGCTACTAACCTAAAATATATAGTTGGAGTTGGTTCTTAATAGACTATTTTTCCTTGACTTCTGTCTGAGGTCTAGCTCCAGGAGTTCTTTTTCATACAGGACT
This sequence comes from Gallus gallus, assembly GCF_016699485.2. Classification (NCBI taxonomy): domain Eukaryota; kingdom Metazoa; phylum Chordata; class Aves; order Galliformes; family Phasianidae; genus Gallus; species Gallus gallus. The sequence continues at coordinate 26,726,685 of NC_052533.1, forward strand.
GTGCAATATGTATGTGGCTGTTTTGGGGAGTAAATTGCTCTGCGTTTATGCAGTTGTCATTTTTGATCTTGTCACATCCTGCTTTCAAAGTAATGTTAATCCAACTTGGAATGGATGAGATCGTGTTAAGTTTACCCATATCATGTGAGTTTGAGTGCTACAGGCAGCCTTTTTTGTGTTGCATGGTTTTGCTTGTCATTAGGAAGTCCTGTTAGTTCAGCTTCGTACTTAAACACTGCTGAAACAACACCTTTGTTAAATGTTGGCTTGTACCCAGCTGCATTTGTCTGTTACTTCAATTTATGATAGCTCCAGACAAAGCTATGCTACACCCAGCATCCTCTGTGCTTCTTTCAGTGTCCTACTAGAAATGACAGAGTAAAGTGCGTGTAACAAATAGGAATACTTCAAGGCTCAAACCTGTAGCCTCAGAAGGAACAAGCAGTAATGCCTGGTTAAGCATTCCTCAAACAGAAAATTTATTTTCCAAACCATGACTATTTTATGCTAACTTAGATCAGATTTCAACTTCACATGCCAAAAACACATTTGTTTGTTTGTTTTTAGTAGCATCTGAGCTAGTTAAAGCCAAAACATGCTCTTATCTATCAAATTCTGACCAGTAGATTTGTATAAGAAATATATATATGTATATGTACAAAAAATGACCCTGCCTTAAACCACTGCAAATTAAGATGTAGTGTATGGTGATCCACCTGAGGTTAAAGATGTTTTTGTGTTGTTGTTGTTGTTATTTTTTTCCCTTGGCAAAGTGACTTTTATTTCATTTAGTTTAAGTACCCTCTGGGGTTTTTAACCTCATTGGAAAAGCGTGGTGAATTCAGAAGCCTCTCCGCAGAGGATTTTACTTCCCCAATGTACTTTGCCCTCCTCCATCAGCAAACAAGAATTCTGTGCAAGCACCTGGGTGTAGCCCCACTTGGGAGTGAAGTTCAGAGTCCTTGTTTGGCTTTGAGGTGGCTGATATGGCCACACGGCACAGCACAAGCCATGTCAGCTCTGCTGACATACAGCACAGCCACATTAACCTGATGTTATTCCTCAACTAATGTCAATGCTGGCAACATTAAAGTTGCTTGACAGCACTCTCCCTAGATGTGTTCTAGTTGATCAGGATATATATTCCCAAATATATATTGAACTATGCATACCAATGAATACATGTGTATCAAGGCAAGGTATAGCTTACGTGCTTGTTTATAACAGGGATGCCATCTTAGAAATAGCTTACGTATCTTGTTAGCTCTGTTGAGATCTCTTTAGGAGGAAGAATTGTGCTATGAGATCTTTCTGGTAAAAGGCTATTTTGTTTTTTAATGCTTCTGTGGACTCTTGTATTGGGATATTATGGAAACCATTCTTTGTATGCCCTTAAATGTGTAAATGTGCTATGAAGCTGGGTTTAATCTGAAAACTGAAACTGTGGTAAAAAGTGCTGTGAGGGGTACGGTGTGCTCCCTTTCTTCTAGGAGAATGGTGTCGTTCTCTTGGAGTTGCACACTGTTAATGGAGCTGTAATCTTGTTGACTTCACAAAGTAACTTATCTGAAAACAACCGCAATGTAAGTCTTTTTATTTTAATTAGACCACCTCAAATGTGAACCTGCAACAAAATGAACAGGAAGCTTTAGGTGAGAACTTGAAACATCCTATTCTGAATATAAAAAATAAATGAGGTGAGAGGGGGAGGAGAACTGAAAATGTGCCAAGAAGTTGTGAACGGGTGAATGGATGAAAACAAGAGAGCAGTTTAAAGGAGAGGAAGCTGGGCATTATGCAGAAGCAGACTTCTGAAGTAGATAACATTACTGCAGTAATGTGCAACATGCAGCTTGAATCTGGCTCTGCAAGATTCCTGTACAACTGCAAGGTTCAGAATAATGTTGCACCAAGACGTTTTGGCAAAAAAAGAAAAAAGGCCTTTTCTGGTACACTTAGTGACCACGTCTGTACATATTTATGCTGAAATTTGCCTACACAAAGCCTACTTGACTGTCTTAAGTTTGTACGGCAGCTGTCTTTTTTTTTTTTTTAATATGCAAGATTTTAATTGTGTAAAAATTAGTTACAATAAAGCTGTTCTGTGCCAAAGTCATTCCACCTTAAACAAAACAAACTACTGTCTTCCTCTGCCTGAGCTCCTGAGGTATAAACACAGCAGCTGCTTTTCTGGCCATAGAGTCTGTATGGCTGCTCATAGAATTTCAAAAATCTTTCCATATCCTCTTATTAGCAGACCTTTCCTTTTGATATGAGACAAAAAGATCACATATCTAGAATGAGACAGATAGGGAGAGAGGCTCCTGAGAGATGCAGCATTTCTATTGTCCTTTCTTCTCTTTAACAGTCACTCCAAAGTCATGCTGCTGATCGACAAGATTTTCATGAACAACCCTCTTGTCTTGTGAAAACACCCACTGAAAAGCTGCATGATTTGGAGGAGAGGAAGACAAATACCTCTAGGGCTCTTGCTGCTCCCTGCTATCAAGTTATACTGATGAATGCTGATTAGCAGGACCTGAAAGTGGCGTTCTGCTGAGCAAAATAGATACAGGCAGAAAGAAATGTGCGGTTATGCTGCTCTCTTATTTCCTGATGTGGGTTTTTCTTTCCTTGAAGAATTCTGTATCTGTGTCTACTCACATAGTGTATTAAACAAATACTGTACTTCAGAGGAAATACAGCAGAACATAGACTGCCTGGCAGCCACTGGGAAGCTGTCTAAACCCAAAATGAGACTTTATCAAGTAACACTGGGAAAGGCAGACATATTTTGACCCTGTATTTCTGAGCTCTGACAGCAATGTGATACAGAATTAGCCTGGTGCTGGGACAGCTCGGTTCTTCCCTCCTTGGACCCCACGTCCCAGAGCTGCTGAAAGCACAGGGAGGAGCAGCTTCTTGTCCCTGCTGGGGGGTGGAGGGTGTGTGACTTCATCCATCCCCCCCCTCCTTGAGTTATGGTTATGCAAGGCAGGCTCAACTTGAGGTCAAAGAAAGTCAAGTGCTCTGATGCTGTGCTTCTGGGTTGTTGTGGTTTTTTTTTGTTGTTGTTGTTTTTCTTTCCTCTAAGTATCATTTTCCCCTCTCCTCTCTGATCTTTTCTAGTTATTATTTATTATTGATTTCTTATTTTGATTTATTTCGTGTGTGTGTGTGTGTGTGTGCATGTGTCGTGGTGGAGCCCCTTTCCTCTGACAACAGCAGGGAGGGGGTGCGGGGCTTTGGCGGGATCTGGAAACCCAAGAGCACGTTTCCTTTCCCACTGCTTTCCGCTGAGTCAGTGCGACAGAGGGGTGTTCCTCTGCCAGGCGTGCACTGCGTTCGTATCTGCGCTTGTACAGCACGCCTGGACCGCACCCAGCGGCCAGATAAACAGAACACTCTGTCTGCTTATGAATTCTGTACTTTGGCCGGTTTGAGGCATTTTTCAAAGCTGTGCTATTGGCGTCTTTCTTTGATGTGCAAAACAGAGTGTGAGCCGTGTGCTTCTACAGACGAGAGCTTGGGAGATAATGCTATCAGAGCATTAGATGAATATCCGTGTAATGCTGTTAATATTCAGATAACGTTGACTTTCAGGCGATAATGAAAGACTTTCAGGCAGGCACTGCTGCTGGTAACACGTAGGCTGGGCTAACCCACTTAGAAAAAGGGGTGTCTGTGAAATTTCTGATCTTTATTTAAGGTAGCTGGAAAAAAAAAAAAAAAAAAAAAAAGAATAAGCAGGCAAAAGGGAGGCTCCACATCAGAGAGCCTTGTATCGCTGCCCACAAGTAAGCAAAACACGTACAAGCAGGAGAAATTTGGCTGGTGCTGTTCTGAGAAGGTTTATTCCTCACAGAGAAGCTGAGAAAACTGGCTAAGAAAGCCCTGGAAGGTGTATATGATGATGCTGTTTTTTTCTAATTACAGATGGAGAGAGGGAATATTTTTATGGTTGTCTTTATTCTTCAAAAGGATTGAGGCGGGATGTGTGGGCACCACCCTAAGCAAGAATAGAACCAGCTCTCTAAATCTCTAGGATAAAATACATGACCTCATGCTCCCTGGGTGGATTCAGCTCTTTAAAAAATCCTTTAAGCCAACAGAAGGGTAGGTGGAAAAACTGGATGACAATTCAGAGTTTGTTCTTAGTACCAAGAATGTGGAGCTTTGCAGAAGGATGCCATCTCTGCTCTTGGAAACCACACACACTTTGGGAGAGAGTCTTCCAATTTTTTTTTTTTTTTAATTATTTTTTGCCTAGCTGAAGCATACATCATGCTGCAGAGAGCCTTCATTGCCACTGTCTGCTTTATCATCTATTAATGTTGCTCTTCAGTTCTGTGTACAATCTGAGAACCGAGCAAGTGTTTATAAGTAGAATAGGTTTGTTACTTACATGTTTTGCTACAGGTTTTGTTGGTGACATATGAATAGTGAAGTTATCAGAACAACCTTGTGCTTAGTATCCAAGGATCTGCATTTGATGTTTTATAAAGCTACTGGAGCCTCTGTAGTTCTCATGTCCTTCAGTACATAGGTCAAGGGGCTGAACTGGGGCCCCAGCCTCCAGTTTCCAGGATAGACAGAAGCTAATTCTGAGACACTGGAGTCTCTCAAATCTTCTGTGATCCTGAAAAACACTAGTTCTGTCCTGCAGGATATCACTGCATGAAGTGAATGCAATATTTTTGGTTAGATTTCTGAGAGGAAGGGAGTTGTTAGGACTATACAGTCAGTCTGTAACAGACATTATCATTAATAATGTATTAAAAAGAAGGTTTATAGCCTTGAGGCTATCATCTCAATGATGCATAATCTCAGAAATGTCAAGGTGACTCAGGGTGATGTGATGGACTATGGCATCTCAGGACTGTTCTGAGATGTGTGCTGTTCAGAATATCACATGTCCTGAAACGCACATGGTGCTCACATACAAATGCTTTGTTGCCCTCTGAATCATAAACTCTCCTTGGCAAGGGTACAGAGAAGCAGCAGTGACTATTTTCTTTACCTCCTGAACATTTGTGTTTGTATTTGCAGTTCGTAGCTAATTTAGGGTATGAAAGATTCTCCAGGTAAATAATATAATTTCTCCCTTCACACACACAGAATCACAAACTGAATGGCCTGGGTTGGAAGGGACCTCAAGGATCATGAATCTCCAAACCCCTTGCTACAGGCAGGGCCACCAACTTTCATGTTTAATACAAGATGAGGCTGCCCAGGACCCCATCCAACCTGGCCTTGAACATCTCCAGGGACGGAGCATCCACAACCTCTCTGGGCAGCCTGTTCCAGCACCTTACCACTCTCATAGTAAAGAACTTCACCCTCACATCCAACCTAAATCTTCCCTTCTTCAACTTACACCATTACTCCTTGTCCTGCTGTTATCTACCCTTTCAAAGAGTTGACTCCCCTCCCATTTATAGGCTCCCTTTACGTGCTGAAAGGCTGCAATTAGGTCACCCCGTAGCCTTCTTTTCTCCAGGCTGAACAAGCCCAACTACCCCAGCCTGTCTTTGTAGGGGAGGTGCTCCAGCCCTCTGATCATCTTTGTGGCCCTCCTCTGGACCATCTCCAACAGCTCTCTGTCTGTCTTGTACTGGGGGCTCCAGACCTGGGCACAGTACTCCAGATGGGGCCTCACAAGGGCAGAGTAGAGAGGGACATCCCTTCATTGCGATACAAATATTTTTTTCTCATGTTCATAGTGAGGGAAGCTAAGTATAGTTGAAAAATACCATTGTTCTAGTAGGAAGATGTGTTACATAGCTGTAGTTTAGCTAAAAGTTCTTGCATTAAACAAGATGGGTTTGTTTTGTGTATATTAGTTTTCTGATGTGTCACCTTACTTCTTTCAAGTAACATTATTCTATTTGTGAGCATGGCCTCTTTTCACACATCAGGCTAACCGCTGCCATATTCTTGTTTGTAAATCATGTTAAAGCAGCTCTGAACTCTTCCCTGGGGTCAGTGCACATCAAAGTCTAGCACTGAAGCCAAAACCTTATGCATAGCTGCTCTTTGATCAGTGTTTTTTTTTTGTTGTTGCTACTTGTTTTGTTTTACATTGGATATTTTAGTGATACTGTACGATTCAACAATAAAAGTCATAGAAGACGTGTTGGGAAAGATAGGAAGAAGTGAACTGGAATTATTCAGTTAGACTATAACAGAATGTCATCAAGATAGAGTGATTCTTCTGACTGCCATCTTCCATGGGAGCAGGTAGCTGCAAATGCTGAGGGAATAGTGTTCCAGTAGAGACCAGATGGTGTAGTTGCTACTCCTACTCCCATGACCTGAAGTATTTGTTTGGTTTTTGTGGAGTCTTTTAACAATAAGCTTTTATTGCTCATAGTGGATTTTTAACAATGAGCCAAGTTTCCTGACTACCACGACATTAACTCACTTGATAATTACCCATGAGTTTCTCTCAAAAATCTCTTCTCTTAGAGTACATTATGTTCATTCAATTGACTTGCTCTGTGCTTGGCGTTCTGAGTAGATTTTCCCATTTTGGCACCAGTTGTCTGTCTAAATTAAAATAGCTTCTCTAGTATGATAGTGCAGATGCAAATCTGTTGGTTCTTGGATGAAGTTAAGACCATTGCTACTTCTGATATTTATGCTACAGGACTGACACTGAAGTTACTCTTGGACCCCAGCATGGTCTGGTCTGTTCACCTTGAAAACGACTTCTTTTCACTGTGTTTTATGCCATCAAATTCTCTTTGGATAGTGCCAATGCGTGTCAGAGCTTGGTGGTAAAAATCTAGCTTCAGTTGAGCTGGTAGCCAAACTCTTTTTTTCAGCAGCCAGGTTTGAAAATCTTGCTTTCTTATCTGTTTTCCAATGCAGGGGCAGATCTGAGCACATCTGCCTGTACATTTTTACCTTTAAAGCAAGTGACTGTTAGCTGAGGTAGTACCATGCCTAAGGCTACAAAGTCATGGTGAAAGGCTTTCTCTCTTCAGTCAGGCTTGGTGCTGTCCTAACACGCTCACACAGCTTACTCTTTTTCCAGCATGGCACACAAACTGAAAAAAAAAAAAAACTTTCATCTGCTTGGCACATGCCCATGGTATTCAGTGTAAACATATCGCTGTGTGACATCTGAACAAGTTATACCAAGTGTGCATTCCTTGTAGAGTGAAAGTAGGGTAATTCTTCCCTCTGTGAAGATGGATTGGGTGAAAGGTGCTTAATTGGAGTAAAGGGTTACTGTTAGGAATGTACCTCATCTCTTCCAGCTGTTCATACTGTTAATATGCAGTACATTCTTTTCCCTCTTAGGCATTACACCAGCGAGAGAGAATGAGTTTTGGCTGGTCTTCATGCAGTGATAGCCCTGAGTTCGTGGCTTTGATCACAAGGGTGGTAAACCAGCAGCAAGCTCAATTGTTCTAATGCTTTCCCTAATCCTGACAACCAAAGTAGCTCTTGCTAATGTCTGTCAACATTAAACATATGTGATTAACACACAGTAAAACCGAAACTTTGCCCTACTTAGGTGAATTTCCTACCAAGGAGAACAGCCGCTCCCCCCTGAAACATTGTCTAGTTTATCTAGCTGATAGCTTTGTCTTTTTGATATGATACTCCTTGAGCTTGAGGAAGGCATCTTGTTCTGGGTGATATCAGTAGTCTGTCCTTGTCTTCAGCTGTGAACAAAGCTGCTTCTATTTTATTTTATTTTATTTTATTATTTTTTGAGCCAGGTAAGCTTTCAGACAGAAAATCTCCTGAAGGATATAATGGGCTGCAAAAACACTAAATAAAGTCCCATCAGATGGTATGTTTAGGGGGTATGTACAGTAGCTCTAAGTACCTATCAGGTCCAATTAGCTGGTTTTAATCTGTGGCATGGATAGTTCCAGCACCTTTTATTTCCTACGTGTTTCTTGCTCATAAAGGCATTCATGGTAAAGTTAGAGGTCTTGGGGCGGGTAGGGTATAAGAAATGTTACCTTTCATCATGGTAATTTTCATAAACAGTTGTTTCCAGTCCTTCTCTTTTCTTTTCTCCCCTGGCCCTGTGGCTGCATTGTGATGTTGTGAGACAGCTGTTAGGATTGCAAAGCAGCACTCCTCTCTTGGCAGGTCCCAGAAGAGCCTGATCAGAAGAATCATTATCTAGTATCTGCCAGCAGCTCCGGGAAGAAAGAAATGGAATTTGGGTTTCCCTGAAGGTGTCTGAATTAAGAGAAATGCAGCCTTCAGGTGCTTATTATGTATAATCATATAACCAAGGGTTAATTAGAAAAGCCCCTGTGGTATTTCAGAGGTTTGAGGGAGCTCTTAAAGCTGAGCAAACCAGGCTTTGGGATGGAGGTGGAAGTCATAACAAGTAGTTCTGCAGGGCTTTTGCAGCCCTAAGTGACTCCCACTTTCACTGGCTTGGCTTACTATTTTATAAGCTGTGACGCAGATGTTAAAGCAAGAATAAGGAAGTAATGCCTGATAAGCTTGCAGCAATTTGCATAGTCACCACGTAATTGAATCTGAAGTCGATTAGAATATTTATAGACCAAATGCTAGCATGTATACTAGTACATATACAAGATTGTATAAATAGTCATGATAGTAACTAATTTGTCACATACTTGGCATAGGGTGCATGTTTGTACGGCTTCCTCACGATTGCCAAGCTTCAGGTTAGCTCTAACAACACTGGATGTGTTAAGAGAATGGCTGAGGCTACACGGAGATTTTCCTTCTCTGACCTGTGACAGTAATTCACCATGAGTAGTCCACGTGCAACTATACCACAGCCTTTGCACCTGGTACACATCAGTTTTTGGAGCTAGAAGCTGATAATGTTAGAAATGCTGATTATATCCTTGAAAACAGCTGTGAAATAATAAAATCTGTATAAAAGAAAACATCACTTTTTTTTTTTTTTTTTGGCAGGAAAATACTCCAGCCAGTAGTAGAACTGCTAGGAAAGGGAGTTGCAAGACTGTATTTCAGAAAAAGATCATTTTCTTTCTTTTTATTTTTTAATAATCTATCCAGAAAGTCCCCAGATCGTTTACCTAGCATAATATAATTCAAACAGCACCAAGCACTTAAGTTATCCCTGCCTTGCCTCTAGCTGCTGTCCCAGGATGGTATAGACTTGATGAAATTTGCAGCCTTAGGCAGATGTCTTGGATATCCCGATGAACTCAGTCCAAGTATTTCCAACAAAAATCTAAAGCTTCTGGGAACTTACTTCCTGCACTAATGTAGTCCTGTAGAAGGTTCTACAATAAAAACTACATTTTCATTTTGATAAAATGTAAATTTTTCCAGATTTTCATCTGCCTGAGTAGGTAGAAAGTTAGCTTCACTGGAACTATAAGGTTTCCAAATGTGGGGAAAACTGTATTTGTACAATACCAGAAATAAAACTTATTCTCATTAATTATGAGTGTTTATCAGTCATAAATTTATAACCTTTTGAGATTTGATATTTAAAAAATAAATGACCAAGTAGCTTAGTCTGAGCTCTTTATTTGTTTTCTGAGTTCTAATCAGTAAGAAAAACAGTTATTTTTGTTTCATTTATCATTTGAGATGCACGTTAATTAAAAGTTCAGACTGCAGTGCTGGCTGCCCTCAGCAAGCTGCGCTTTGGCAAGTCCATCTGAGAGTGCATCACGGGGAACATGGCACTGGGCTTTCCTTAGTGTTGCTGTATGGATTGGAGAAGGACTTAGTGTTGTTAAACCGGAAATCGGGGCAGATGTTCTTTAAAAGTGGTTTGGCATGTAGTATTCATGACAAGAAAACTCATTTAAACCTGTGTTTAAAGTCAGCTGAATTTAGTTAATACATTTAAACCTCTAATTGTACCTTCAGTTAGTCTCCTTCCAGTCTTCATGGCAGGGGTCATTTCTAAAATGATTGATGTGAGCTGGAGACTTTTCCCTGACTTTAAGAGGGCCTGGACCAGACATTTACCATTATTATTTTAATTGCTTTATCTTCACAGTGCTAATGGACAGTAAAGATTATCTTCAAACTACACCAGTTATGATCTGCAAAGGATCTCACTGTTACCTCCTAATATGAAATGAAATAAAGAAGCATCTAGAACAGAAGCAGGGGACAGCTGCTTACAATCATTTATATGTGAGGAGGATTTAGTTCAAGGAGGGTCATTCTTTGTCAGTGTAAATTCTGCCTTCCTTTAGGTGTTATGACATTACAGCTCTTTACTTACCCTCTTGAACTGAAATATAGATAATTGTACAGTCATAAATCCAACGCAAACATATACTTCCAACAGTACACTATATTACAGGAATGTGATTTCCATCTCTCTTTTATTTTCCTTTCCCCCCTCCTTCCCCCCCCAAGATTCATTTGAAAGAACAAGTAATTAAGTAGATGATAAAGGTAAGTTAAACTGAATCACTCAGTCATGACAATGTGCATTGCTCTAGGAGTGGGCTATAGGTGTCTGGTGGTGGAAAATCCCTCCAAAGAGGAACTCATGTAATTGCAAAAAGAAGTGCACTAGAGAGTTATGGATACAAATAGAAGTTATTTTTTGTGTCATTGGAGTGCAGAGATCAGCAGTAGAGCCTGCAAAATGGTGAGCTACCTCAGTAAAGAAGACAGTGGGTATTCACATGGGAAGTGCTGAATGCTTTTCTCCCCAAAATGGTTGTATGCTCTGATGCCACAGGTTGAGGGTGATGATCAGAATGCAGAGCATTTCCAGATGTAGGCTGTTGCTATTGAAACTCATTGTTTTGTTAATTGCTTGCAGGTTCAGAGGGTGTTCTAAACATTTTCATAATTACCTGGCCAAATTTCATGTCCATATACTCGGGGCAGTGCTTCTCCCACCTGGGGAGAGCTCATGGTCCCCTGAATGCCTTCAGAAAGCGTTAGCTTCTGTTTAGTGTTGTTTAACAATAATCACTATTCGCTTGTCTTTTCACTTGTCTTGCTACTCCCTTTCTTCGTAATCCTCAAGCTGCTTCCTCCAAAAGCTGTGATCCTCAGCCTTTTCATCTGACTAATGCACCTCTCTGTTTTGAGTGAGGACTTATTATTAAAGGCATGTCTGCACGTCTTTCTCCTTGGAGTTTTCGAGGTGGATGGTAGCCAATGGTAGATAATTTTGAAATTATATTATAAAGACTGTTTCAGGCCAGCTTTTCCTGCAGAATGGTTATTCTTATTGTAAATCTCTGTTCTTTGGTTCTTCTTCCACTTTCCCCTGTTGCCCAACTGCTTTTCCTAAGGGCATTGCCTCCCACTTGATGCAGGTGTGAAGCAGGTGTTCCTTCTGACTGAAGATGGTCTATTTGGTGTAAGCATGTGTCAGCCAAAGTCCCCACCTGCTTGCAGAATGAGTGTGTTCTTCAATGTCAAAAACAAAGGATGACTTCAAGGTCAAAGGGTGTTTTTGTTTGGTCAGCTGGCTGTCTCCTTGGTACAGCAACTACAGAAGTAGAATTAGGGGAAGTACAGAAACTTGAATTCTTGGCAACCAAATTAATTCTAAAGCTGACTTCCTTTGAGTGTGTTTTCGTATTTGGGTATATGTATGCAGAGAAGCATTTAAATGAAAAATGAAGAATGAATCTGTGGGGGATGTGTGTTCTTGAGCTCCTGTTTTCTTAGGTAATATAAGATAGCTGCACCTGGTGGGTTTGCATTCTTTTAGACTAAAGACCTTTTATTCAACAAGACTGGATTTCCTAAAAAAATGTGTGTTGTTTTTCTTTTCTTTTCTTTCCTTTTTTTTTTTTTTTTGTGTGTGTGTGTGTGTGTGAATATGAATGACTGTGATCATGGCTTCTAAAAGACAAAACTTGAGTGATGTTTCCACAAGCAAATTAAGAAGACACACCAATTCAGTGAATATATAAAATTGTATCATTGCAGACTTATCTTGTTCTGTCTGTCTCAAACTGACTACAGTACCTGGAGTTCCTTTTACTTATTTACAAACTCATTAAATTTTTTTTGTTGGCATTTTTTTTTTTCTCCCAGGGTCTCAGCATGCATTATTTCACGTATGCATACATGCAAAAAGCTGTATGAATACATAGTATTTCTTGGTTAATTTCCTACGGAAAGTCAAGGTGTCTCATGAGAATTCTGAAGAGAATTTATTAATAGAGCTGAATAGAATTAGAGGCTGAAGCACAGCAGTTCTACAGTGAGGGTAAATTCATACCAAGGGCAGCTTCAAAATTATTTGCATAGCTTTGGTAGTTTTCTGCTACCCGGAAACCTCAAGAGAATGAAAACATTCTCTCTTCCTTGCAATTTATGAATGCTATGGCTATCTCTAATCCACACCTTTCTCTTCATTAAAGCTATGTTTGTCTATTTTTGGGTTTGGGCTCTTCCAATACTTGCAGAGCTATGTGGACTTTATCCTTCAGGTGTGCCTGAAAAATGTTTTCCTTTGATAAAGATTTTTTTTTTCATAGCAGCCACAGAATCTTATTTTCAATTGAAAGCTGATAAGAAGCTGTTTATGTTCAAAAAATAAAGCAAAACCCAACACAGTCATATGTGTGTCTGCATAAATAGGATGTATTTATTTAAATACACATATATGTTACATATTACACATATATATTTTTTCAGTTGCAAGCCACAGTCTTTATGTAGCTAACTTGCCTGATCAGGACCACAGAATTATGTGACAGTGCTTTGCTCCCTTCATGTCACTTCTCCTCATACAGTATTGTTGGCTGTGGTTCAAGCAAGCATCCCACTCCTGAGCTGAGCGGGGTGGCTGGAACACTCTGTGGATGGCACTTTGAGAAGTGTGGTCACGCAGACTTTCTGACACAGCCCCAGTATTTCCTGTCTACTTTGTGGTGAAGCTTCCTGCTGGGGTGCACCTCTGGTAGTGGTGCCTGCACCGAGGAGAGAGCTCTCGTGATAATCCTCCTTTCCCTTTCTTGTGCTTGGAAAGAGGAAAGTGGGAGGGAGTATATGAATGAAAACCCTGGCTGCAGGTCCTGAGCAGGGCTGTGCTGCAGCTCTGCATTTCTCTTGTCTCCCATCTCTTGTGTTTGGTCCTCAAGAGTGCTCCTGTGAGTGGTTGGGCCCTGCTGGGGTCTCAGGTTCTGATCAGCTTCAGCCCACATGCAGCCCAGGCTGCAGTGTCAGAGTATGGAGCTTTTTCTTTAAGGTTGCAACCTGAGCCGCTTTCCACAAAGAGATGGTCAATTCTCAAAGGTATTCTCTGACTTTTGAGAAAAGGCCTTGGTCTGCTGCTGCTTACTGTGAGACTGAAACCTTTGATATATGAAAGCTGAGCTGCTGTGATCAGTTACATAAATCACATGGGTAGCTGATCAGAAGTGTCTAAGTGTTAGAAAATGAACCATTTCTCAGCAGTATTGTCTTTCTCTGTCCTTTGCAGCTCAGCTGTTAACTTAGTCTGGATCTTTGGTTTTGCATGCAGTAACTGTAAAAATCCCCCACATTTTAGCATCAAAAACTGTTGCTTGTGAATGATCTCTAATGTTTGCTTTCAATTTACTCTGAATGTCAACACTGGCAAACATAATCTGCCAACTATTTATAAAATATGAATGCAAACAAACAAACCCCTTCACTTCAAACTGGAAAGTTTTTACAGATGTCAATGAATTGTGTTTACTTTTCATTTGCCTTATAATAGTTTATTCCCTTTTATTTGAAGTTTCTGGGGGAGGTAGCTTGAAGTATTTTTCTCCTTTGTGCTCTGCAGCTCAAGAACATGGGGAATACAGAGGAACTGTGATCAGAGAAATCAATTTCCTTTTTCTTGTGTCCAGATAACATGAGTTATGGATTTCATGACAGTGTGCAGCCTGAGCTGCCAAGTAGTTTCTCCCATTATAAGCACTGAGATGCGATACGGAGTCTCTGACCGTAACAGATAATGATTTCTAGTTCACTGCCATTAGATGCTTAATTAAGAAATAATGTACTAAGACTTCAGGGTCTTTATTTTATGAAAAAGAAAAAATTAGAACAGGGACAATGAGAAATCATTTGCAAAAAAATAACCTTGCTAAGTCTGGAAGGCTGAATAATTCTGTATGGATTAACAAAATAAATTACAAAACAAATACACTTGGGCATTGCATCCAGAGGGACTTCATTTTGCAGCTAATTTATGACTTGTTTTCGTGTTAGTGGCCTGTCAAGTTGCTACTTGTCTCCTGCATGAGGTGTTATAATTCTTGCTACGTACTGTTCTCTGCTAACAGAAATAACACTTTCCAAGTTTAAGAATGAGATGCTGCCAAGACCACAGAAACGAACAACCTGGCGTTGGACAAACAGTATTTGTTTAGCAAAGCAGTGTGCCTTCCTGCTTTGTCATTGTATTGGGTTATGCTTTTCCTCAGTAGTACATGAGCAGAATATTTCAGTGTTTGAATGTGCGTGGCTGGAAACACTACTCAGCGTGCTACTGAAGGCCGTGCTGCTGCATGCTGCTGCTACCACTGAGTCATGGCTGCTTGGTTTTGTCCTTAAAGATCCCTCTTCCTGAGTCAGGCAAACATATAATTAGTGTAAGGTTTGGCTTTTGTCTTCTATTGTCCTGTTGGGAAGCTGAGAGTGTGTTGTTTCATTGCACCTCTCTGACTCCAACATCAGGCAATAAACCTGAGGTGCGGTGTAAAATGGTTTTTATTTTTCTTGAGCCTGATGTCAAATTTCTCCCATGTAACAGTTGTAAGGAAAACACTGTATGTTCCAGACCTTGACATCCCCAGCCTTGTGCAGCATTGTGGCTGCGACTCAAGCAGGAGATCTGAGCTTGCGTTTGTACTCCAGGCCATAAATGCAACAGATGTGTTTCAGAAGCAGGGTTTGAGCTTTCACCATGGAAGCTCTGCTCATAATGCATTTTCTTTAAGTGATCAACAGCAATATTTGGCCGTGACTGCTGCTAAAGGTATCGCACGTGAAGGTTTGCAGGGCCAAGGTCTCATGTAAGACTTATGTATGATGTTGAGTGTAGGTTGCATCGTGATGGGGTGAAACTGGTGATTAATGTAAAATACACTAATTGGCAGCAGATCAGACTCAGAAAAGCTTTTATCTTGTTTTCATCTCTAATCATTGCTGAAACAGTGGAGACCTGGTTTTTCTCTTTTCTTTTTGCTGTGTAGCATTGACAGTTTCTTCTTGTGATGAGGACCTAGATTTCAAATGAAGTAGTTCACTGAATTTTCCAGAAAGGTGTAAAGTCAGTAAATGCATCCTGAATGGCCAGTTTACTGCTGTGTGTTTTTGTTTTTCACGCACACATGAGCTATCGAGTTCAGGCATGCTCCCTGCAGCCTTGCCTGAATGTCAAGGAGCTCCTGGCTGAGAGCTGTCAGTAGAAACCCTCATGCACTGAGTTACCAGTTCCTAGGTTGGCTCAGGCAAACGTATGGGCTTTTACCTCTCTGCACCCCTGCTAATTACAGGGCCAGGTGCTGAGTAGCCCAGAGCCCTGTTAGGAGAGATGCCACTCCCTTAGAAGTGGAATGCTGTTGGCCCATTGCTCTGAAATCATCCTTCACCACTATAAGGTTTGAGATTTAAAAGAAAAAAAACAGCCCTCGCGTCACCTCATGCGTCCCAAGCACAGACAAGAAGGATAAGCTAGGCAGGTGTGAAGAAATAAAGTAATTCTTTCTCTATTTTTATATGGACCATTTAAAAATGATTTTCCTCTCTGTAAGCCACGAGGCTTTTGAGAATACTTGTGCAAAGCATAAATGTTTTATTCAAAAATTTGCTTTTGTTGAAGGGGGTTTTGATTAAAAAGATGTGCATCTTCCTTCTCACAGACACTCCGAATGCTTCAGGTGTATATACTATGTTCTTTATTTCTGTACTGTAAATTAATCCATCAGTTAATTACTCATGCACTGTTCTTAACAGACCACTGACCTCTCTGCTTTACGGTTGGAACAGCTTATAACATTTGGATCTGAGTAGCTGGAAGAGCCATTGCTTTCATAGTAGTGACTTCCCAGGTGCTCACCAAACTGAAAACACATCAGCATTTTTTGCCTAGCAGAGCTGTGTTTATGTCGG
Source organism: Gallus gallus (assembly GCF_016699485.2). Classification (NCBI taxonomy): domain Eukaryota; kingdom Metazoa; phylum Chordata; class Aves; order Galliformes; family Phasianidae; genus Gallus; species Gallus gallus. The sequence goes on from NC_052533.1 coordinate 26,742,753, forward strand.
TATAGAGGGTATAAAAGCATGGAACATTTTTTTTTTTTTTACTATACAAACATATAAAACAAATATTATAGTACTACAGTAAGTTTAAGTGATTTAATTCAGCTATGAAAAATCTCTAATGTTAATAAATTTCTTAAAACAATAAGACTGGATGCTAAGAATCTGTGGAGGTTTTTTTTTTTTCTTTTATAATACAAAAAAACCCAAAAAACTGATGACTGGGGAGGGGATTCTGAAAAATATTATTCAATAACTTCTTATATGGCTGAAAAACAAGAAAAACAAGTTAAATTATAAATGTCTGTATATTTCATTCACAGTAAAACATAGGCAATAAGACATTACTTTGACTTTTGGCCTTAAGCAGTTCTGTAACACTAAGGGAGACAATACTACCTACCTGAAAACACATAGTAAGGCAAGGTCTGCCCACAGAGAAGTCCTTTGTATACAAGTATTTGATAGCAATCATCCTCAGTGCTGTCAGTGTTTAGACAAAAGCTTGCCTGACTCCATTTCTTGTGGTCATGCAGGAGTTTGTTCAGAAATGAAGCCTGGACCTGGACTCCATTGGAGTTGGTGGTGTTTCAGCCACTGATGTGGGGGCTGGGTAATTGGGGTATGGAACGTTTCTTCCTGGATGTTCTCATGGTGTGGGAGGGACTTCAGACCTGGTGGAAAAAATGTTCCACCAGTCTGGGAGCAGGGAAGGGCTGAGAAATAGAAGCTCTCAGGAGCCAGGAGAAAGCAGGGCTTGTGCTGATGGGGAGATGTGGGGCTGGACTGAAGTTCAGGTAGGACAATGGAGGATGACAGACCTTGTAAGAAGGGCTGACTTTTGATGTAGGTGAATGAGGTTGTCTGGAGCTGGAATTCCAAGAGAAATGCACATCTGCTGTGAGTGGTGGTGCAGGAGGTCAAGGTAGAAGGAAATGAGCAGCAAAAGGCATGAAACGAACTGCCAAAGCTTGACTGGTGTTCCTCAAAGTGCTAGGAGCTGCGGCTGCAACAGATGGAAAAGGAAAGCAAGTGTTCTTGGTGATCCTACTGTAAACAACAAGAATTTTGAAAGTTTTGTTGGAAGACTTCAGATGTGCTTGATCTTCAGTCCTGTTTGGAAGGTTAATCTGACAGGACTAGTCTGGCTAAGATTTAAGAATAATAGTAGTAATAATCCCCTTTGGGAATGGAACAGTGATTGTAAATGCTGTACAGGTACTAATGATGGTCCACAGAATACTTCTCTGAAGAAGTCGAAGTGTATGATTTCAAAGTGAAATGTGTAAAGAAGAAATAAAGGTACCAATTGTAATGGCCTTTTTTTTTTTTTTTTTTTTTAACTCTTACAAATAATGATCTCGGTGTAAAGACTGTCTAGCTTTACCTGGGCCCAGACACTTATCTCTTCATAACGTTTGCTTAAGACCTCAAGACGATCTTCTTAACACCTTGATGAGGTTTCACTGAAAGCTTTGTGTGAAAGGGTTGTAGTTTACAGTATAAACATGTATTGAGTCTCCTGGACTACTAGGAACGTCTGGTAAAGAATGTGACTTCAAATCAGCAGAAATGATAATTCTCTTCCTGCTACAGTGCTGGGAATTGTTATAGTTTCTTGGCTGTTTTAAAAGATATTGTAATTGCCTACACAGGCTTGTTGTGTTCTCTTAATCAAAAAGGAAGATCAGAATCTTGCTTAGCTCTCCACATAAAGACAGTTTCCACTCTGTCTTTACACAAAGTCTTGAGCTGTGGATTGAGGGAAATCCCAGGGGCCAATTTGTCCATGCCTGTGCGCTGATACGAGGTCAAGTGGATTCAACCTTCCCTGACACATGCTTTGCCAGTACCTACACTTGAAAACCTTCAGGCACAATTTTTCAGTGGTTTATTTGACAACTAGATGTTTCTTTCTTTAGAGTGCAAGTGTTTGTTACCTAGGTAGATTATTTAATCAGCCACCACTGTGGAAAAAGTGTTAGCATTGCATTTAATGTAGGTTTCCAGTCCTTTCCTTTTGTGCAGCAACTTTGCTTTCTCTTCTGTTCCAGTCTTTATGTTCCTTATTGGCACTTGGGAGCACTTATAGCACTTATTTTTTTTCCCCACTGCTGATATCTATTAAATCTTCTACAAGGTCAGGAAATCCCCCAGGATATATGAGGTCAAGGTTTATCATAAAGCTTTAGCATTTGTTAGCAGCAAAGTCAAAGATTTCAAAGGCTGTCTGATGTAAATAGAGAAACCTGACTAAAATATGTTATTTAAGTGACTGTCTTTTCTCGACAGCATATCTTGCCTATTCATCCCTATGTCACTGTGCTGTGAACACCAGCTGTAGTGAGAGCAGAATAATTTAAGAATTTTGCTTGCACTTCTAGGTGTTGAACTTCAGAAAATATTTCATTTATGCTGTGTGAGTGGAACTGCCAGTTCTTCCTTCTAAGGAGAATAAGGACAAAGCTGAGCTGAAATTACTCATTGTTTGTTGCATTTGTATTCATCAGGAGAGCCTGTGAGTGGAGGGCCAACGTTGCTGAATCACTGATTGTGGTTTACTTTCATACAATAGTGAGATGTGATGGGTATGAATAATGCTGAAATCTAAATGTGTATAATTCTTATGCTGTCTGTATTCTCATGGATATGTGGGACCTTGCCGTGTCAACAGCAATCCCCCTTCTCCCCCTTCATCCACATCAGTCATTTCTCAAGCTATTTGCATGTGAATCCCTAAGGGCACCCCTTGCAACACAAGGGCCAACCTGCTAAAAGTAGGTCTCCAAGGCTTTCAATCATCTTGCCACACATAATAGCTAAATAATCCTGCCTGCCTGCAAGAAAATGACCTGCATTCTGAAGGAAAGGGCAGATGAAGGTTCTTGTATTGGGTAGTATACTCCAACAGTCATGCTGTTGTATGATGGGCTATGAAACTGCTCCTGGCTTCTTGACCTGTGGATGTGAAGTACTCCAGGTACTGACCATACTGAGGGCTCCACTGGCAGCACAGGGTGCTGTAGTGTGACAGGCACAGCTTTCAGATGGGTAGCAAAAATCAGACAGTATCATGCTAAACACTGTAAGGGGTTTCGAGCTCTTATTTCTGCAGTAAGTGTAATTCAAGACACTGAAATAACAATTCTACCACCGGTAGCGATAAGAAAGCCACACCGTGGCATTTGTAAGGCTGTTTTCACTTAGAATATGGCACTGTGAGTGCAGCCATCGGTGGCAACTAGGCAAGTTTGGCATAGTGACATTCAATTGAGGAGTAGGGAAAGAAACACATGAGAAGCAGTTGTAGGACATACTGTGTCGGGAAATGAGTATTGGCATTCTTTCACATACAACAGAATTAATACTCTCCTTGTGCTGAAGTAATTAATTGTGCTTATGTGATAAATACAGGGTTGCTTGACAGCATGTAGCATTATCTCAGGAGAATGTTGACTCATAAATGGAGCAAAGTGGCTACGAATTAGCTGATAGTTTTATATATTGCCCTTATCAAACCTTCTAGGCTTCATGCAATGCAGCCCAGTTAATAGTATAGGAACTTAGGAGCAGTACAGCTTTTTTTTCGCCACTTTTAATTATAGCGTTAGTGAGTTCTTAGAAATCTTAGTGTAGTATGCTGCTGGGCATCTTGCAGTTGAGCAGTGGCAGTTTTGACAAAGCTTATACTCAGAGTTCTCAGATTAACATTCTTACTGCTGTTTGAAATATCATGCTGGGGTGCTCCAGAGTGTTGTCTGGGTGCAGTGGAGTTTGATGTTGAGTGTTTCAGGGTTTTGTTTGTTATTTCTCTTCTCTATCATGGCTGGGGAATGAGGCAAGCTGTTTTGCTCTTCTGAAAACTATCTATTTGAAAAATGATAACAAAAATATTGGAAATAAGTTAGTAATAGCATTGCTGGCTTTGCACCTTTTCTACTGAAACAAATTACAATGCAGTCATGTAAGTAAATCATCACTATATAAAATAACTTGGACTACTTTCTTTTATTCCAGCTGTTGGCATGGCTTGTGGGGAATAGTGACTATTGACTTAAACTTACTCAAATGACTTAAGGATACTCCAATTTCCATATGCATATATTTTCAGTGACTTCAAAGAAGGTAGAAACGTGAAAGTTACAGCTCTGTTAAAAGCTTTACAGAAGCAGTTATTGGATGTATTCTTTGAAAAAGTGGAGGATATGAATTCTACATCTTTTCTAGGCAACCTATTCTAAGGCCCTACTACACATGCAGTTAGTTGTCAAACTTTTTAATGTTAGTCCCCACTTTTTTTTTTTTATTCACATCAGAATCAGCAGCACATTGTGGCAAGAAATTTTAGGGCCATTACAATTTTTCCAGTTCTTCATTCCCCTTCCTTTTTCCTGCTGCTCAATCTCCCAGTCTTTTATAGATTAAGAATTAGTCATCTGCCAGACCTTATGTCCTTTATCCTGCTTGGGATGGGAAGGTATCCCTGGTAATAGCTTTACTCTATTTGTCTCCTTCCCACTGTTGATCAGAACAGTGAATTTGATATCTCAAAGTCAGGTTAAGGGTTTTGTATCTATGCTATTTTTTTTTCTAACCATCAAAACAGAGAAGTATATAATTGTTAATAATTTCTAAAACCAAATGATAAAAATGAAGTAATTCTGTATTCCAGCAACCAAGATCCAGACCCTGAAGTATTTTGTCTTGAGGACTTAAATCTATGGAGGAAAATAATGGGAGAATAGATGTTTTATAAATAAATTTTAAAACAAGAAAACGAATCCTAAATTACCAAATTACTTTCAATCAGAACTCTTCAGACTTTGCTTTTCTTTGTCCAATATCCTATTATGTTTAATTGGACAGATAGGACATGTGGTAAGATCCTCTTAGAAATGAGGATTTCATATCTTCTGTCAGAAGCGATGAGTCTGACAGTTGAGAGACACTTAAGAGTCAGTGCAACACAGGATCACCTCTGGGAGAAAATGTGATGTTCCTTTGTGATTGAAGGAAGTTGTTCATGCTACTTTCATGATTTGATTTACTGCAATAAATTTGCAGAGCTTAATAATCATAAATAACATCACAATGTTAAGGTTGTATGTTTTCTTCTTTTTTTTTTTTGTAATAAAATATTGAGTTCTGCATGTATAATTCATCTCTAATAGAGAAGGAGAGGGGATCTTTAAAGAAACCAGGATGAGTCAACCTCAAATAGCATGAGGCTCAATCACTGGGAGTTTAACATGGCTGTTGTGATGTTGCTGAGTATCAGCAGGAAGCTCATGTTTCAATGCTTGTATCTTTTTTGATGCTGAAATAAAGAAATATGAGACTGTAATGTGACTCCAAAATGGTGTAAATGGTATTTCTAAAAGTAGCTTATGCACTAAATAAGAAATATTAAAATAAAAATAATTAAAAAAAAGGCTTCCAGAGTGTCATCTCCAAGGGAGAGAGTATAGCTTAGGAAATGTTCTGAAGTTTGTGTTTCTACTATTCGTGTTGAAATTGCCCTTTTGTTGAATAAAACACTGTTTCACATGGCTCATAACTCCAAGCCTTTTGCTAGAACAAAAAGTGGAAGGAATTGTAAAAATAAAAATACAAATTTAGTTTTAATTTTCAGATACGTACAATCTGTTGTTTTTGCTGTTTTTCCTGAAGTACTTTGGTTTATTTACTGCAAACATAATTTATCTCCTCCACATTGACAAGACATTGTTGAAAAATTATTAAATTAGGCTAAGTAATTTAAAAGGAAATGCTAATGAGGTGTTTATACATAGCTTTTAACTAAGCATCTAGCCACAGCTTTTGGATGCAGATGTTATCGTACATGTATGGAGACTCACACACATAAACACTTCTGTTAAAATTTGTTCTCAGTCTTTTCCTTGTGAAAAACAGGATTGTTGATATATGTATTCATCTGGTTAACTTAGAAATAAGAATCAAAATGCTGAACTGCAAGGCTGTGCTTTCTAGAAGTCCAATTAAAAATCTTCTAAAACTTCTTTTCTTAAAACAAAAACAAAACTTATTTACAATGATTTTTTTTTTTTTTTTTTTAAGTAAAAGGCTGTGTATGAGGAATGAATTTTTGTTTGGTGCGTGTAGAAATTCAGAATTCACATAAAAACTCAGATGTGTATTTCTCAAAATGCAGATCTGAAGAACAGGTTGGTGTTTGTCATCTTTTAGAAGACTCTCTTGAGTCCTCTTCTGTAACTCGCACCTGAAATGACAATAAATTGAATAGTAGGTTACAGAAACATTTAAAGGATTATCCCCTTTATCAATGAAATGTCACTTAGATGGACCCTTCTTGAAAATGTGTCTCCTAAAATCATGTCTGTGTTCTGTATGACTCTAATTTCAAGTGTGCTTTAACACCACTATGCAAAAGATGGATTTATTTCCTAGTGTGCATGGAGATTGATTTATTGCAAAGCTACACAAGACTGGGTGCTAAGTAGTATTCCACAAGGCTAACACACTCCAGGATTTTCACTATGCTTTTTATATATATATTTTTAATGACTGACCACTGCTCCAATACAGCCTCCAGCCTACAATTGGACAGTTAAATATTACCCAATAGCTAGATATGCTAATTAACTACATGTTTTTTCAAGGTTCTTCTGTTTTCAAAGACAAGCTTTGTTGTTACATTGTGATCAAGAGTTTCTCTACTGCTCACTTTGGCAGTGTCAAGGATGGACATCCTGCCTTAGATAAAAGTACATATTTGCTATAGCTAAGGGTACGCATAAAAATATTCGTATTTTTAGGTTAGTTCTTACTGACAACAACACTTTAAAATGTCTCTTCAGAGCTATGAAGAGACAAAGCTGAAACATTCTTGTGAAGACTCTGAAAATAAAACATTACATTCCATCAAACTCCAGGTATCAGAAGATTAACAATAAGGTCAATAAACTGTTAGCAAGATGACATTTAAGGATGACTTTTAAGGACTGGTTGTGAGTAGAGATCCAAAGTAGAAGCCATGTTCTAGAGCAATCCTCAAACAGATTTCTGAAATAGATAAGAATATATAATGGATAGTTGTTGATTTAGTATGTTTGTCTAGGACAGTATGTGAAAGGATGTGATAATCTATCTAGACCTATATTTTTTAAATTCAAGGTAACAAGGGGTTTGTGATGTTTTGTTGTTGTCGTTTGCTTGGTTTTTTTTGTTTGTTTGTTTTTGTTTTTAGTTTCTGGCAATAGTTGTTCAGCACTTCTTACTGTGAGTTTGTGAAGGAATGTAATGCCTTGCGTTGATATGTGGCAAAACAGCAGATTACGTCCATGTCTTGAAGGTTTGCTTTTCTCTTGGAAATGTACTGAAAACAGCTGCTTCTGCTCTTAAATGTCAGTGTTTTGTATCTAAAGCTTGACTCTAGTTTTACATGTGCTTATCCCGAGTACGGTTGGAGGAGGTGGATGTTTGAGTTTGCAATACAGTTGCAGGGCTTGCACCCACTTTAAAAAAACAGTTCAACATCAACCAGTGAAGTTTTGTACAGTATCTGTCCACCTGATAATATTTCATCTCCTCACTACCTTGAGGTAGAAAAATCAAAGGAGCAGATAAGATCTGCCTCCTTGGTGTTTAATCACTTAGTTGATATGGATTAATTAATTGATTAATTAATTATTTTTGCAAGGAAAGTGGAAAGTAAGTAAATACACCACTATGAAAGTTATTTCTCCAAGACATACATGTGTGCATTTTCCCCTCTACTGATAGGACCAGCTACAAAAAGCCTCAGGGTAATAGAAACAGATACTACTATACCAAGCTAACAAAGGCAGGGGAAAGTCTTGTGAAGCGTGTGTCTTTGACTGTGACAGGAGTAGTTGAAAGACTGGGCCTGCCTAGTGACAGTCTGCAAACCCTCACTGAATGAATTACTACAAAGCGCTAATGAAGACAAACAGTCTATTTAATGTCTCTGGAAAGCTCCCATTCAGCTAGCAGCTGGCGTGGATGTTGTCAGTCAGAGGACATAGACAAATGACAAATAACTGAATATGTGGAAAAAATGAGATGACAATGAGCTGATTTCTCATTAACACTTCTTTTCTTCTTCCTTAGATATTATAAACACATTATTTAGGGTTGGGTGTACCGGCCTTCTAAATGCCAGTAAGTCATGGCCAAGGCACTGCGCAGATGGGATGTGCTCAGGGTGGGAAAGTGGTCCATCCACAGGAGCTGCCTGTTTGTGCCCAAACCCTGTGTTCCTGGAGTGCCTTTTCTGGGGCACCAGGAAAACAAAGACTTGTCTTGCACTGATTAAAACAAAACAAAACAAAACAAAAAAAAAACCCAAAACAAACAACAGCAACAAAAAAACTGCACCAAAATTCCCAAAAAACAAATGAACACATTTCTATGACAACTAAAGGAAGGATTACTGTCAACAGCAATGTTGATAAATTAAAGTTTTTTATTGGTACAGAATAGTGTATTTTTTTTCACTGTCTTCACAAATTGGGTTCTTTTCCATAGAAAATAAGGAAATGATTAAATAGCTGTAAATTAGATATTGAAATACAATAAAATTACAGAATTGCCGGAGGAGTCATCCTGCCATAAAATTGGTCTCTCAGCATTGTAAGTGAACCTAAGCTGCAGTGCTTGGATTCAGCTTCATGTCCAGCATGATTGTTGGTCTTATGGGCAACAGTAGCTAATTTTGCATTGTAGAAGCTGGAATCCAATATAAACAGGACATCTGCAGACAAACTGTGAGTTGGCTTGGCTTGTGTTTGCTTCCAGTCCATGTTGTAGTTAGGGTTACCTACTTTCTTTTTACCCCTTTATCCCTACCAGACTTGCCATGATCAGTTGCACTTTCTTTTTGGTAAGTCATAAATTCAGACTTCTCCACCTAGAGAATGGATTTGGCTACACTTACTTTGGCATATTGATATTTGATGTTTGACCTTAAGAGTTTTAATCCTGAAGCAGAATGTGGGAGTTCAGTTACACCAGCTGAATATGGCAATCTGATAATTTTTAGAAGTGAGATATTTGTGTTGTGTGTGGTTGTGTTTGTTTATTCTTCTCCACCAAAATCCCTGGACAACAGGTATCAGAGTTTTTCCGTGTTATTGGATGTCGGGAGAAAAAGAATGGACTCTGGCACTTTATGAAAGTGATAACAGAGACAGTTTATTGAAAAAAATACAACTGTTAAATAATACAAAGCGTGCTTCTGGTTGGATGCAGGCGTGAATCATGTGTAACGCCTCTATAATCAATTGGTTAGTATGTGGATGGCACGACGCAATCACACACATAAGTTTATACTCTGATTCGTTGGCAACAAGCAACTTCTTACTTTACCTGAATTGTAACTTTTTGCTCTTTTGCTAATGTAGCTCTTTTTCTGCTTATGCATCTCCTTTTTCTTGCTGACTTTGTCAAGGACTGTGACTGACCAGAGTCAGTATCACATACACCACAGCACGTAGGCCTCAGCCTAGGCTCATGTAGTCATGTCCTCCACTAAGCAAGCATGTCTCTATAATTGGAGTCTGTCCTATTTAATAAGTATCCTCTATGTTGTCTATAAATAGGTACGTACTTCTATGGTCAAAATGTTGCTTCTGTTACCCTGAGGAGAGGATTATAGTGATCCGTTTCTTCCATATGCTCCAAATCCACCACAATTGATTCAAATTATTAGTCAACTGGGATCTATGATGATATTTTCTCTTTCTCTGTGAAAGATTGTAATACTTCTTTACCTCTCATGGAGGAATCTTGCACAGTTGGGCAAGCCTGTGTTGCCCCAGAAATACTCAGTATCAAGTTAAAAAGCAAGCAACCAGCAGGTTGCTTGGGGGTCCCTTGCAGAGCACTCAGCTGTGCCCAGGGCAAGAGTCCTTTCCCCATGTGATGGGGACACATGGCTTTGCCCACACTGGAGGTGCTTGTATTTCTCTGACTTTAAGGAAAATCTGCAATTTTACAAAACAGGAAAGATGATGTAACTTCAGGCTGCTGCCAGAAGGCTCCTTTTGTGTGTCTCCTTCCCCTTCTTTCAGTTTTCTGTCTGAGAATGGAGCCAGATGTGCTCCTTATGCAGCTTGGGCTCTCCATTCCCTAGGGGTGCTTTTATGCACTGGCACTGCTGCCTGTGCCACTTCCTAGTACCTGCACAGGGCTACTGCCAGAAGAGAGAAACTCGGAAAGACCTGTTTGCACCTTTTTTGTACCTTTTCGCTTGCCAGGGTCCTATGTTGGCTCCTTTCACATTAGGATTGATGTTGGTGCTTCCAAACCTGGTTAAAAAAAAAAAAAAATCTCTTCCTTTTCAAGTTGATTTCTTCCAGCATGTTATGCCTTTATAGAGACCCTGAAGTGTCAGTCATGCACAACGACAAATCCTGCCCCCATCCCCCTGACCCAAAAAAACCCAACACCTCAGATAAAGCCCAATGTTCCTTAGAGCCCAGCTTCCTGTTCAAAGATGCTAACCGATGCTGTGTGCTGCACTATATAGGGATGCGATTCTCTGTGTATTTTAGCAGTGTGTGTATCCATGAATGCACACTGAATCATCCTGCCTCTTCCTTGAGTCAAAATACACAGTGACAGTTCACAAAAATAACATTTGCCAACAAGAAGTATGCTAGGCAGTAAAAGAAGAGCCAAACTGCAAGCACTAAATTGGGTCTGGTTCAGCCTTTTGTGCTCTCCAGTATGGCTTTTAATCATAAATTTCTTTGCACAGTGAATGTTTAAGATGTTTTCATAAGAAGTAATGGCAGTAGTGTTTTTTTTTTTTTAGGGTTCTTAGCTTAGTTGTGCATAATTTATGATGAAGCAGGCAGCTCTGCATCTTCGCCACCTGTATTGTTAGCACACTGTACTTTGCTGTCAGAGTTTTGCATTAAAAATAACATTTGTTTAATTATTTTTCAATATTTTAGTACCTTGAAATCCCATCCATACTGGCATTGTAGCAATACATTTGAAGTAATATCCCCTCCTCAGATAACTCGTAACCCATTCTTCAAAGACTGTGCTTCTGTTTAACCTCTGAGGTTTCCATTGATTTTTAGTGCTACATTCTGAATACAAATTAGATGGTTACATAATATTGGAAATAGTATTGCAATATAAATCAAGAAAATAAAAATTGAGCAACAGGGGATGAAGATTTTAGAGGAAAAAGAATAGAAGAACGGTTAGGCACATAGAAATATAACAGAAGCAGGAAACTTGTAGCTTCGAGCTATAAAACTATATAGCCTGTCAACAGGAATAGCACCATAAAGAATTAAAATAAATTTATCACAAGAACCTTAACTGTCTTTCTGTAATGCATGTTAGGTGATGAAGGATTTTCTTTTCTCTGTGTGGTCTCATTTGATTACAGTGCCAGGAGTGCCTGGCCACATTTCATATATAATTAATTGCAGCTTTGGTTTCAGATTGCTGTGGGGCCAGGCTGCCTCTACCCCTTGCACTTGTTCACATCTTTAGATAGCTTTCTGTCATGCCAGCTGGTGAGTGAATGGAGACTTTCACAGCAAGCCTAATAGGCATGAATGGTTGAGTCATTGTCCTTGTTGGCTCTCTAGTTAATCCAGTGGCAAACGAGGTTGGAGCTGCTGCAGTTGACATTCTCTTTATTGCCTGTGCTTTCAGCGTAAATGCTGTGTGTAAAGGGATTTCATCTTCTTGCTAGTTCATTTCTGTTTCTTGCTGGGCTTGAAAGGAAAGTATTTATTATGAGGTACTACTAAAAGCCACTTTGCTTTATGTACAGTTGTTTACTTTCCGTTTCCAGTAAAACAGACAGTTGAGTACCTCAAGTTTTGTGTTTCGGTTCCAAGTTCCTTTTTTTTCTTTTTAACTCCTTCTAAGGCTCAATTCTTCCTACTCATACAAACGATATCTGTGCTGCATGGGAGCTAAGTTACACCAAGCTATTGCTTCTATTCTTCATGCCTACTTGTAAGCATGTGTTTCTGAACTGTATTTTATTTATGAAACATATAAGATTAACCAACCCTCCTCCAAAAAAAAAAAAAAAAAAAAAAAAAGCCTATTTTCTTACAGAGAAATGATATATATATGAGAATCTTACTTTGTCAGTATCCTTTTTGACAGATGCAAAAATTAGCAGCAAATAATCTAAGTAGGCAATTCTGCAACAATAGAAAATGTTTTTGCTCTAAGTGATTTTCAATTTCATATATACCAACCATTTTCCATGATATTCTTCATATTCATCTTATTAAATGCTTAAAAGAATAACTTTTGGAAGTATGTAGTAGGAATAGTAGGAAATGAAAAGAACCTTGTGTTTGCATTTTCTTGCAAGTATTTAAAAAACATGTATTTTCATAAATACTGTTATTTTTATATGATATCTTGAAGATTATTTTTGTAGTCCTTTTCTTTGCTCAAGAACTAAATATGCCAACTTTCCTTTTCTCTATTTTCTTGTTCTTTCAAAATCCAAAGGAAGGAAAAGCAATATCCAGCAAAACTGCCTGCTGAGAACCTAATTGTTTATGTGGCCAGGATAAATAAAAATGCTGTTCTGGTGGTAGATTTTCTTCAAAAATAAATTGTGTGAAGTCCAAAAAGACTAACTCAGTGCGACCTCCCAGTCCTTCTACAGCAGAAAACCCTTACACAGCAAGAAATGTTGGTGTTGCAGTAACCTTCCAGTGCCAGCCCAATGCAGTCATGCATGTGAGAGGGGGGGAAAGAGCAGCAGGGAGTTCTTGCCCAGCAGCTGTCTGGGAATGCCTGACACCTTCCTGGAATCTCCCTGAGCCTCTGCTGGTGTCTGCAGTTGTAAATGAGACACTGTATAACTGAGAGTTATAAGGGTAACTAAGAGTATAACTGTCCCCATCTAAACTTGCATAATGGAATGCTGGAAGCTGTGGGGCTTGGTTGGGTCAGGACTACTGGAACTGTGATGCAAAGGAAAGAAGAGCAAAACTCACATTAATGCTGAAGGAGATGTTTGCTTAATTTGCTACTAACCATGCTGAAAACCCCCAAGAGACACAGTATTAAATTAGTCATAATTTAATATGATTTGTATTAGCTCTCTTTGCTGAATTAGAAAGGTATACCAAAAAACAAACAAACAAACAAAACCCAGAACACCAGGAGAAAAGCGCTGTTAAATTCTTCAGTATTTGGGATACTGTGATATTTCAACAGCACACCAAGAGCAGGAAGTGAACAGGCCTGTCTATTGTAATTCTGCTGCATCCTGGGACACATACCTGTCAGTAGTGGTAATGGATAGATGGTCCATGTTGACTTTACTGTCTGTTCCTCTGAACGATATACTGCCTGCCTACAAGGGCAGCAAGAGAACAAGTCAAACTGCAACACAGCTTTGTTTTAATTAGACTAAAAGCAGTTTCCACTTCTGACTCTGCTGGTGAATTCAGTTTATGATTGCCTTTTATATTGGTATGCTTTCTTACCAAATAACTTGCAATAAAATCCTCTTTCTTTCACTGCACCTCCTTTTTTTTCCCCTCTGGTACATAATTTTATTCTCTAGTTTTATAATCCCTTGGTTTACTAAAGTGAGTAAACACAGCTGTATTTGGCCAACTCTTGATGGCCTTTCAAATTTTTTTTATCTTGAAACTGAGAGTAAATGAAAATACTGTCAGATAAAGTTTTATATGATTTTTTATGTGTGTCCCAGAATAAAAAAAAAATGTGTGGGGTGAATAATGGCTTCTTGCTTCGTTCTGGCTCCGTTTTGTGTGCAGGGGCTTCTTTGGGAGCCACATGTGATGTAGATGTTGTGTTTCAAACTAGGTGTGTGACATCAATATGCTGCTTATTCCAGGAATCTTTTTGGCTGAAAATCACAGTCTGATTATTATTATTATTATATGTTGGGAAAGTATGATTTCGAGACTGACTAGAAGAAAAATCTGATATCCAAACTTGAGTAATGCTTATAGTGATTCTACATAGAGAGTATAAAATCTCATTGTATAAAGAAAGTGTAATTGTTATTGGTTTTTTTTTTAAAGTTTGTCTTTTCAGCAATAAATAGCTGCTTGAGTAGGCATTACACTCTGCATAGGAGTTTCCTGCAGAGGGTTCAGTGCAGATTTATGAGGATTAAGGAATACCTTGGAAGGATCAGGGTAAGGCTCTTAGGAGGCTAAGTCTCTAGAGGACATTCTTGAAAACATGTGACTGGCTTCTGACTTTTGACCTTCGCCTTTATCCCCCTTAACGTGTTGACAGTAGAATAATTACAAGGAGGTACTGTGGAAAATCAAATGTTTAAATAATTGCTTCCAGTTTAGAGGTTTTCTAAATATGTAAACCAAATATAGTAGAATATACTAAAAAACATGTAGAAATCCCCATTGGGATCCCCAGTCTTCTTATAGATAAAGCCATAAAAAGCATTTTTCAAACCTGCTAAACTGTACCTTGATCCATAGATTAATTTTAACTGGTTATCAATAAAGGTTATCAATGAAGACTGACATGAAAACCAAAATGTACAGATTTCTGTATCTGATTGTGAGCAGGCCTCTTTTGATTTCCCTACCATGCATGGCACCTTTGCTTTTCTGTTGTTGGATATCCTCTTTCCTTCAATATGAGCACAGATGCATCTCCACTACTCCTGGATTTGCTCACTCTGAGCACTTTCCTATCTTTGTGCAGATGGACCAAAAACGTTTACATGAGGTTTGGGGTTAAAATCAAGCGGCCAACTGATGTTGCGTTTCCTTCATTCTTCAAGCTGCTCCTGAGGTAGCAGCAGTGGGGATCATTTTAGGAGAACAAAAATGCTGGTCACACTGCAACCACCCTTAGAAATTCAGAAGCAAATAGACATTCTGAGTAGTGCTCTGACTGCTGTTTTAAAAAGAGCTAGTAAGTTTTTCCATCTTCCCCCCCCAACACACACAAACAAGAGAAGATTTTGGTTAAACCTCTTTGCGATAGGTTGCTGATTTTCTGCTTCTATTTCCAAATGTTCTTCCTTCCCAGCAGCGTCAGTTTGCAGGAGGAAATCACTTTGGCAGCAGACTGCTTCCCAGACATAGTGAAGGAACCTGCCAAGTTTCTTAGGGTTATTGTCTGCAATGCACAGATTCTCTTTTGTGTTTGTCATGTAATCAGTCAAAAATAGTGTTACATGAACCAGGACTTGACACTCCCTTATACTCTATCCCTGACAGGGACGTTGTTTTTGCCTTTCCACGTCAGACTTGTGCTTGTTCCCAAGAGGAGGGAAGCAAAGCAATAGGACAAAAATGCTCTTAATTTGCTTCCACGCTCTACTTATGACTGTTGAACTGGAGGACTGGTACAAACCTAATCAAAAGACCCTGGGGAGTGTTCAGATGTGTTTTTCTGGAACTTATATTTGTTTTCTCGATGGAAGGTCAGAAGGGCTTTGAACAGTCAGTACCATACATCAGTTTCGTCTCCAGTGGAGGACTGAGCATTTTCTTAGTCGTGTCAAAGTGCAATATGCCCAGCAGAGCAGCTATTGCTATTCAGTTAGTTAGTCCTTCTGGGAGTAGGGAAACAGTGATAGATGCTCTTCTTGTAGGATGTCTTAATGCTGTTCGGGGAAAAATATACTTCCACAGTTTTGACACGTGCTTACTTCATTCTGCTGAATTAACTTCCTAGTTTCGATTCTGACTTATTCTTTCAAATCACATCTGGAAGTTACTGGGAAACCATATGTGGTCACTGATCATGTACTCTTCCATTCTGAGTGCTGTAGGGGTACAACTATAACTGAGATACCTGTCCCTCTGTGCTGTGCTGAGTGTTTGTGGGGAACACCCTTGGGTTTGACTTGGTGGCATTGCTATAGGTGCTCACTTCTGCACTATAGACAAGTCCTGAGTCTTGAGCTACATCAGCTTGTTTTCATGGCAATGACACTGGGGGAAAGGATGACCTAGCCACTTTTCTCACATATCTGTTGTACTTAATTTGGGGGACTTGTATTGGTGAATACAGGTGGTAATTTGTGCACATTGGCTGTGTCTTGTTGTATGGCATTTTTTTTTTTTTTGTTTACTTGCTGAAAGTTAGAGCCTACTCTATTGATTCTATATCTAATAGCCTGATTCATTTTCACTTGTGTTTGAAGCTAAAACTGCCACAGTATAAAGCCTGAAACATTTTCAGTTGTTCCTCAGAGGCATCCATTTCTTTCTACTCACTGTAGGGGAAACATAAATTCCTAGCTTAAGTGCTTTGAGTTGCTCTGTTGATCTGTATACCTTTACAGTGCTGAAATAAGTCATCTGAATTCTGCCTATTCTCTTTGTAGTGCCTGATTTTAGGGCATTTTGTTGCATTGCACTTTTGCTTGCTATTTTTCTCCCTTTAGCATCAACAACAAGAAAGAAACCCTTGTTTTGGCACAATTCCATCAGTAATGTATAGAAATAGAGCAAATACTGAGGAAATTAGGATGGATCTCTGAAGGGTCTTATGGAAAATTCAGCTCCAACTTCAAAAGATGGCATTTACATATTGCAACATCTTCGCTGGAATGGATAAACTGTGATTTAATGCAAGAGCTTTTGTATTTTATGCCTTACATTTAAAAATACTGGAAGAATGATATTTGATTAAAGAAGCTATGAAATTGAAGCTTGTTTCTGATGCACAGCATCAACAGGCATTTCCCTTCTTGTGCTAGTGAGAAGAAAGAGGTAGGTTCTTATTAGCTGGTTTAAACCAGTCCAAATTTATATCACCTTAATCTCAGTTGCTCCCCTTGCTTAGTTTCAATTCCTGTATTACTGAGCCCCATCTGAACTCCCCTCCTGCTTCCCTCTGCATAAGATTGTAGACAACTTGGATAAACTTCTCTAAGACTACAACTGTTGCACATACCTCCATGAAAAACTAGCTTAAAAGAAACAATTTTCCAAAATGTTAAATGTTGGTGTAGCTCACCCAAGGCATGCTTGATATTCCATCTGTTACCGACAAGAATGTGGCTGCAGGAGGAGGAGTACACTGCAATAGAATAAATCTTTTTTCTTACTCTCTGCCACTCAGTGCTCTGCACTGTCTGCCCTATCATTGTTTCCAAACTGCTTCATGTTTCCTTTTAAAAACTGACTTTCAGTCTTTTTATTATATTTTTAAACACATGCAAATAGATGTTTGCAGTCATAAAAGATGTTTGCATCTCAGGCACTGGTCATACGTACTGCTCCCCTAACTGAAAGATGTCAATACCCTGCTGGTAAGAAGCAGAGGTCTCTTCTACCTTTCCAAGAGTCATTGTACTCTTTGTACCTGTTGTTCCTTCAGGCGTATCTTTCCAATTGTTTACTCGTAGCCAAGTTATTTCATTTCAGTCTCATTTTTCTTTATCAATTGATGGACAGACAAGGTTCATCACTAATTCTGTTTGCCATGCTCTATATATCCCAATTACAATAAATCTGAGGTTATGTTATTTCTGTAAAATGGGAAGTGTGAAATGACATACAGCTGCATCATATTCGTATGAATAATCTATGAACAAAAGCTAAAAAGCACAAAAAGACTTGCTGCTTAACCTTACTAAATCCTGTCAGCACACACTCCTTACAGAGCATGCTCTGCATGTTATTGTAATTCAGGAACCTCTGCTAGGGTCAAATAGCTGTTACAGAGGTTAGACAAGCTTTCTGAAGTTGAAGATCTGGAATCTAATGTTTGATTTGGGGATGTGTATTTTTTGCATTTTGCTGTGTTGTTCAGGAGAAGATATGCTGGTAAACAAGAAGCTAACAGAGAATGCTAAGTGTTTGTATCAGACTGATTGTAGCCAGTTTTTATAGAGATTCCACTGGAATAGCATACATCTAAGGCCTGAAAATAAGTATATAGCTATTTGCTGTTTCCATATTTGTAATTATCTTTAAAAGATGGATAGTCTGCCTTTTCTCATTCAAAATTATGTTTTGCTATAATTTCAGAGGTATGGATATATGCTTTTGGAGCTATGCTTTTGGAAAAGCATTGCCCTAGTTACACCAACAATACTGTAACCAGTGAATAGGTGAGTTGTAAATGAGATCAGAATCCTGACTGCTATGCATACTGCATACTAAAAGCATATAAGGGAAATTATTCTGCTGTCGTATCTAGTTACAGTAAGACAAGTACGTCATTAGGAGCTTTGCCAGGGGAAATCCGTATGTCCAACAATTAAGAGATCAGTGTTATGTTAGAAACTCTTTAGTTACTAGAACAGTGTTGAACCTTCTTGACATAGACACAGGAAGAACAAAATTTCTGTGGTATAACTGCATATTCTTCTGAAGCTTAGAAAAGCTTAACACTGCAGTTTACTACACCTATAGAATCTTTTGTGTCTTCAGCCCTTCTCAGGCTTCTGTAAGAAATTACAAAGCAGCTCCAAATAAGGGAGAACTGGAAGGATGTTGTTTCCTTTGTTTAGGATGGAGTCAAAGACCATAAAACGAAATAATATTTCTTACTACTACTTGAGAATTTGTAGCTCTCTTATAATTTTTAGTATGTAATATAATATGAAGGATTAATTTAAGTAGTTTATTATATTTTATTTTCTCTTCTAAATGTGGACTTGTGAAAATAAACTGTGTTCCCTTCTCGTAGGGATCGTAATCATCAGCCAAAATATTGTCACTGTTTCAGTATATAAAGAACTGCTGATGTGTTATTCCTGGCATTGTAGGTTCAGATGTGATGTTGATTGTGCTGTGATTAAAAAATAATAGTAACAAACATGAGGATGGCAACATGTTTTTACATAGCACTTGAAACTGGTGTAGAGAACAATTATTACTGCTTGTGTTAACATTTGGTTTGGATTAACGAAAGAAATGTATATATGTAGCCATATTTAGACAGATACTTTGAGGTTGGTCAGAAGACAACAGTTTCTAATACAAGACTTCTGTCAGTGAAAGCCATCCAACTACCTGAGGAAAACACAAACTGTGTTTCTACTTTACACAGGTTAAGGAACACACTGATATTCACACCCTCACAGAGATGGAATAAAGGAGGGAATAAAACAGCTACTGTTAAGCCCAACAGTTCCATGAGACCCAAGATCTGTGTTGATCCGTGGCTTCCTAAGGTTTATGCATTGGTTTTTCTGATGTTTGGGTTTTGAGGGAATATTTTTCTGTCTTTCCAAGATGTTTGTCTCATTCCTGTAAGGATCTCTGGGTTGTACTCATGAAACTTGCTTCAGTTAGAAGCTAATCACCTTTTTTCTTCCTTCCTTAAGCATGTAGGAACTAAACACCTTTCTCCCATTCTGGCTTGTTTGGTTGGCACTAGCTACACTGGCCTGGGACACACATGGAAAACCAGACAGAATGGTCATGCATAAACTTTCCAGACCAGTGACATGAACAGGAAGATTTACTTTACATTTAATTTTGCCAGGCTTGAAACATGCTGTTGGGATTGGCTGGCAGCTTTAGCACTCAGTGAAGCAACTAAGCAACTATAACTGAACCAATTACTATGGTTTTAGGAGGATTGGGCAAAAAGGCAGTCCAATTCAAACAGCTTTATTGGCATGACTCGTATTGCAGGCTTTGCCAAGAGGCATGGTGCCATGAGGGATTTGAGAGAGACATGTCACAATGATTTTGGTCTTAAAAATAACCGTCATTTGATACTACTTTATTCTGCAGTCATTAGAAGAGGAGAAGGTTTTAATCTTTGTTCCTAGCCTTGGAGGTTCAGATAAATGGTCTTGGTTCTTCTATGTCAAACTATGCAACTGCGGAATAAGGGAATCTCACTCTTTTCATCTAAAACCACACAAAGAGTGAACAGTGAGGCTCTTCCCAGTGTCTAGAGAGTCTAAAAAATACAACTTGGCTTAGGACACAGGGCACAAATCCCCCGGTGGGGTCTTTTCTAAAACTGAAAGAAAGGCAAAATCCTTGCAAACGGTCTGTTAATTAGTGAGTAATTGTTGTTAGAGAAAAGAGCTCAGCCGGAATCTTTGGTCACTATTTAGAATGGCAATGCATAGTGTTAAATCCTATTTTCTTTTAGTCCAATATTAAAACAACATCAAACAATGCCCCAGAATATGTATTTACATTTTGAACAGGCTGTTTTGTATTTCTCAGCTTCTAATGTTGTGTACTGGAAAATGTTAAGCTGATAAAGAGTAAAGGGCTGCACTATTTTAAGCTCTCTTATCCAGTTAGCTGACTAAAACTGTTTTATAGCTCAAACAGAGCAGCTGGGCTGGTACACATAGCATTCACCACCAACTGTAAATCTGTGAAGAAGAGCGGGGAAACAAGAAGCTTGGAATAGATTCTGTCAAGCCCACAACATCTGAAGAATTTGTAGCTAGAAAACCCTGCTGATGCTCAGAAAGCACAAATATCTGCCAGTCCTCCCTAATTTCTTTGTGTGAGCATGTGCTGTTTTTATGAAGTTCCTATGTGCCTTCCACTCAGACGCACACATATGAAAAAAGTGAAAGAAGGAAGGAACATGCTGTACTGACAGCAAAGCATAGCAGTCAGCACTGAGTGGAGGAGAAAAACAATTCAGCAGAATTCTACTTCTGCTATCTCCCAACTTGTCACACTTTACATGAAAAAGAATGTTAAGCACGTTTTTCTACTTTTCTCTTGAGGTTTTTAATGTCAATACTAGGTGACAGATGATGATCCTGTTGCTTCCATCTAAAACCCCCAAAAAGGTCATGGAGTTCATAACAGATTGTCTGCCCATGCCAGTTCATCTGCTGTCAGATGTAGTTTTTAATCTCGTCTGTGGCTTTTAACCTGGGCTATGCCTTTTAGTCACTGTCGGAGTCTCAGCAGTAGGAGAATGTGGGCCTCCGTTCCCAAGCCCTTCATTAAGATAGTACAGACCTGGAAATTTACCTCTTCAGAATCCAGAGCCTTTACATAGTACTTACGCTGCTGCACTGGGACTTCACAGAGGATTTTTGACCACATCACTATTTAGTAAAATGAATGGAGGAATTCCGAAAACAGATCTGTATTCACAGAGTATGGAATTGAGTTAAACTGGACCTTATTTCAATTAGAAATATTTATATTTTGTTCTAGAGGGGAGAAAAGAAAAAACAATTTTCTTTTTAACTGCTCGGTTACATTCATAAAAAAATAAAACATTGGAGAAATATGTAAAGGAAGATTTTTTTTTTTTTTTTGGAGTGACTGTGAAATTTTGGATGCCTATTTGTACGGGTTTTATTTTCACATTCCAAGTACTTTTACAGCTCAAATAGAAAACAGCTCCCCTGAAGAGGTAAAATACAAATTTTCAGAGAGAAGCTAACCAGTGGAGGTCGTGAAAGGGTCGTGAGGTGAAAATGCTGCTAGCAGTGTGAAATCTCTGCTTTTGTCTTGAAAGCAACAGGACTCTATGGAGGAGCAGAACGTGGTGCTGGATAGAAAGCATGAAGGCCAATTTGTGGGGGTTCTCTTAAACTTGCTTCCTTTGTGGATGCCTCCCTGGAGACATCTGTTCTGGCTTCTGCTTTCTGGACATATTGGTGTTGGGAAACCTCTAGCTTTAAGGAAATGTCAGTGTATTGCCCCTCAGAATTTTTCCCAATGCCTTGTCATGGAGATGGGATGAGGAGAGGCTGCAGTGTTTTGGCTGTGTGTAATTGAGCTTACGGACAATGGTGGGTGCCTTGCCCAGGCAGTATCTATCACCTAGACAAGAGCACCTCCAGAAATTACTGCAACTTGTGGCTGGGGCTGGCTTCAGTCCCTCTGAGAAGCCCAGAAACTGCCTGCCTCTGGAGGTTTTGAACTGTACCTCCTGATCTGACAGTGACCAGATCAGATCTCTGACAGGCTGCTTGCACACATGTAAATACAGATTTATTAGACTGTCTCCTACTTAGTTCTTACAAAGGGTCTGTTTGGGGCTGGAACTTCTCTACTACAGTGTAGCAAAAGCTCTTGGACATGGCATGGTGATTCTACCTCATCCTAAACAGCTTTTCAGTCCCCTAAGACAGAGGTCAGCTGTAGCTGGGGGTCCTTCTTAGTCTGCAGGTTTCTGCAGGGATAGTCCAGCTCTGAGACTTGTGCTGTTGCAAGCTGATATCAAGTGACCCATCTAGGCCCTTTTTCCTGTCCTGCATCATCCTGCTGGTGCCAGCCAGCACTGGGAGGCACCTAGCCTGGGTGAACGTGGGAGTACCAGAGCAGTGCTGAAGATAACTTCTTCCTGGACTGCCCTAAAACATGCGTGGGATCAGTGCTCTGAGCTGGCAGGCTGTTAACATGAGTTGGTTGTCTTTCCAGCTTGGTGAGGGGGAAGGCATCACAACAAAACTCCACCATTATCTGAGAGCTTAGCCCTAGCACGCAGCTGTCCCTTCTTATCCTTATGAATGCTCTGGGTCTGGAGATGTAATTGATGATATTTTTAAAAGTAATTTTATTCTTGTTAAATTGTTACAATTCAGAGTTATGGGTGGTATCCTTCATAAAATTGTGGCTGGTGTAGTGCTGTGCCACTGAGTAGTGTGATTGCTGTGGCTGGGCATAGATGGGAGGTGCCTAGTGGCATGTCCAGCACTGCGCTGCCAGATCACAGCAATGAGGTGGTCATGGCAGGAGGAGCAGGCTGTCCAAGGACCAAAACCAGGGGTCTATGAAGATCTGAAAGAGGCTCATTGTCTGTGTGTACACCGCAGGGTGTTTGCTTTTTAAAGCTGTCGTGCTGTTAGCAATTGCATTTTCCCCACCCTATTGTAGTAGTGACTGCCAACCTCATTAAATGAGTATCTCCTATCTTTAGCCTGCTGGGGAGTGGGAGGACTGACTCCCACTGCATCTGATCTGGTTAGTTAGCAGTCCTGGTTGTTGCCTGGTCCCTGCTCATTACTCAAATAACATGAGCTTAGAGATCTTTTATCAAAACTGTTTTTCATTCTCCTTGAATACAGAACTAAGTAAGAATTATAAATAAGGTAACTATAGGCATATGGGAGAGGTTGGAGTTTTATTAGGAAAGCTGTTTATGGGGTTACAAATAATATAACTTGCTTTTACGTCCAAGATGGGATTGGATGCCCCCAGCCTGCCAGTTAGGGATTTGCTATTCACATATAATCCTGCTCAGACTTCATTTCTGCACTGTCACGGACCTGGAAAAGGTCATTCTTTGATCAACTTCCATAGGTTCACAGGCTTGCTTCATGTTAGACCTGGGAAAGACTTCTGCTCTCTGCAGCTCTCTCAGGTAGAATTTTTCCTAAACAAGCATCTCTAATTACAGACTGTAGTGTGACACAGGACTGAAAACTCAGAGGCTCTTAGAAGCATGGCTGTGTTTGGGAACTGTGGGTTGAATGTAAACTGCAAGCTGGCCTCAGAAGCTTGGAGGATCTCTCTTCCGTTGAGGCTTCAAGCTGAGGCCATTTTATGGTCTTTATCATGAATATCAGGTGTAAAACACACTGAGATGAAATGAAACTCTCCTTTTTTTCTTTCTTTTTTTTTTTTTTTTTTTTCCTTTTAGTGTATTTGTGTGTGCTGAATAGATGTAAGACGGAGAAAGCAGTGAAGTAATAGCTACTTAGTCAAGGGGTATACTTATTCAGACTTTTTTGCTACTTCTGCTCTACCTCAGCACACATGGCAGCACTGTGGTCCAGAATAGCACACTGCAGGAGGGAATCAACTTGTTTCTGCAGTATGGAAATTGGGATGTGAATTCTATTGTGCTTGCAATAAGAGGAATGAAGATGCATGTGACATAGCTATTAAATTCATTTTTTGCCACTTGTGCCCTTTTGTTATGGATTAATTGAACCTGGCATCAACACAGCTTGGTAAGGGTTATGGAAATATAAAATAATGGGAAGTATCCAAAGCTATTCCATCAAAGCAAGTCTTCGCAGCCAAATGCCACGTGAACATAGCTTTGTCTAGTTTTGTTCTTAAATAGTTGAGACCTTGGAGTCAATGTAATTCATTGTTCTCTATGTAAATGAGGATGTACTAAATGAGAAGTGCATGTTATCCGTGTAGATCTGAGATGAGGTGTCTAGAGGGAAATGATAATATATGATTGGTAACAGCTACCCACCAGGGAACTCCCATGCCTTCATTTCTACAGAGAGGCAAGTATATGTGTATTATTGCACTGCTACAAAGCTGCAGGAAGGAGTTCCTCTCTCTGCTCTTTTCTAAGGGCACTCAGGTCTTCAGCTGCCTTCTTAGAGCCAAGAGTAATTTTTGTGGCAATCTGTCTTCTTGAGGGATTAAGTCAGTGTCAAAAAGAGGGGAGGCAGAACTGTTAATTGCTGGCAAATCAGTTGGGGTAAAAATGCAATTATAAGAGACATTGTTGGCACTAGCATATCCCAGACATGGTTTATTTATACCAAGACTTTTAGTTCATGTGTTCAGATCTGCCAAGCTACCTACCCACTTGGTAAATCCTGTAACAAAAATGGACTTATCAGTGATTTACGGTGAAGAAAAGCTTCTCAGGTATCTCACATCAAATTACATGTTGTTTGTCTGCTAGTGTACTTGTACAAGGCTCCTTCGACCTATACCTGGTTAGAAAGATTGTTTTTAAATATAGGCATTTTCTGGCAGTTGAGAATAACTGCTACGTGAATAAGACTGTGCAGAAATGAACTTTCAGCTGAGAATAGTTAAGGGTGAAAACAGATGATTGAACTGGATTAATTGATTGTTCATCTGAAAGAATAATCTGATGCCTGAAACCAGTAGGGTTTGTTATTAGGATAACTTAATGCAGAAAGTATTCTATGTAACTCTATCAAAGCAGCTTTCCTGCAGTTTAGATGGGAATCTTGACCTGTTCTTCTCATCACCATAGCTGTCCTTTAGACATATTCTAATGCAAAATTTAAAGACTTCATTAAAATTCACAAGAAGTGAGCTCTTTAAAATAAGATGTACATGAAGATGGATCTTTCAGAATACATAAAATTTAACACACACAACCAAAGTAGTGAAGCGTTTATGTCTCTTAGACTCCTCTCTCCCTTTCCAGTGTTCACAAAGATATTACATACATTAATTTGATGTAGAGGCTGAAAATATAATTTCTGTTGTGGAGAAAGTAATGAAAGAAATCTTGCTTGTAAATAGACTCCTTTCCAAGTTCTGGGGACTCTGGCTCCCTCAAAGTTAAGTATTTTAGATTTCAAGCTATCAAATACAAACAAAGTTTTGATGTTGAGTTCAAAATTTTTCTGACTTTAGTTCTAGATCTAGTCTGAAGAGATCCTGAATTGTTCACAGGTTCTTCATGCTTTATTGTTGCTTCCATTAAAAACAAAAACAAAGAAACCAAAAAGTAAATGTCATAGCATTTGCAATCGCATCTACCACCTCCAGGCATACGTACTGTTTGAGATTGAAAAACAAACTAACAAATTGGAGAAGGGAGGGAAGAGTTGGTTTCTGCACAATTGAAGAGGAAAAATTTGGATAGACCATAATTAACTGAAAGGTATGCAGAACAGATTCCCCAGACAGGAATTTCAATCCTAGGTTTCTTTCAATATCTGCTTCTTGGTAGAGCCTGTATGAGAAATTTGCGTGGTATGTCTGTCTCCTTTAAACAAAGTTGTAGAGAATAATGAGGAGATCTGTGAAGAGTCTGAAACTTTATCTTCAAATTAAAACAACTAGAACAGACAAAACCACAAACAAACGTTGGGAATGAAACAATTACTTTTAAATAGTACCTGTCCTGAACTCTGTAGAAGGTGTCACCCTGCCCTCTGCTTCTCTATTTGGATTATCTTTGCAGGTGATGCAGCATCTCTAACCTGGGTTGTGGCATTTGAAATCCATCTGTTTTATTGTGCTCTTCCTTACACTTACACAATTCATACTGTAGTCAGAAGAGTGGCTACATGTAGTCCAAGTGTACTTGAACTAGACTGAAAGAAGTCAAAAAAAACTTTAATAATAAATGTGGCAACATTAACCATTTTTAGCTTCCTGAAAGCTTTTTACTTTGGTTTCCACATGAACTCTACTGTAGTTGGTGTATGTTTTTGTAAGTGTTGATGGTGTCTCTGGTATGTTTGGCTAACATGGATGGAAGGCCATTCTCCTACGAAGAAAATCTTAAGCTAATCCCTTTTTTTTTTTTTTTTTTTTTTTTTTGAGTCTAGTAGTGATTTTACAGATGACGGCTGAGCTGAATCTGCATCTTGGTCCAGCTGAAAGTTAGTTATGAGTCTGGACTATCAACAGGGAGTGTGGCTCACTCATTGTCACAGCATCATGGTTTCAAAGCATCAGTACAACAATGTCCTGAGCCAGTTTCAGGCTGAGTCAGGCAGGTCCACACAGGGTGTATTTACTACTTCAGTCTCTATGTTTACAGACCTGAAGTGTTAGGGCTATAATGGCAAGGCAAGAATAAAAATCCAACTTGAGTAGTGTTAATGATGCTGAGTTTTGGAGTGTTTTGCTACCACAATCAACTCAATGTAGGTTAAAAAGGAATGACACATTTCTTTTAGCTGTAGATGAGGGAAAACAGGAGACCTTTCTGCTAGCTGGAACTTATGCAGTGCAGAAGCTATGGTGCAGGCACACATTCCTGTTTGCCAAGGCAGGCAATATTTGGCAAGGATGTAGAATATGTTGTGTAAGAGGTAAAAGTTCAGCAAAGGTTTGTTTGCAGCACCTGTGGGGTTGACTCTGAAACTCAGAAGTAGTCGGTGCATGGAGTACGCAGCTGTCCCAGGCTGCCAGTTCTGAACTGTCAAAACCCCAGTGCGTAATGTTGAGGAAGAGGAAATTCTGAAATGGCCATTCAAGAGTCTAGTTGGGTTAAGAGGCTTCATGATGATAATCTGGGAATCTGCAGCTCAAATGTTGCTGAAGTCGTTAATTTTGGAGCTCTTCTTCGGGACTTCGGGAAAAGACTACTTGCTTGAATAAACCACTCTGCTGCTCAGGTAACTCAGTTGGGCACTAAGAGTCACACCAAAGCAGCATGAGCTAGTACTATCAGGCAAGATTCATCTGGGAAACTTAATCTTTCTCTGTATTATCATTTTTATGGTAATAGAAGTCCTAGTAGTGTTTTATACTGGTTTGTACTGTTGGGATATCTGGTACAAAAATTCTTACTAACAACAGAAAAATCTTTAATTTGTGTTTTTTAGAATAAAAGGTTTTCTGTGATCAAGATTAATAAAGCCAGTGACAGTATTTCACAGAATCTCTTGATTTGAAAGGGACACTTAAAGGCCATCTAGTCCAACTCCTCTGCAGTGAACTGGGACACCTACAGCTATATCAGGTTGCTCAGAGCCCTGTTCTGCCTGACCTTGAATGTCTCCAGGGACAGAGCTTCCACCACCTTTCCGGACATCCTGTTCCAGTGCCTCACCATCCATACTGTAAAAGACAAAGCTAAACTTCTTCCTTATGTCCAATCTAAATCTCTCTTTTTTAGTTTGAAATAATTTCTGCTTGCCCTATCACAACAGACACTGCTAAAGAGTCTGTCTCTTTCTTTCTTACAGCCCCCCTTTAGATACAGAAAGGCCACTTTCAGGTCTCCCTGAATCCTTCCCCAGGCTGAACAGCCTCCACATCTGGATGCAGCACTCCATGTGAGGTCTCACCTGTGCAGATTAGATCACCTCTCTTGACCTGTTGGTCATGCTTCTTTTGATGCAGCCCAAGATATGGTTGGCTTTCTGAGCTGTGAGGACACATTGTTGGCTCCTGTCCATCTTGCCATCCATGAGTAATCCCAAGTCCTTTTTGGCAGGGCTGTGCTCAATCTTTTTCTCTCAGCTTGTATTGATAGTGGGGGTTTCCACTATCAGTTCAGCAGTTCTTTTTTTAGTATTTGAT
Source organism: Gallus gallus (assembly GCF_016699485.2). Lineage (NCBI taxonomy): Eukaryota > Metazoa > Chordata > Aves > Galliformes > Phasianidae > Gallus > Gallus gallus. The sequence continues at coordinate 26,770,667 of NC_052533.1, forward strand.
CATGACCTGACTAAATTGATTTCATGAAAGAAAGGGAGCAGTCAAAATCTTAGACTTGGAAAAGCACGCTGAAGATGAGGGAAATGGCCTAGGCTGAATTTCTAACTGTAGTCTTTTATCTGTCAGTGGAAATAATGCTCAGTAATGCACAAGAGAAGGTTTTGTAATTTTAAATAATAATAATAACAACAATTGAAGTATTCAGTCTAGTTTGTTTTAGGGATAATTATAAAAAACAAAGTATTCTTCTGCAGGAAGTCTATTTTGTTAGAAAATAACTTCTACTTCTCCCAGCAATTAAAGTTTTCTAACATGAAATATTACACTAGGAGGAAAAAAAATATATACTCTCTCTCTTTTTTTTTTTTCTTTTTCTTTTTTGCTTCTCATTTATGGCAAAAAGTTTAAATAATTTAAGTCTCTCTATTAAAACAATTATAATTGTGTCTTCATGCCTGAGAGGTATTGCATGTATCTTTATATGTCATATGTAAGTGTGAGAGCCTTAAACAGAGCAGGTCTCATTTTACTTTGTTAGAATTGTTTATAATCAAGGATTGCAGAAAATCATGGCAAGGGTCAGTGTGTGTCTGCTTGCCAGATCTGGCAATCCTTAAAGATACATTATGCACTATTTTAGGTTCCCATTAAGCCTATTTGCACAAGAGTTGCATGGTGACTGCTACATTACATGCCTGGGAATAAGTGCCCAGCATCTGAAGTGGTCTATAGTCCCCCTTGGCCTTCCCTACCTGCAAGTTCAAGGGGACTTCTGGCTAAACTTGACCTGGAAATTAGGAAATAAATCTTTATAGCTGGTTCAGTCATTTCATCCAATGACAATGAAAGTCATGTAAAATGCATATGCTGCTCCAGGAATAAAGGCTGGCCAGCAGCCTGCCTTCTTCTAGGTGAGTGCCTGACAAGAAATTAAACAGTTAGTGCCCTCTTGCTCCCATGAACATTGCATTTTCTTCTGAATGAGAGGGACAGCTTTGCCAGTATTACTAAAAAATGATCTCTGTAGAAAAGCACTCTCATGAAGAATATGCACATGGATGTTAGCTCCTCAAACCTATCTTTTAATTGGTGGGCAAATCACTGATCTGTTATGTTAAATGTAACAACCGCAAAGCTCCCTAAATAAATATCGGCAAATTCATTTTCTCTGAGAGAAGTCTGAATCTGCCAGAATAAGATAAACATTCTGTTGGCTGACCTAGTGGGCAAGGTGCGCTGAGAATTTGTGGAGGAGCAGCAACGTCGGTGCAGCCTGGATAGGGGCCTGGTATTGGGGAGAAGCAGTGTGTGAGGTGGCAGGTTGGGTATGGTCAAATTTATAGCTTTGGTTTTGGGGTATTTCTTTTGCATCTGCATTCTTTATTGGACTTAGTCCAATAGTTCTAAAGACCTTTTTAGGAGTACTTTGGAGACAGCTATATATCTAGCTTAATTTAAACAAATATAAATTTGGTATGCTACAAGACTTTCTCACATTTTTCAGTTCAGAATTTAGAGTTGTGTTTTAATCATACCAACAGAACAAGGATAAAGTTTTAACTGCCTCTTCAAAACATTTTTTTCCCCTGTTTCCCCTGATAATACAACTAGAGTTGTACTTTTTCCAGACTTACTGTAGAAATCACAGAATTGTAGGGGTTGGAAGGGACCTCCAGAGATCACTGAGTCCAACCCTACGCTGTTACTCTAAGTTTTTTAAAGATAATCTTGTTATTTAACTACATTTATTTTCTACCTTAAGTACTTTCATACCACTGTTCCCTTAGTGCGACTGACTACAAATAGCTGGAGGGAAATCAGGTACAGTTTAAAATCCCTCTATGAATTATTTTGCCACATCAGTGAATAACCTGATAAGTGGTGGCAATTTGTTTTTCAAATGGAATCCAGAATGAGCCCTTTTTTTGATAAACACAATGAACAGATAACCTTAAAGATCCTTTCTTTCCACTATATGCAAGTTGAATAGCAGTCCCCACTCTTCAAGGATCTGTGTGTTTAGTAGCTACTCTTTAGTTAAAGAAACCTATTTTAATCTTCTTCCACTATCCTGACTTAGCATGTCAGATGTCAGGTTATCAAGTGTTAGTCTCCTCCCTACACCATTTAGATGTTGAAGGAAGTGATACCTGAATTGTAATAGCAGAAAAACTAAGCCTTATCTTTTTAACATCAAATAATGCAGACAATTGTTTTTCCCATTACAAGGAAGAGGATGGAAGGACTGTGTTACAAGAAAGTACTTCAGGCTGAATTATAATGAAGTGCTTAAGGACACATCTCCCCTGATGCCATCAGTGCTAAGGAATTTGTTTGTGGCACCTTCCTGATGACCTTACTTCTATTACACTAGAACAGGGTGGAGCCATCCTGGTGAAACTGGGAGCGAGCTGCAGCAATGTCACATCAGGGGACTACGTGCGGTGCCTCAGGAATGCTCTCAGGTCCTTTCAGTGCTTGAGAGATTTCTCAGAGTAATCCCACTAGAACTGAGGAGTAGATTCTTTTTCTTTCTTTTCCTGCAGTAGAGAAGTCATTTGGGAAAAACTAGCTGGCACTTTATAGCTCTATAGGAAGCAGTGCCATGTCAGCAAGACTACTTCTAAGAGAAGAAAAAGGCTAGATGTCCCTAAAATGTTTTACATGTCATAGAGGTTTAAAAGAGCTGCTAAATGAAGATGGCAAATGGAGCTGTCTCCAGATTATTACGGGGATTTTGATTTTGTTCATTAAACCAGCAAAGTTTTTAATTGAATTAAATTTTCAATAAAAACATGCCTTAGACTCAGAGATTGGAACAGAAATCTGATCTTTTTGTTCTGAAAAATAGATCCTCAAAGACCCCTCCCTTATTTTCTTTTTTGGTGAGATCATCTGGAAAATTTTGTGAAATAGCTGAAATGAACAACAAAAAAAGTAAAATTTGAAAGATTTTGCAAACAAGAGGCATTCCCAGGTTGGTCATAACAGCAACATATTGCAAATGCTTTGCAGAGATACAAGTCTTTAAGAAAGGTACATGGCAATGGAGACTTACACCTTCTCCCCAGACTGCAATTTCATGCAACAGCTTAGATGACAAAAGCAGTTTAAACAAGTTCCTGGACAACCCTACGTGTTGGTTTCCTAACCCCCAAATGTTTCCTTGTGAATTGTGCCAGTACAGTCAATGCTGGATCTGGGCTGCAGGCTGGGTTGATCAGCATCACCCGGTATGTAACAAGGCTCCATAGACCTTCACAAGTCAGGGAGAATGCTGTGATATGGGTTGGGAGGAGCAGGTGCAGCTCCACACTGACCCTGGCATTGTGTGTGAAATGTGTAAAACTGAACATACAAACAAACAAAAAAAAGAACACCTGAAAGGCAGCTGGGATAAATTCTATGGTGAAGCTGAAAGTGGCCATGATATTGTAAATTCGGGTTCACTGAGGGTTTGATTCATTGATTTCTTTTGTCTGATTCCTCATATTTATTTCCATTAGGAATAGCATGCACTAAGTGTATTGGGGTGGCTGGTACATATGTTCTAAGCAATTAGCTGCTTCACAGAGCAAGTAGAAAAGAAGTCATTACCTACTTTGTCTCTTAGCTTTCTGTTCTGTACTCAGTCTTCTCTTCAGTTTTGTACCCTCTGGACAATTTGACCATTGAGGGTGTTTATTTCAAAAGGCTTTTCAGGTGCAAAGGGATCATTTTAAGTTATCATGACTCAATGAGGGAAACCCAGTTCTGCCCTGCTTGAAAACAAGCAAAACAGTGATGATGCTTAGAGAAAAGTTTCTCTTAGCTTTGGAAAAATACTTGGATAGTTTGAGTGACACCTGCATTATAGCTGCTGATGTATACATGAGTCTTGAACACTTTCATACATCAAAGCAGCACTGGAAATGCTGAATTGTAACTAATAAAGAAAGAAAGAAATGGCCTTTTTTCCAGTGTAATTTCTACTCTAGCAGATTACCTTCCTACCTATCATGCAAACAGGGCTCCATACAGAATGTTGTATGAGTGTGGGTGACTCTAAATATTTTAGAAGGGAATCTCCTGGAAACATCTTTTTTTTCATCTATTTAATATTTTCAAGGGAGTCTATGTTGCACATGTGTGCACCACAGCTTCTGATGCTGGATACATAAGGAAAAAGGCTGCAGTCCTTTCTGGTGGCCTACTGTACATGCAGGAAAATGATGTGAACATCAAATAGTTTAGTGGCTACTACTGAAAGGTCATCCTTTCCTCTTCCTTTTGTTTCTATTCATCCCCTGCTCCTAGCCAGAAGGACTCCTCTTCTTACCCTGCTTTGCTCTGGCAGTGGTACTCACCAGACTGGTTGGTGCAGTAATTCACTATTCAGGTTTATTTAAGAGCTTTTTTTTTTCTTACTGAATTAGCGAGTTGAAGTTTTTTGTTGTTTGGCTAGGTGTATTTGTTCTAGAACAGCTGCAGGGAGGCCATAGGAACATGCAGCTGGAAGTAAGGGGAAGAATATATAGAGGGAAGACATCACTCTCTGCAGCGTTGAGACATTAGGGTTGCTCAGCCTGGTACCCTGTAATGGCCATATAACAATCTGGAACAAAATTAACTAAGAAATGCTATTTTTTTTTCCAGTTCCTAGACTAGTTTCAACTCTAGACAGAAAAAAAAAAAAAAAAAGATTATAGAAGGATCACCTATTTATCTCTTCCTTCATGGTTTTAATTTCTTTACTGTCTACACTTCAGCCTCTGCCTTATAATTAGCATCTGATAGTTACTACAGAAAGCATTAGCAAATGTATTTCATGTAAATTGAATTTGTTCCAGCAGTAATCATAGTGATCAATTTAGCTTTTAGTAGATTTTTTTTTTTTTTTTCCAAAATGGAACCTTGCTAGTCAAATATAGGAAGTGGGTTGTGAGAATTCTTGTCAGTATACCTCGGCATGCAAATATTTGTGCAAGCCAATATATGCACAGGTACTTGAACTGAAGTTGTTCCAGTCACATTCTTAAAAGGTTTTTGAACTGGAAAATCATCCCATCAGAAAACAGAACAACTACATTTTTCTTGGGGTCATTCAGTAGCTGGTCAAAAACATAATGTTTGTGATGAATACTTAGTGATAATTTACTAGCTGAAAGATGTTTGTAATTTTTAAAAGGCTTAGGGAAAAAGATAGGAACAGCAGAAGGCTTTTAATAAGTCTGAACTCTGCAGAGATCCCTGGCTTGGTAAATCAGTGTTGCTTCGTGTGTTCAAAGGGAGCCAACTCAGTGTATGTCAACTGATGTCTTGATTTCACTGGCAATTAATATTTGACAAACTGTAGCTGTAATTATCATACATCATTAAAATTTTCCAAAATATAATGCACTCAATTGGCTTTTCAGCAGTTTAGTAAATAGAAAGTTAATGTGAACAATTCAAACAGTGTTTGCAGAATTCACAAACATGAGGAAAAAGAAAACAGTTTACACAGAGTTTGACTTTTAAGCCCTGCTCAGCAACATTTGGTAGTCTGCTTTTTGCTCAACTGTCTAGACTCATTTGACCTTCCAGTCAAACCATTTGAAAGTAATCTGTGGGGATTCCCAGTGAATTAACTAAGACGTTTTTTGCCTCACCCCCAAAAAGATTGGCTGAGATTGCTCATGGGCTTTCTGGCTGTCCCTTACTCTACTGCAAAAGTAAAATCAGGTTAAAGCTTTGACTAGATCAGGGTTATTAATAAAGCATTGTGACTGACATGGAGCTTTGTCAGCTGACGTGCTCAGTGTGAAGAAGGTATTAAGTAGTGGAGGGTGGAGAGGGAGTTTTCTTGATCAGTTTGGTTTCACCTGAAGCCTACAGAGGAACAATAAATACAGTCTAGTCCTATCTTAATCTCCAGTAGTTTCTGTCTTGCCATCAGCTGTTTCATAACATGGCGTGATGATTTCAGTAGGAGATTTTGAGGCTTGGTCTCTGATGGATTTTGCCAATAACAGTGAAAAATATTTTTCTTTCTACTGGGAGAGATTAACAGAGAGAAATGAAGCCAGAATTGCAGTAATGTAAAAGCTTGTGAAAAGAGATCTGTGCACAAGTCCTGTTCTGTCTATTCCCCTGAGTGAGCTACATGCTCTGGAGAACATCTGATGCCACTGTACATCGTGTTCCTCTTCCCCTCTAGTTATTGTCTCAGATTACAAATATCAATTTAAGGCCTAACAGAAGAGACTTCAAGTAACATTTAATAACTCTGGGGGTCCCAAATTAACCACAAAATAAAAATGAAACACATCCTGAGATAGCATCTCACCAAGAAACAACATAGCAGAGAACCCTCTGGTACAAAACTGCCATTTTTTCTTTTGCCTTTTGGTTCTTCTTTCCTTCACTGGCAGCATTCTTACAGGTTCTGTGGCTGTGAGGATGCAAATCATAGCCCATGTAATTAAGGTATTATTGGTTTTGAGTTTTATTCTTAACATATTTTTACCCCAGGTAATTACCTCCTTCTCTGTGGAGAAGAAAGAGGAAAAAACTTCAAATATTGGGTTAATTCCTGCATTGATTTTTTTTTTTTTTTTTTCCTGAATGTTTCATGTTAAAATTTGTGGACAGTTAGAAGGCAATGTATATCTTGCCTAGGGCTCTGTTTGTTACACAAGAATAATATATTGCAAGCATTGAATTTTTTTTTATGTAACTTCTTTATATCAAATACAAGCACCAGTTTTATAGCTATAGAAGGAAAAAAAAAGGTTATGAACTTAGGTTTGAGGGAAAAAAGTTTCCAGGGAGACTTGAAGCAAGTTTAATGCTGTTAATGGGCATACTTGAAGGTACTTGGCCCTTTGAGGCAGTTAAATTGAGCGATGCTGAGACAGGAAAGCATAGCAAATTGGCTTTTCCTCGTGCTCTGATTCCTCTGGTTCCTCATTAGCAGTGTAACCTTATTTGCAATCCTGGCTGGTTTCTCATGCCACAGTCGTGTGCTTGCTGTGCATATACCTCTGGCTATCAGCACTCCGATGTTGCTGGAGGCATACTAATCTCTCCCTACCAATGATAACTCTGTTTTTAAGATTGCTCTCTAGTTGAAATAGTAGCCCTTGGGTTTCTGATGGAGAATCTTTGGAAATAGTTCATTGGATTCAGTTAATTAGAGTGGCTTAAAGAAATAAAGCCCAAACCGTTCAGCAATAAAAATGAAAGATTCACAGCTGTGAGGGCTAGGACTGATAAGGATATGATTGCTGTGTTTGCTCTGAATTTTGAGTTGTACAAATAGCTTTGAGCTGGAAAGATGGAGTACAGCAGCAGCAGCTTGTGGTGTGTGCCCATGCCTTCTGAGGTTAAGGGAACGCGTTAAGCCCTCTGGTAAGCTATCCATGTGCATGAAGATAACTCACATTTAGAAAAACCCAACCAGCCTTGGCCTCCTCCCCCAGAGCTTATCTATAGATAAGAACCTTACTCTTCTCAAAAAAAGAGAGTTAACAGCTATCCTGAGGGATGTGTAATATTATTAATTGTTTTTCAGTAAACAAAGGCTGCTTTTTATACTTGGACTATCTGAGTAGTGGAGTTCTTAGGCCTTACTCCTCTCTTCAAGAAAATTGCATTTTAAGATTATGCTCTTGATTAGTAGAATCATAAGTTATGTCTCTGCCTTGTGCCTGCTCAGTAAAGTAAAAAGGTTTGTCTGTTCCAGAAATCTGTTCCAGTAATTCAGTAAAAATGGTTTAAACGGTCCAAGAAATGTATCTGTCTCCACAAAGGTTGTCATATTTAAACTTTGAACTCACATGATGTATTTTCTGGAAACAAAATTTTCCTAATATTCTCTCATTTTTGTTTTTGTTTTTCTTTTTTTCCATTATGTTGCTCTATGACTTTCCTTTAACTAACCTTGCCCAATTTTGTATGAGTAACTACCTTGTGTGGGTGCAACCACAGAAAAGACCTACCTGTATGAGTCCTACTTGCTTTTAGCAACTGACTGATACCTGTGCAGTAGAAATGAATTTCCATTTGTACAGAATGCTATTTGCTACTGTATTAGAGGACCATTGTAAAAAATGTTGTAAGTGTGAATCCTATTTGAGGAAATGCTTGCTACCATGTTTGGGCTGGTTTCTTGGGAAACAAGTATAAGCATCCCTTTCTCCTTTCTTCCTTTGCCCACATCCCTTGGAGTTTCAGAGAAGGAATTCAGAAAAATGAAGAAATGGAAAAAATTGTGGGTTAAAAGATGTTTCGAGCAGCTTTGATCTGGGTAGCTCAAACTCCTGATGTAGCTGTTCTGGCAACATTACAAGGAGTTGTATCCTGCTGTGCAACAGAGTGTGATTTGGACCAGAACAGCATTCAATTCAATACGTGGAGAGCTGGTGCAAACTGCTCTGTGTCTGTGGGAGACAGAGTAAACATGTCTGTCCAAATCTTGCATGATTAGAGAGTTCAGTTCACCTCCATTTAATCCTCTTATGAGATGAAACCAATCATCTTAATAGCGGCTGGTTTTTGTGTCAGTTTTTTGCTACAGCTGGATTCAAGTCATAGGAGCCTTGTTCTTGCCTAAGGTTGAGTGCTTTGAACTTTTATTGACACAGTTTTTTAAGATGTCTGTAGGCATTTGGTAGGAGAAACTCACAGATTGTTTAAGGGGTTCTAAGATTAGGACCTCCTAATTCAAATCTTTTGAACCACTAGAAAAAAAAAGTGATTAGAATGTGTTTGGAGCTGTGCAAAATCACTAGGGAGGCAGTGAGCATATGCTAAAAGTGTTCATCTTTGTAAGAGAAGGTAGTAACTCAAGAGTAACTTGAAATTATTTCCGTTTTAGAGGTGTTTTTAACAGGAAAATAAACAAACAAAAGAAAACCCAAACACGAATGACTGAGTTTCCTAATGTGTCTCAGTGCATGTCTGCCTGAATGCTAGTGCTGGCAGAAGGAAAGGGGTAGGCGGCGGCATGAACAGCCAAATGAACAAGGGTAGCACCACTGTTTTTTTAATTTTTATTATTTTCATTATTTTTATTTTGTTTATCGCTCCACGAAAAGACCGAAATGCACTCATTTAAAACAATTATGAGACTGAAGATATAGCTTTAGGACAGTGCTAAGGAGAAGTAACCATAGGCTGTTGCTGAAAGAGGCAGCCCTGCTAGCTGCTCCTTTGTTCTATGCCATGTGCTCAGCTGCTTCCACTGTCCCAGTGCTCAGTTGCCCCACCACAGACCTGTTTGGGCATCTCACTCAGCAAAGACGTAACACCCACAAAAAACTGAATAGCTTTTAGCTTTGGTCTCCAGTGCATTATAGGTGTGTAGGGTAAAGCAAGGAGTATGAGAATGCAGCAGGGACACGTAGTTTAATTTTAGACAGCAGGAGACTGAGGGATTTAGCTATTGAGTAAAATAAAGACAAGGGGGATAGCTCTGTGGTTTGAGTGGAAGCAAGAATTGGAATTTGGGTATCTAACTTGCTGTTCAAGAATGTAACTATTAAATTATTAGCTAATTTGAAATATGAGTTGGTATTCATATGACAGCTAAGGAAAAAATCTGTTTAGTTATTACTGTGCTATACTTCTGACCAAGTTTAAATCTCTTTTATGTAAAATCTCATACTCAAAGACTATGGTATTTTATTATTTATATCTCTCCTTGACACATAACTCTTTTTAAGGACTTGCATTTATGTGAGCTGCATGTGACTTAGAAGATGCTCGTGCATACTATTTCAGTACACATTCTAGTCTCTGGTTGATTTATATTCCTAAGTTCCCTAGCTATCCCTTTAGCTACTACAGTTAAAATAGAAAAGATGTTAGATCTGAGGATAAAATTTTAGAGCTCATGGTGGATCTGGGCAATTTGACTGTTTTTTTTTTAGTGGTACTAAACATGAAAACATGAGGGAGTTCTTCACAGTAGTGTTGTGCTAGAATTCTTTTCACAGACCTTTTGCATTGACTCATTTTTTGTAATGGAGTTTTTTTTGCAGGACATTTGGTCTAAGCATGTCATGTAAGGTTTTCCCTTTAGAGATTATTAGCACCTTTTTACACTCTGTCTATATTAACTGAACAAGCAGATGGACAGTTTTGTCGTTTTTAATTGTCTTTAGCATAAGTTTGGTTGCTGGCCAAGTGTTCTTCACCTGTGGATCAGACTTGGCAGCCCTTTTGTTACTCAGCCAGATATTTTGTTCACAGTATTATTTCCCTTTGAGAAACCATCCCAAAATGCAGCTGAAAAGAAAATGAAGCACACTACTGGATCTCAAATAACAAAGATCTGCTGAACATGCAATTTCTCTTGTTTTGGTCTTTTTAGAACTGTTATACAGTGTTTGTTCTGGCATAGCTGCCAAAGACTAGGACACAAACAATTAGCTGGAAATAATCTCTTCTTTTTTTTTTTTTTTTTTTTCCCTTTCCTGCATGCAGGAAGGTCAGCACAGAACATCCAGTTCTCTAAGGATGGACCTCTGCTTTGCTTATTGTTCTTCATTTTCGTAAATGATAGTAATTAGTATGTTATGGGGTAGTAACAGTCATATGAAACAAAAACACTGATGTAATAAAAAAAAAAAAATCAGCTTGCACTATTACTGTAAAAGGACACTGGTTTGGGACTGGGTCCAACTCCACTGTTTCTTACAGCACTCCAATTTCAGTGGACTGAAGCTTCCTGACTCTTATTTGCAATCACTGAAGATGAGCGAAATGTCTCCTGTTTTCCAGTATCACTGTTCCTGCTCACTGTAAAGCAGTTCCCAATGTATCTGGAAGAAGTGGTTGGGAAACAGGGGCAACTTAACAGAGTGTTCACTCATCTAAAGCAGTGCTACAGCAGCTGATATGACCACTTTGTGTCATTAGAAGAGCTCTCAATGCTAGACTGAATCTCAGAAGTCCTGTCATGCTTCTGTTAGAATCATAGAATGGCTTGGATTGGAAGAGGCTTCAAAGATCATCAGGTTCCAACCCCTCTGCTGCAGGCAGGTTTGCCAACTGCTACATCAGTACTAGATCAGATAGTTCAGGGCCCCATCCAACCTGAACTTGAACACCTCCAGGGATGGGGCATCCACAACCTCTCTGGGGACACCTGTCTCAGCACCTCACCATTCTCTCAATGAAAAACTTCCCCCTGACATCTAATCCAAATCTTCCCTCCTTTTGTTGAAAACCAGTTCCCCTTGTCCTATCACTATCTACCCACGTAACAAAAAGATCACTTCAGTCACTTGGTCTGGATAATAGAGTGTAATTTTAATGAAATGAAGAAGGAGATCTGGACTTAGTACTGAAAAACCAATTAGTTATTGATATCTGTTTGAACAATGGAGTAAACGTAGCATGTTTTCCATGATAGTTAGGCAGACATGCACAGTGAACTAATGCTGAGAAGCTCTCAGATCACTAAGGAGAATAAGTATTTGGGGTGTCAATTTTGTTTAATCGAAACGGTTCTTACGTAGGAACAGTTTAAACAAGTAAAGGAGACCCTATTTTATTCTTTAGTATTCCTGGTTTATCAATTAGAAAACAATCCCTCTGGATTTGACTCATACCTACTATAGTGGTGATATTAATGTCAAAGTGATCTTGATTCTTTCAGGAAATATTTTGTGGACATAAGCCACATCTCTGGAAAGAAAAATATCCCATACAAGTGTTCTAGCCTACACTTCCTGGACTTCCTGCAGGTGGTGTTGAACAAATCTTTCAATGAGAAACAGGTTTTATAAGGCAGCTTTTATACCAGCCAATATGATGCATCTCAGTAACTTTGGTTGTTGTATCCTATTCCTTTTTCAATTGGGCCTCACCTGGAAATACTGATCACTTACTAGACCAAACCCTTTCTACCCAACATTAGTCCTTTACTTTGTCCTCATTAATTCGATACTCACATTTCCTTATTTACTGCACTCTTGTGACCTATCGTGTACCTCACTGGAGCCTGCCTTTCCATGGCCTGGTAGAAGCAGTGCCATTGCCTATCCAGCAGTGATGGTGATGATGGTGTTCCCAGAATCACATCAAAGTTGGAAAAAATCTCTTGAAGTGCAGCTTTTCTCTTAAAGAAGAACTGTTACTACCTCTAGGTCTAGTCAGTTGCGGCTGTGTCTGAATTTCAGAAACCACCAAGGTTTCCTCCAAGGTGGAGATTTAGTAGTCCCCCTGGATAACATGCCCAGTGCTGAATGATGCCCTTAGTAAATAACAGCTTTCCTAGTGCTCAGTCTGCAGCTTGTGGTTCTTGTCTCTGTTTAGGTTGCTTATTGCAATCCCCAAATTTTGACTTTTTTGTTGTCTGTAACTGCCCTTCAAGAAGTTGTAGAAACTCACTGTGGAGCCATTGGCAATGGCTCACTGTGGAGCATGCAGAGGGGTAGCTAACCTAACTTATTAGATTTCTGTATTTCAGCTGGGATGTGCTTGTGCCTCTAGTAATGAGAATCAGTTGGTTTTTTTTGTTTTCCCTCCTTAGGTTACTAGTCTGTGTAGTACAAGCAATACTTAATCTCCACTTTCTCTAGATGGCTTGCAGCCCAGTAGTGACTTCGTACCATTCAAGATCTGTCTTTACTATAGAGAACAAAGATTTCTGTCTTTGAGAGCTTTAGCCATGAATATTTAAGGACAAAAATCTTGGACGAAGATGGTTTTTTTTTTTTTTTTTTTTTTTTGTTTTTTTGTTTTGTTTTTCAACAGAACCTGGAGCAAGTTTTACAACAACATCAACAGCAAAGTGATTCTACAATAGTCCTGGTCTCAAGATTTGTAAACCTTTTCTTTCACTGACTTATGCATTTACTCTCATCAAAAAGGGTTCACTTTTTGAAAGGGTACACCTTACTTTGCAGTGGTTCCTCTGCTTGTGGGGTCAGTGAGTCAGGTCATCTGGGAAACAAGCAGAGGGCTTTCAATGCTGTCTGGAAGCCCTTCCATTGCAGAAGCTAACCGATGCAAGGTAACTGTCATAAAACCCCCTGCAACTTAAAAAGATTAGTCAATATTTTTTCCATTTGTCCAGGAAGACGGAATTAGCCACAATGGAATAGGCAGCACGAAATGGGTTAGTTGTTTACAGCACATTTAGCTTTCTTTTGTGTCTGAAAAGATTTCTTTTTTTTTTTTTTTTTATTATTATTGTTATTTGTTTAAAATAAAAGACAGAAGAAGCTTCCTGGGGAAGGAATCCAGGATTTTAGGTAACTGCTTTTAACAGTATAAAATAGTTTTGAAGCAAGGCTACTACGTATTTAAGTCTTTCTGGAACAAACACAAATAAAGAAAAAGAAAAAATAAAAAAACAAAAAACAAATATACCAAAAAACCAAACCAAAAAACCATCATTTCTAATCTGCTTAATAGTCTGTTCTTTCCCCACATTCCTGTTTTCACACCTCCTTATTGACATAAGGATATGGCTGGGGTCAGTAGCAATTTGGGAAAAAAAGCAGAACAAATTTCCTGATTGCCATGTGATTGTACATCTGTCGTTTCAATTTAAGCCAGAAGCTGAAGCTATTGCATTGGCAGGCATTTGGCCAGATTCTGATCTAACTGGCGTGAGCTTTAGACTTGTGCAACTACTCGGTAAAACAGAGTAACTCCAGTGTAGTCAGCTGTGTAAAAGGAGAAAAAAGTCTATTTTTATCAAATTAGCCTTTTTGTATAATGTTTACAAAATCTGAGCAACTCAGTCTCATCATTGTTTCTTATCTGTTCCAATTAATCTTCTTGGACTCTTTCTTTGTTGTGTCTCAGTTTACTTAAATGTTGGAGACAAGACAGGTGAGGTGTCTGGAGCAAAGGCCTAATGAGGAGTGACTGAGGGAGCTGGGATTACTTAGTCTGGAGAAGAGGGGGTTCAGGGAGACCATATAGCTCTCTACAGCTACCTGAAGGGAGGTTGTAGTGAGGTGGGATTTGGCCTGTTCTCCCATATGACTAGCAATAGGACCATAGGACCATATAACATAAGCAGTAGGGGGAATGGCCTCAAGTTGCTCCAGGGGAGATTCAGGTTGGATGTTAAGAAGTACTTCTTATCTGAGAGAATGATCAGGCACTGGAATGGGCTGCCCAGGGAGGTGGTGGAGTCACTGACCCTGGAGGTGTTCAAGAAACGTTTAGACGTTGTACTGAGGGACGTGGTTTAGTGGGAAATATTAGTGATAGGTGGACAGTTGGGCTGGATGACCTCAGAGGTCTTTTTCAACCTTTGTGATTCTGTGATTCTATGGTACTATCACTTGTCATCTGTATTTGGTGGCAAGTATTATAATCAGTTATAGTATGAAGATTAATTGCACTGGGTTCAAGTAAAATTTTAATACAAAGTGTCCTTAGCAAGTGATTGAAAGATGTAGATGAAAAGTATGTATGCAGGAAGAGAAGTACTGTAACATATGGCCTAATCTGAAGTCAACTAGGTAGCTGAGGTTTATAAACTCCACAAATCTGCCAGTTGGCTATAATCCAGGATGCAGGTATTGACTAGGACTAGGTGTATTTTAGGATAAAAAAATATCACTGTTATCTGCTTCTAAAGAACTATGTGCTATAACATCATTCCGTTGGATATAACCTCAACAGGGAAACTGAGACTATAGTCAGGCTTTCTGTATTAAAAATGAAGAAAATCTAACAGGGAACATGAAATGAGATATAACACAGACATGACAGAGCATTCTGTCCAGACAACCAATTCTGCCTTATTTAATAATTCCAAAGAATTTGATTCATTAATTATTTTATTTTTGATTGTTGACCTTTTGAATTAAGCCAAAAAAACAAGAAAATACAGAATGTGAAGCTGTTTGGAATAAATGGAGTTGCAGTGCTGCAAAATATGTGAAGATATATCCAGTTTACTAGATTATCCTGTGAGAATTAGACCCAATAGCCCTGCTAGAGCTACTGATCAGGTCAGGGGCATAACATCCCCTGTGCTGATCAACATAGCGCAAACGTTATTCCAGGGAGTCTTTAAACGGCACAACTGTCTGAATCTTAAATGTCAGCTGATAAAAATGGCAAAAGCTGATAACAAGCATTTCTAAAGACACAAAATAGCACATGAAAGAAACTGTTATGTCAGAAGATAGTAAATCACAGTGTTCCACTACCATCTTTCACTGTGACATCTCTTCAGTTTAATCTTCAGCGAGGCAGTTTTTTCACCCATAGTGTATACTTACACTGCAGCTAGAATAGACCTGTGTAGATCTCTGAACATTTGAGGTGCAGCTCATTGTGCATTCAGTGAGCGGTAAATGTCACAAGGGTTTATCTTTTCCATTGACCACCTTGTTATCCCCTAGCTGTGAATTTTATGTTCACTTCTTTTATCATATCTGAATTAATTTCATATGGTATTAGGATAAGCAACATAGCTAAAGAGACATTTGGTTAATTCAGTTAAGTTTTTTTTCTGTGTGCTGCTAGTGTTTTAACACTTTCTGTATTTTAGTATTTTGCATAGTCTTCTATACAAAGAAATCTTTTTTTTTTTTTTTTTTTTTTTGCATAGTCTTGTATACTTCTTACTTGTAGGCTTTGGTTTTGTTATTTTTTAAGAAGTAGGAAAGTCATATCGATCATCTTCCTTATTGTTGATGCCACATATTAAAAATCTTGAGATAGTTGTCAAAAGGTGCTGTCCTCTTTCTTTTCTTTTTTGTTTTGTTGTTAGTCTTTCAATTTTATTTTCTGAGCTTTTAATAAAACAAATTCTTAGTCTTTGATTTGTGGTCAAGTAGTGAAGTATGTACCTCTTGGGGGAAAAAAATAGCCAAGCTTTTCATATTGTCTCATATGTTCAGGAGCTGGCATCCTAAAGAAAATGTCAGAGAAAAGGAAATTGTGAGTTGTGTTTTGGTTTTTCATTTAAACATGAACAAACGGAGACTGCTCATGTTGACTAGTTCAGTGAACAGCTGGAGTTGAGTAAATGAGAGAAGAGCCATTTCTATGTTAGGTAAGACACATTACAACATAGTTGTTGCATTGATTGTCCCTTTTTCTTAAATAGAATCAAGTAGATGGAAAAGTAGATGCTGTCACTAGCAGCATGGGGAGGCTACAATAGTTGAAAAAAAAGCTAAATAGACATTATGGAATTATCTAGGGCCTGCTACAGAGAAGACCAGAGACAGGATCATAACAGGATTGGAGCTGTGTCATGCTAGACACAAAGGGCAATTGCAGGAAGTTGCGTGACGATCACAAAGAAGTGCAGCTACTTCAATAACAGACAGACTGAATCTGGCAGCTGGTCTAAGGATGTACGGAAAGAGCAGTTCCCTTTCCATGACTGTGGAAATAGAATTTGTTTCTACCTTTTGTAAATAAGATAGTATAAAAAATGTGTTTATTTTTTTTTCTTCTTCAGCTAAAATAATTAGAGAAACCTGATTTTGTGTGTGTGTGTGTGTGTGTGTGTGTGTGTGCATGTTACTACACCTTTGTAGTAGGAGGAAAACTATAAGTGAACAGATCACTCAAATAGGAAAAATAAAATCACTTTTAGGGTATATATTTTTCTTTAATTAAATTAACTGAAAATTCACTTCTGTGGGACTAACTAAAATGTTTTTAATGCTATTGTTTTCCAGCCCTGTGATGTGACTGAAGCATAACACTTCATTAATACTTATTAAAAAAAAATCTACTATTTGTGATTGGAAATGTATTTGTCTTAAGCTCAGAAATTGATAGCTGAAGACTGCATGAGAATGAATTTCGTAAAAGTCAATGGTGAAAAACAAGTAGTTTTTGCTCTGTTAGTTCATATGTACTTTTATTTCTTTTTGCTAACTGCTAACTATTTTCTCATTAATATCCTTGATCAAATCACTTCTGGCTGAGCAGCTGTCAGAATGGTTTAAGGTTGCTAAGTTGAGAGGGTTAACAACACCTCAGTCTACCTTGTCATTTTATCACTAGGCTTGGTGTTTTATGTTTCATAAATATATTCCATAATCATGACAAAGCTCAGTGGGTCAGTAATTCCTCACTGTTGTTCACATCTGACTTGTGCCGTACATGTAGATTCCACCAGTATCAATCCTAAAGCTTCCTGTAGTGAGCAGAAGTCTTGTCAGTGACAAAGGTCCACATCTCAGCCTGAAGAGTTCAGATTGTATCATGACGATAAGAAAGAAAAGAGCAAGATAATCTCTGTGATGTGCTGCAGATGAACTGTCCCACAGTGAAGGCTTCATCTTTGTGCTGCAAGACACGTGGTAGTGCTAGCTTGAGGGAAGTGAAAGTTAAACCTCAAAAAGAATAGCCTTTTGTTTCCTCCTTAACTCTTTCTTCAGGCATTACTAACACTACTGGGTATCTCAGCTCATTGAGAGGATTTCACTCTTTCATAGACTGACTTCTCTTATGGTCAAAGAGCTTATTTTTATGTTTGGGATGTGTGTTGTCTGCGCGTTTGGGAGCATGACTCCTGTTTGATGCTGCCTTTGCTCTTCTTTGGAGTCAATTCCTTGAGTTGAGTTGAGTTGAGATTGAGTAACAATAATGAATGTGATTCACTTGTTCTGCAGCTTGATGGGGTCTCTGTTGCTGCACGGCTTTGTGGGCTCCTTTAGCGTGGGGTGAAAAACTAACACCGAAATCCTCAGTGGTTGTGGAACATTATTCAGATCATAGGAAGATCAGCCTTAAATTAGAAGGAGGGTGAGACAGCTGTGCTGAAATACTTGTAGATATCTTCAAAGTCATACTCAATAGGAAATCAAAATCAAATTATAAAGATATAGGTTGAATCAGACAAAAAAAAAACCTGATAAATGCTTAGCTTGTACAAAGATTTAAACTCAGAGAGAATTGCATTTTAAAACCTTGAAATTTGGGTTCAATTAAAACACAATTTGCTTATCTAAAAGTTTCATCATCCTTAAGCATGCAAAATCTGGTTAAAAAAAACAAATCTTTCTTTTTTTCTATTAAATTTCTATTCTAATTTGGAAAGAATGTTAGAATAGACAAGCACATTCTTTCAAATGTTTCAGTCCTTCAAAAAGTTACAGAGGAATGACAAATATTTTGTCTACCCTGAACTAATTTTCTGTTGCTCAAATTCCTTCTGTGAGAAACTAAGCTGGAAATTGCACTAGAACTGATAGAAGGACTCTCAGACTAGGACTTTTATAGAACTTCAGAGAGCTGTGAAGGAGAGAAAGATGGGAAGAAGGAAGGACTGTACTAGGGGCAATGAACAGTTGCACAGTGTTCCCCTAGTTCTGCATTGAAACTCCCTTTACATTATAGTATATTTACAACAGCAGAAGTATTGGTGTATGTTGTGCAGAGCTACTAGGACTCTGATTATCTATACAGCTGGCAGTGCGTACTGATCTAATACTCAGGATTTCAGTATTCTCCCATTGCTGCAGTCACACAGGCCCGCAGTGAAGGATAACCTTTGGCTGGTGATAGCCAAAACTTCTTAAGCCTTGTGTATAGCTGCATGTTTAAATGCTGATCTGAATGAAAAGATAAATATATAGGAATGCACTTGTTACAGCATATATGGATCCATGCAATAGTGGATAAAAGGAGGTTAATAGCAAAACAGAATATTCTCTGAAGGGTTTTGATATTAGAATTTTTGAGAGAAGCATCTGAACAATTAGATATCTTCACATCATATCATACTATGATTTAATTATAACATTAGTGATCAAGCATTCCTACAGCCTAGTCAAGACTATGTTTCTTCAAAACCGGAAAAGCAGAGAATATCTGCATCCCAAAAAGTACTTTGTCAAGGATCTAAGGGGGACAGAACAACCTAAAACAAAAAGAAAATACATAAGGATGAATACTTTAGAGTATGCAAATGACATCTGGTCATGAAAAATATCATCATTAATTGTCATCTGTGAAGTACTTTGGAATGCTATTTTGGGTGAGAGCCAAGCACATAGACAAACTCAACTGTTGACAGGCGGAGATTAAATAAACCTATCCTTTTCTGATTTTTGTTAGTGAAAGGATTTGAAGAGAATCTCAAATGATTTTATATATTATTGTTTGGAGAAGCAACCAAATGTTTGGCTTGTTGTCAGCAGTTTACATGAACTACCCATGGTTTACTATTGAAAACTGCCTACAAATCTCACAGGAGCTGGTGTTCTATTGAGGTATCTGAAATTCTGACTTGGCAGAAAGATGGATATAAAATGAAAGGCTTATTCAAAAGTGTCTGTCTTTCAATTTCTTTTGCATTTAATTCTGCAAATTGTCCTTGGCTTTGAACAGGCAAAATTCTGCCAATCATAATCTTGCCAAATCAGACCATTACTGGACTATGAGCTGTCCCAAAGAAAGACATTCTGCATTGCAAGTGGGGTTCATAGAATAGCATCCATTTTCTAAAGATAACTAGTAAACTGCTTCACACTATGCCGTATGCTGCAATACCGTTGGTTCAGTCAAACCACATTACTGAGTGAAGGTGTGAAGAATCATACCATGTCTGTAGTGGGATATGGTATTTCCACCACATTGGGTTTTACCTACAAAGGAGAGGTTCAGTACAGCCATTTACAATAAAAGTTATTTTGCAGCATTAGCATCTCCTTTTCCTGCTTAACAGACCAAATTATCATTTTAATTTGTTAGAGGCTTAGAATTGCTTTTCCTTTCTTTGTAGGTGAGAGCACTCAAAAAAGATTTTGAAATATCTGTGACAGCAGTAAGGGTTTTGTTTTTGCTGTTGTATAGTTGTGACAGAAACTTTATTTGAAGACTTTCAGAATACAAACCAAAATAAACAGATGAGACAGTTTATTTATATAAATAAATATGTAATGACAAAGTATCTATGTAAGTATTCACTGTAGATTGAACATTTCAGAAAAGAATGGCCACAGCTTATATCTATGAGGCACACATCTGAAGCACCTAGTGTGGTCTTGGAAGCACCACTGTCCTTCAGCTCCAACTTCACCTGAGAATTTTTGGCATATTACAGGGGGCTTCTGAAATGTTGAATTGTTTATTCTCACTAGAGCAAGATGTCAGATATAGGTGAATTAGGCCTGTCTTCTGTTTATGCCATAGTTGTCTCAAAATGGTGTATATTTAACAATTACCTTCACCTGTCAAGACACCATTCAGCAGACAATAATATAGACAGCCATTGTATCATTACCCTAATTTATAAAGGTTAAGACCTGGTGCTATCTGGCCACAGAACAAGTAATTGCCACACCAACTGAGACAGATTGAGTGAGCTGAACTTTAGACAGCACCATTGATCTACGTATCCATTACTCATCAAACTAATTAAACATGATTGCTTTTTCTTTCCTTTGAGCACAGAACACCATGTCCGTTATTTCTATGCTAACCTTTAGAAAGACTTTAGATATAAATATGAAAGTTATTTTTAAAAATAATTCTTTATTGCAGTGCTGATGAAGAACATCTCCAAATTAATTGGGTTATTTTCTCAGAAATGAAGGCTGTTATGGCCAAATGTAGGGGAAAATCGTGACAGTTCATTTTGTGCATCATGAAAGACACTTCTTAACTTGATGGTTACTTAGTGAGGCTGCATGACCTTATAAAAATAATCAGGTAGTTAATGTAGCAGCACTGCCTCTATTACATAATGTGGAGCTATTACTGTATGGTACAGCTTCACTTGGTGTACAACGTCCAGTGCAAAATGGCTCAGCCCAAACAAACTTTTACTATGTATATCAATAAAAAGATCTTGAATTTGTTGCTAACAGTTCTGTTCTATAAATACATGAATTACAGAAAGTAGAATGTGAACGCAGAATTCTCAGTCTAGGCCTAAGTACCTGAAAATGATCTTTTAAAGCTTCCATAAAATTAAATACTCAAGGGTTTGTTACATGCTCGTTCTGAAGGTACAGCTCCAAGAGGAGTTATGCTTTTCTCTGAATGTAAGTGTTCTATACAATCTAGGTTTATTTATGTTTCTGTTTAAATACACAGTATATGTCTATCATCTTCAAAGGAACAGCACTGGACCCTCAGTAAGTGACCTGGTAGAGTAATTGATATATCACATTCCAGCTGCTCTGATACTGGAGACTCAAGCCTGAATTTCTGTAGGATTAAGAGTTCAGCAAGGTAACCTGAAGAAACTTTTGAACAAAATCTACAGTCCCAAGATCTGCAACCCATGACCCTTTTTTAAACTAGAGGCCAAAAGGAAGATACGCATAGGTTGTGCTTCTCCCCAGTATCAGATATTTGCATACACATTCATACTGATAGTATATTTTTTTTGTATAGTGTACAGGATTTTTTAAAGAATCCTTAAAGATAAAATCTGTAAGAACAGTACACCAGCTAAAATGTAGAGAAAAGACTATGGTGCTAAGAGCTTTCTATAAGGTTGTTATTTCATTCATAGTTTCATTCACTAAGATTCCCAAGTTCAAAACCTGTTTTCAGTGGAAAAAAATGGAGTGTAGACTGTAATTACAGAGTTTTTCCCTAGAAGTTAGCACAGATGTCACGAGCCATCCTCATGTCTTCCCTCTCACATATCCAGACATCTTAATAGCAGCATAATGTGGTGTCAACTGCCTAGGACTGTAAACAGAAATGCCACTTAAAATTCATAACAAATCAGGTTGTTTCTGAGTTTGCCGTGGGTTTCATCAAATGCCCAAACATCGGAGCACTGTTGCATATTGGACATTAGAAAACAAAAATAAAGAAAACAAAATATGATAGTGTTTTATCTGTTTTATTATTTTAAAAATTCAGATTAACAGCCCGGAGGTTATATGTGTTTTTATTACCCAGAGGTGTTTCTCTAGCATAGAAGAAAATATGCCACGGAGGTGGTGAGAGAAATGCACACTACTTATCTTCACCGCTCAGTGTGTGTAGGAAATTCAAGTTACCAAGTTCCCACCTTCAAATGATTTGATTGATTTAGAATTTGAAACTGTTACTTTTTCAACCTTTTCAAGAACACAGCAGTGTAACTTAGACTGAAGGTCTGGGTAGCTCTGCTGCTTCTTGGGAGGTCTGCCTGGGTTCACATGCCAGGAAAGGTTGCGTTACCTCTGTGTGTTTCGGCCTCAGCCGAACTGCTGTGGCAGGTGGTCATTGTGTCTTTTTCAATAGAGCATTCTGCCCTCAGGCTCATGAGAAGAGTCTACCACTGGTCACAGTGGAGCATAAGAATACACTTATAACTGCTTGCAGTTATCTTTGTAACACACACAACTTAAGTTTTGAGTTTCCTGAAAGGCCCCGTGATTTCTAGATTTTATATATGAGATTATCTCAAATAAATATACACATAAGTATGTATTTATAAAACTACATAAATGCTGTTTATGTCTAGTCTATACTTATATCAGCGATTAGCATAGTACATGTCGACCTGTATGACAAATTGGTTGTGAGAAACTGATGTCCACAGAATGCACATTATTTATAGTAGTTTACTTTTTGGTATCTCTAGTTTAGTTCTTTAGGCTGAACGTTCTGTAGACAAGGAGTGTATTAGGTGCCCACCCGAAGAGCATCTTCCAGTTCATTTTCTAAGAAATATCTTCATAAGCTCTGAGATAGTTTTGCAATGCAAAAGAAAACACGGTAAGTGAGCACAATTGGGAGCTGTGCTTCATAAGCACACTCCTGATTTGAGTAACAAATGTGGGTCTATCTGCACTCCTACTTAACTGCTTCTCTGTCACAAACAAGATATGTGTGATAATAAATCTTGATGAGACTTGGAGGAAAGAAAACAAGTTAGCACTGTGTTTTCTAGCAGCACTGTTTTTTCATGAGTTTCCATATATCCCCAACAGTCTCTACTATCTGTTCCCTTTCTGTATCTGACTAATATTCTATGAAACATTTACCTTGGCACCCTGGGAGTAAGAGCTACATTTCACTGTATGCGTCTGCCATGGCAACTAAGATTTATATCTAGTCTGCTCAGATCTCCTTTCATTTGTTAATTTCTCCCTTTAGATTATGAATCTAGAGACCTTAAGGTCGAACAGTAAGGTACCTTTATTCTTTGTTTATCAAAAGAACCAATATTTAAATTATTTTCAATTTTGTATATTACTGTGTATTTAAAGCACATCAGAGAAACTGGGCAGGAAATGGTTTCTGATTCCACAAAGTATTTTGTGATTACAGTTTTCCCGTTTCACCACCCAGAATAAGGTTTACATATTTAAAATGTTTTCATGAGAAACAAAGTTAAGGGACAGAGACATCCTGAAAACTGCTAGCATCAGCTGTTTTTGTGATAAAAGTTGCTTTCAGAAAAGTTTTAGTTCCAGTAAGATAATTTGATAATAATAATAATAAAAAAAGACTAGCAGCTTAACTTTTTATTGCAGGTTAATGACGTTGATAAATTAACCATTCCATGGTTCTGTGATTTACAGATGTAAATATGCAAACCCACTGCCTATTGTACTCTGCCCATCATCATCTGGTGTTAGAGACCCACAGAACTGAA
The DNA here is from genome assembly GCF_016699485.2 of Gallus gallus. NCBI lineage: Eukaryota > Metazoa > Chordata > Aves > Galliformes > Phasianidae > Gallus > Gallus gallus. Next base: position 26,794,185 of record NC_052533.1, read on the forward strand.
AATGGGAAGTAAAGAAGATGCATATGAAATACTAATGTAATTCCCACTTGTTTACAAATAAAGTATGCTCGTGAAATGTACTAACCACTGAAATAATATTAGTATGGATGAAACTTGTCAACCATAGGCGAACTATTCAATATGGAACAGTGATGAAATATTTAATATATAACCATTGAAATACAAACATCTAATATAACTATCTTGATGAACATGAAGACTCTCATCAAGAAGTGAATGACTCTTAATAATAATAAATTTGTCTGTAAAGTTTCTTCTAAAAGATATGTAAGGAAAAAGAACCATAAGACCATCTATACTATGTGAATGATCTCTAAAAATAGTTCTGTCATTTCTTCTTGTCTTTGTACAGACCTCTTCTTTGTATATGTAGAGTGGTTTACATTTAATCTGTGGAATGGCAGATAGTTCTTCATTTATATATAAGACTCACTAAATGCAGAGCTGAACATGTGCAATAAGGAAGTTATTTAACTATTACATTTTGTTGTTTGTGGGGTTTTTTTAGTTGTTTTATTTGTGCTTTTATTTCCCACTAAATTACTTGCATTAATAATATCCACAATTGAGAACAAGTAGTAGTTAGGCTACTGAGGATCTCTTCTAGAAATAAAAGCATTAATACATGGGACTAACTGCTCCCTTATAGAGGAAAGTTTAAGCTTTTAGGGTAGGAATTTTCTCTCTGCTCAGTCTGGAATTTGTTGCTCTTGTCTGTGCTTACAAGAGATGACATCTATTTAAAATTATCTCAAAGGAATTGGAGATAAAAGGTGAGTACTCCACATACATTTGAACTCACAAACTGTTAAAACCATAAGGGCAGCTTTTCTGGACTAATCTCCCTCTATGTGTTTGCCCTGAAGATAAATGAAACAAACAAACAAACAAACAAAAAAAAGTACTCTGTTCCTTTCAGATGTTAAGGAATTCTCTGTAGGCATTTGTACTGTAAAGGTGGTAAAGAGATGAAGCTCATATTCTTTTTCTTCTTATATGTATTTTTAAAAATATATGCATTATTTAAATAGCATGGACTAGAGCCTTAATCAGCAGGCGGCTACACTTTGGCTTTGAAGTGTTCTTCCACACTATGTTCCAGCACGATTTTTGTGTGTCTGTGCTCTCCTGAAGTCTCCAGCATGGCACAATTGGTGGTCCCTGCTTCTCATAATGCACAGATGCTGACCAAGATTGCTACATGTCTAGAGTAAGAGGCAAGAGGCATGTCTGCACATGTTATCAACCAGACTGTTCTGAGGTAGACGCCTTTTGATCCAAGAGCCTTTTCGCAGCAGTGGTCCAAGTGATGGTGTGAAGGAGTGTTCTAAGATATTTCTAGAAAATGGCAACTTTTCCTTTTCTGATAGTTGTGGTAATGGCTGTCTGTGTATTTATGGAGGAGAAATTGCAGTTCAAAAGTTTTATAGCAGCTACAGGTTACTAGAATGTTAAGTGTATGTTTGGTTTTCTTGCAAGTTTCTTTTCTGGGTTATACTGGAGATAATGTGTTGGTATGGGATGGAACTGAAAGCTTCTGGCTATCTGCTTTGTTTTAAGGCACTTTTGTTGTGTTGGCTTGTGATGAATTAATAAGACATGTGCTAGAAAATGCAGTGCTTTAGTTGGTTTGAAATAAGAATCCAGCCAAACTAAATAGAATCATAGAATCACAGAATGGCCTTGGTTGAAAAGGACCTTAAAGACCATCTGGTTTCACCCCACCTGCTGTGTGCAGGGCTGCCAGTAGAAATATAGAAATAGAAAAGATCTGATTCTCTGAAGGACTTGTGTGATTTCCTTTGCTAATGATGTCTGTGTACTCAGACAAGTCTGCTGATATGTTTGGAGCCTCAGGCTTTTTCTTTGGCTAAGCTATTTGTAGAAAAGAAAGAAAGAAAGGAAGAAAGAAAGGAAGGAAGGAATCGCAATGCAGTGGGAAGGGCTGACAAGAAGTGTTATTAAGTAGAATGTTGACTCAGTGAAAATCTTAGGAGCATATAAAAATGACTACAGAAACTTCTAGTTTCTTGTAGTTGTCTTTAGGCAATTCTTGTTTAGGAGAAAATGTTATTTTTCTTCCCTTGGTTTGCACTGGTTCAAAACTGCACATCCCATCCTTGCTGTTCATTAGCACCCGTGCTGTGAAGTGATTACTGTAGGTGAAAAGATTAAATCTTGTCTGTTAGGTTTCAAGTGCATCCTCACACTTTAGAAATCTTTTTAATTAAAACCTCTGAAAACTCTATTTACTCATTAAATTCAACACTTAGCAGCTGCAGTGAGATGTAGGCCCTTTTATGGGAGAGCCTGTGAAGTTGAACTACCTGTGACATGGCATAGCTTTGAAAAGATTACACATGCCTTAAGAGGGTAACTGCTAATTTGCTACTGATGGAACTTTCTGAAGCAGTATAGATCCCTTAGTTTTTTAAAGCCTTATTATGTCTCAATCTTCTGAACATCTGTGGCAATGATCAAACAATATCTGAGACTTCCAGTGTCCTCGTCATGGCACATTCAGTGGAGAAGTTCAGCTTAGGCAGAGCGTGCTGTTGATTCGCTCTTGTATCAAGATGATTAGCTCCTGAAAGGAATAACATCAAATTGACTAAAAAAAAAAATTCACCCAAAGGTTGAGTGAGACCCTGCTTGAATTTGTTGTATTTAAGCTACAAACACATGAATTGTACCTCCTACACCCTCTGCATTAATAGGTAAAATATCTGTAATCTGCAAAGCCCTGAGGGATGTCTTCTCTCTGTGCTAAAGTGAGATAAATTATATCACTGCAGAAGACAGTTTGTAGAAATATTTTATGTTAGTATCAAGGCTGCAGATTAGGCATTAATTGCCTCTGTATTGACATCCTTGCTATAATGAACTCTTGCAACGTAAGTAAAAGAAGATAGTAACCTCCATGCTCAGCTTCAGCATTACCTTAAAAGTGAGGTCATATTACAGAGTGTCAGTGGATTGACAGCAAGAAGAGGAATGCAAAAGAGAATAGGGAAAATTGTGACCTATATCAGTAAATCTTCACTGTTGAACAGAATGAGTTGCGTCTGTTATTATGTTATTTTTTTATTCTGAAAAATAAGATGTTGCAATGTGTCTTTAGCCACCTGGTTCTTTGTGTTATTATAAATAAAATATCAGTCTGGCATTTCAGGGCTTTAGATAGATTAGGCCACTTACAAAAACTAACTTCCACCCTTTTCTTGTGGTCCATCCTTTGTTCTCTTCTTACTCTATACCATATTCATTAGAAATTTTTGTTGTTATTGTTACTAATCTTAGGGAAAAAAATGATCTTAAAATATGTTGCTCACAAACTGGAAAAAACAAAGCAATTCTTTGAATTCACATCTGAACTCATGCAGAGAATTGAATAATTTCCTTATATAGAATGTATAATCGGAACTGTCTGTCAGCGGCAAAAGTGAAGCATCAGTGTATCTTTTCTATATGACACTCAGGGAGCAACTTCTTTTGGCAGCTGCTACCTCACAGCCACACAGCCTCATGTACTTGCTGACACATCATTGAAAATCTATCATTATTAATGATCTGTCATGTAGAAATCAATGAATAAGCTTTGCTGATCCAGTACTTATCCTGCTGTGTAGTATCATGTAATAAAACAAACAAACAGAAAGACTACATTGTGCAGTATAATTATTAATTCTAGCACAGATCGTTGGAGCAAATATTGCAAGCTAGAAATGAAGCTGGTAAAATGTGCAATCTTAATTCTGAAATGTTCTTGTTTTGAAGCTATATTGTGTTAATATAATAACCCAATTTGATTTTCACTTTGACATCTAAAGGTGAAAAAAAGCTCCCACAAAATTTAATGAAATATTTCAAGTGTCTTCCAGTTTATGAATTGACCGTAAAAAATAGAACAACCTAAGGCAGCATATTTAATTAGAAAATGAATGACAATCACCTAAAAAGAGAATTGAAATAATAAAGAATATTTTAGTTCTGTAACCAAAGGCAACCAAAGACTGTGTATATTATGTTGATGTTACTCTATACATCTCCATTTCTTCATGTCTGTGCTTTCTTCTCAAAACTCTAAGAAGTAAAAAGCTACTTATTCCTCCATAAAATTTCCCTATCTCTTTGAGATTAGATAGGTAATTTGTCCCAATTCTCCAAACTGCAATTAGTGAAGAAGGGAAGAAATACTGAATTGCGGGAAGGAGGAGAATACAGTACACAACTAAAGAGCATGCAATATGAAAGGAAAAATTGGCAAGGATAGTGAGAAAAGAAGAGAAGGAGAAGTGAGAATATTAATGAAAGTTGAAAAGGGTAATGCAAAACAATTGGAGACATAGAAGTGTCTAGACAAGTGAGAAAAAGAGCAAGGAAGTAAAAGAAAAGTAGAAACAGTATGCCTTAAAGGTGAGATTTTCAAAGTGAAAATGTGTAATTAACTACAGTTAATAAAGAAAAATTGGACTGTTGTTTTTTTTGAGTCTCTTAACATCTCCCTCATCTTTTCCACAGTGGTTATTATATCGGAATTAAAAGAACCTGTTAGGAAATCTCTGTTTAGATTTGTGCTGGTTTTAATACACCTTGATTTATCAAAGCTAATTATTTTATTGAAAGGCATAAAATCTGACAAAGTTTTGTTTGGATTTTGAGGTAGAAAAGAGAGAACTTGTGGAAAGCCCATAGTTGAAAAATTAGAGTCTGGTCTGAAGGCACGTCAGGATCTGTGCTGTGGACTGGGAATCCAAACTTGTCTACCACAGTCTGAGCATGTTTCTGAACTACTTGGCTACTGTTGTGTTTTTTGTTTGTTTGTTTGTTTGGGAGTGGCCTTTTTGCTTGTTTGCTTTTGACTTGCACAGAGACTATTGGGAAGGGCCAGCTCCAAACTGAAATCACAAACCCTTGTTTTTTTTTCTTTGTATGTTTTCTTGTGTATGCATGAATTACAGGCTCATCTTTTTATTGATAGTACATATAACATAATCAAGTTATGAGTTTTGGTATATATAATTTGCCACAATAAGACTGTTCCTATGCTATGTATGGAAATCTTGGAGGTGGTTAGCACCTTAGTGTTTGAAACAGAGGAGAGTCCATGTTTCCCCTTTAAAGCTAACATTGTGTTTCCAAGATACATTGATTTTTATGTAATCCCTTACATTACTCCTATTGTACTTCTCCTTAAATACTGAACTCTGTTTCTTGTTATTGCTTCATCTTCCATCTTTTTTTTTTTTAATTACTTTTTTTTTTCCCCTTTTTTTTTCTAGCCAACATCCATTCTCTAGGCTTTTATTTTGAGTTTAACAAATATTTTAGTTCATCTGTCCATCCTCCACAGGTGCCTGCAGGACAGGAGACTGTGAAAATGGATGCTCCTCATTATCCCGCTTGTGTGTTTGCCAACCACTGTCTTTGGTCACAGACTTTTTGTCTCGACCTTTTGTTTGTTGTTTGAAAGGGCAACTTTTGTGTGTATGCATACATATAAGCAAGTATGCTTATATAAATATACATGCACACAAATATGTACACATATATATTCACAAATTTAAATATTTCGGTAATCCTCAGTTAATAGTCTGCAATATTTGTTTTTCTGACGAATGAATGCTTTGAACTTGTTTTGCTTTCACTGGAGTTACTAGAAGGGATACATACGTATTTGGCTGCCCTTCAAAACATTGCCAAAACCCCTCTAATTACTACCACTATGTCACCACCCATGGGCTGCTGCCTTCTAGCAGAGTTGGTGTGTCCTGATTTGCTTTTGTTTTAATGCTATTAGTAGGGAAAGCACAGGAAGAGGTGAGCATGTACCAGGTATGAGTATGGTACATACACCCGGGAGTATGTAAGTATCCCAGTGTTAGACCCATTGCTCCTTAAGAAGAATCATTTTTCTGTAATTGGAATAATACATATTTTGGCGTCCTCCATCTGAGGAATGCGTAAGAATCAAGTGTCAGGCCAAATGCACGTGCTACTTGTAGCTTCAGAGTAGACTTAACTATGCACTTACGAAAGGGTGTTTTGAGACATCCTTTGCCCCAGCAAAACTTTTCAGTCTCATGGGCTCAAAGAGCTGAAACTCTAGTTTCATCTAGAAATTCATATCTGAATTTAGTATTATGAACTCTAAATTTATTCCATCATTTATTGTGCAGGTTTCAATAGCAACTTGCATTTGACAGCTGGAATCACAAGATACTACTTCCACACTGTGTTAATGAACATCTGTTTTTTGGTCTCTTTTGTCTGTGAGTGGGAAGTTGCCAGGTGAAGAAACCCAGCACACCTTTGTACTTTTGAACTAAGTTGCAGAAGTCTTGCATCAAATGGTCATGCTCTTGCATTGTGTTATTAAGTAACTAGATGACAATGTTGCAAAATGGAGGTACTATACAAACGTTATGGTATCCAGCTTCCAGGGAAATGGTTGGGATCTAGCAGGTCCAGTTTTCAGGAAGTGAATTGCTTCCTCTTTATTCCTTGCAGGAGGACACTGGTTTTACTTTGCTCTAATCACTTATAGATTTTTAATTTATTTTGTAACTTAGATTCTTAAATCCTTCTAGCTTATGTTTCTCTTGGCTGTAGTACCCCAAGGAAGGAAAGTTTCTTAAGGATTAAGAATTAAATTCAGGTAGGGGACATCTAGGAAGATAGAGTTGGAAGAAGACAAAAGGCTGATAAATACAAAAGAAAGGCATGTGCTTCAGAGCTCCTGAGCCATTTACAACCTTACAGTGCTTAAACAGTGCCAGTTGCAATGTAGTTTATGAAGACTCTTACTGAAACGTATAATTAGAGGTTACACAAGGGCAGGTAACATCTCACAAGCAGGTAAGACATCTGACCCAACATGCCTGCTTACTAAAATGGAACGGCCTTAGGCTCTGCTGAGATCATCACACAGCAGCTCCTCGCATCTCAATTAAATGACTTTCCTTCAACTCAGCGCAAGTTTGTCCTTGAAGAAAAGGAAATATTTTCTCAGACTTCAAGCTTCTCATTTTCTGCAAGTGCCCAAGTCCCTTGTGTTGTATAAAGCATTTTAAAAACTGGCAAAAATCACATCCCAGTCTTGGAAAAAAATGATTCTACATTTGGCCTTTCCTAGCTGGTGTGCTTATTAACATTCTTGTTCTCACACCATGTTCTTTCAGTGACAGCTCTTACCCCCACCTCAGCTGATAAAATTTAGCTGTATGCTTTTCCTTTATGCTTTTTGACAGCTGCTGTAGAGGCTTTAGAAGTGGAGGCATTTATAATCACCTGCCAGCATTTCACATTACTGAGCTTTAAATCAACCCAATACCGGAATACTGGCACTTTGCATGCCTTTGGATCCGAGTTCTCAGAGTGCTGGATACAAACTTCAGTGTAGCATCACTGTGCCACGTTACACAGGGGTAAACTAAATGACCCATCTGCCCTACCTGGTACAGCACTTTGTGATCTAACTTTAACTGATTGGAACAGATAAAAATGCCCTTCTCACTCACTTTTAATCGTTTCAGTCTTTTAATCTCCTTTTAGATGACTGGTGAACTCATCAGACCAGTTTCCTTGGCTGCTGACGCCACTTTTTTCCTGCATGAATGAAGACTTGGATTCTTTCACAGAGGGAGAGGATGGTGGCTTCTCTGAAGGAGTCAGCTCAGAAGCTGCCTGCTCCCAGAGGAGAGCAAAGAGGTGCTATGGACACCTTTGAAGCAGCACAGATGACAAGGAGTTGGGACTGTAGGGCAGAGCTCCTTTGGTGGCTATGTCCCACCTCACTGATCACACGCTATTAAAGCTCAGAAGTGTGTAAAATGAGGGTCTGGTAATTTTCTCTGAGATGATGAGGGGAAAAATCTGCTTCTCTTTTGCTTTTTTTGAATACTACCTCCACAAACTAATAGATTTCACAAGTGTGTCATAAATAGACACTAAGGGTGAGATTTCACATGATGGCTGTCCTGATCTGACACAAATCTGTCACTCTTTTTGCTACATAGTCTTCTGCCAGATTAGTGAGTTAAACTGTCTCCGAAATACTGAAAGCAGTGGGGCTGCATCTCTGGGGCAGGGGAAGGAGGAGAGCGGGGCCACCCTGTTTGGTTTGCAGCAGATGAGAAATGCCTCTCCTGCCCCTGAGCTGTGAAAAGAGGCAATAACCAATGTCTATAGACATATGAATTTATTTCAGCATCATGGTCTGTCTTAAGAAAATCCTGTGCATGCTCACTGTCTCCATCATCGTTATGTTCCCAACTGCATGCTGTCCCTCAATTGCAATTTGTTATGAGGCCAGGAAGTAAAAGGATGAAGGAATCAACCAGGCTGGAAGAAAATGTGATGAAATATCCCGTGTTTAACCGTGATCAATTCTGGGTTAAAAAGAATCTTTACTGCCATTACCATTGTTATTTTCATTTTCTGATTGTCTTCCGCCTTTCCTCCCCTTTGCATAGCACCAAAGGGATCCAACCGTTTTTCTTTTGCTTAAATCAGTTTATGTTTGATCTTTTATTAGGTTTCTTTCCCAGGTAATAACCAGTGTAAATTCATTCAACTCCACTTGCCAGAGGTGTTCATCCAGGGTTGTATGGTTACTACAGTGGAGGCAGGCTGAGGCTGTGCTTGCCCTTCAAGAGTTGTGTGGGACAAGTTCTCTATGCAGAATTTTGGGTATCTATTTAGATTCACTCCTTTTCTGGGAAGACTCCTTTTTTCTCTGAACCATCTGATGGTCCTAATCTGAAAGGGATGTGTTATGTTATTTGAATAATAGTCCTGGAAATGTCTCTGTTAGGAATAATTTAGCTACTTTTTATTGATAATGTTGTGTTATTGATTGATCGTGTTGTAGAAAATCATTTATGGTTCACAATGAGGACCTGGAATGTGAAGATGCTTACATGAAAGATAATGCAGATTATCTATACTTGCAGAGGGGCTAATATCCTCCTTACTGTATTTTCTGAATTTGTTCCAGTTTGAATGAGACTACTTGTAACTTTTTTTGTCATTTCAAATGACAGCTGTGAATGTCAAAGAAATTCTAACTTTTGTATCAAAGCAGTGTTTGACACATTGCCGTGACCTTGCACTAAAGCTTTCTTTGGTTTCACGCCTATGTTTTTCGTATTATCACATTTCACGTCAACACAGATTCTGTAACCTCTGAAAGGCAAGACTGTCCTAGTAGATGTGTTCACAGAAGTGACAGCATTTCTGGATGGATTTCTTATTTTCTCACCAACATAAATGCAAATTCTTACTTTATACTACTCTAGGAGATGGTGATCACATCATCTTAAGTCTGCACTAACTCAAAAATGGGACAATTTTACAGTAGCTTTGTGAAATGTGCCGAGTTAACTCACAAGGTGAAGTTGCTCTTAGATTCCAAGCATGTTCTACATAGTATACTGTCACAAGCAGTAGTAGAGCTTTTTTGAACATCACAATCAAATAGATTTTCACTCTTTGAAGAGACTAAATGTGAGATTCCATGAAAATAATACTTATGTGTTCATAATCCTATTGATGTGTGAATACCTATATCTTCTTGTTATCTGTGCTCATTCTCTTCCAAAACTTTTTTTTAAATTTTTTCTCAAGTAGAGTTCAAGAATTCTGTGCATTGGCTGGAATTTCTAAATACCTGACTGATCTGCAGCCAGCTGAAAATCCAAATGCACTCCATGTACACCCCTGCGCACACATGAGTTTCATAATATTCTTTTAATGGATTTGTTGGTTTTGCTTTGTGCCAGATCTGGTATGTGTGTAAGTTTGTATATGCCTTGGAAAGCTTGGGTTTGCAATGCTGTGCAGAGCCTGTACGTGTATTTAATTTTGCAAAATCCCAGGAAACAAAACAAAGCAATTCTGTATTGACATGAGTTGTTTGCATGAATGGAGGGAAATGAAAATTTGGCTTACAAGATAAAGATATCTTGAATATAACTTTCCAAAGGTTGAAGAGCTACCTGGAATGCTGAGGTTTTGTATTTCTGCTATTACTTTTCTATGAAGCCAGATCTTTTTTGTTCTAGGATTCTATATAGTACCAGTTACTTTGAAATGAATATGTATTTATCTACACCCCTAGTAAGAGCGGAATGACAAGCAACATACAACATATAATAATACCTAATTATTTCTCAAGCAATTTACTTTTAGTCTAAATTTAGGAATTGCCTCTCAAGTCAGCTGTTCTCATTAAAATTAGAAAAATAGAGCTGATTTAGTGGTTTGGTGAACAAGAGTAAAGATTTCCTAAATGTGAAATTTTGCTGTGTTTCAGAATCAAATGTAATCCTCAAGTAGTCCTGCCTTGCTCAAAATTAAGAAGGATAAAACATCTGAAAATCTGAGTGATGTAAAGAAACAAAAATCTGTGGTTGAAATTCATTTATTGCAGAAGAACAGAAGGACAATCAGAGCTAATTTCTGGAAATATGTCTCTCAAACAGTGCTTAGATGGAATGGAAATAGTATCTTGAATTTTTATCATGAAAACTATAATCAGTCACTGAAAGTGATTATTCTTTGAAAAAGAATTGCAGTCTTCACCATCTAAATTATACAGGGCAATTCTGAAACGAGTTTTTCTGCCAGTATGTTTTTATGTGTTTCACTTTTCCTGGTAAGAAGGGAAAATGAACACACATGGCATATAGTACATGCAGAATTGAGTTCCTGCTAAACATATCTGCAAAAGACAAAAGCTTCTTACAACATTCAGTATGTTAAACAGCTATCTAAGCTGTGATTGCTTTATTCTCTGGAGGCTCTCTATCACATAGTGCTCTAATACAAAACTCTAAAGCAAGTTTTCAAACTTGGCTTGCCAGTGTACCGACCACCACAGAGGTAGAATAAGATATTGAGACAGATCTACACAAGGAAGGATGCACCAGCTGGCTCGGAAGCAATGTCTCATTTGTATCGTTTCAATGTTGTTGTCAATGTCTCAATGTATCATTTTCAGCTCCTTAGACCAACTGAGTGACTAAGAGAAGGGTGTGAAACTATGCTCAGATACACAAAGAAGCGTTCTGCTTGTATAGTCTGAGCCTTCTACAGAGGTACTCCTGGGCAATAAGCTTGCACATAGCCATACTTTGGCTAAGGAGTGTTTTATGTATTCATATGTTTGTTTGTTTGTTTATCTTATGGATTCTGCAGTCTTAGAAGGAGGATCATAGAATTAGCGTGGCAGACTTCTCACTAAGGACACATTTTTGTCAAAAGGGAATATTCTCATCTGTGGAAGTCTGGGGAGCTTCTGACCTCCCTGCAACTGTATGTAAGGGAGAGAATGAGGAAAGATTCTTGAACTTGTGCCTTACAGAAGTGTTATTCTGAGGCACTGTTGTGAAGGGTGTTTATTGTATTTGTGTGTTTACTTTTAATTAGGTGATTTCTACAGCACTCTAGACACCTATGCAGGTTGTCCTGTTGCCTAGTATTTTCATATTTGGATTTTATTACAATGAACTAAATATAAAAGGAAAAACTAATGTTTGTAGGACTATTTTCAAACAACTCGCACTTACAAACATTATATTTGTCCTCATTACCATAACAACATTAACAGGAAATTTCATAAAGAAGAATTATTTCATTTCTTTCTCTTCTTGTAGAAATATTTCCTAGCCCCATTTCTCTGTCAGCTGCAAAAGTCTTGCACAATGAACCACATTGCATTATTGCATAACTTGAAACGTGTTCACCGTCTTGTACTTCACAATGATTTTCTTTTGCGCATTGAGGGTAGCACTAAGCCAAGCAAAACCTCTTTCTCCTGCAAGGCATTATTAGTCCTGTAGTGTTAATGGAGAGATGTTGAAATATTTGGAATCTGTACAGCTGAAGCACCTGATACATGGAGTTCACCACTCTTGCCTCTGCTGCTTACCATTATGATAAATCATGTAAGCATGTGGACTAATAAGATGTGGACTATACAGACAATAAGACCACGAATGGTCTACAGATATGTTGGAAAGAATTTGGGATGATAATTAATGATAATCCACAAGTAAACAGAGAATCATTGGAAGTGGGTGTGTAATGTGGTCATGATCCAATTCTTTACATACTCATCATATATCCTGTAATAATACCATACAATACTGTAAGACAGTCTAATCCTCTCTTAGGCTAAATGGAGTCATGCTGCTTTGTGTTCAGAGTGTGGATGTAGTGTCAGACATGGATCACCAGCTCCACCATGTTACTCTAAATCAATAACTGATGTGTACTTCTTACAGTTCTTTTGTTTTGTTTTGTTTTGTTTTGTTTTAATCTTCATGTAGCCAGTCTGGACTTAATGACTGGCATTGTGATGCATGTGAAAGAATAAGACAAGTGATATTTTTTCCTAAAATGTCTTTCACTACATTACATAAAATATACCGTCTTGATCAATACTGAATTTCAAAGTCAAGTTCAAAGTTGACGTTACCCAGAATGGGTTTTGTCTCTCTGGATTTTATTAGATTACACGGGAGATATCTGCAGTTAGACTGAACAGCTGATCCCTCTTAGTGTCCACGTGATAGATCCATAGGCCCTTGCTCAGATTTAGGCTCAGAGGAAGCAGTGACGTACAACAGGGCACAGGCAGCAAACCTGGGCTTACCAGAAGTCTGAGCACCCCCTGTATCCCCTCTGTCCTTCTGAGGAGAAAGGACAGCATTGTCCTTGCCTGGAAGTGTTGCCATCCTCTTACAGGCAAGCAGAAGGAATTGGCTGGTATTGCCTTTGTGCAGCAAGGACATTGTGCCCTGATCTGTACGCTGCCTGTATCAATAGCTTGTGGCCCTCCAGAACTACTGCAGAAAAAATGTAAGACCTTAGTGTTTCTAGTCTGGCTACTAATGATACAATATAAATGCAAACCTTGCATCTGGGTTGCAAAATTCCCCTTTCTGGGGCTTGACTGGCTATACATGAAATTTCTCAGTGAAAGCCAAAGAAATATAAATCATGCTAGCTGATCATGGTATCAAATGGCCACAAATAGAATCATCCGTTTGTTCTACCAGCAACTTTTATTCTGATGTCTGTGAAGACCTATTTTTCATTATTATACCTTCATTCTGTTGAGTAGAATCCTTCTGTTCTTGTACCAAATATTCTGCCATCAACAAGTGGCCATGATATACTGAAGATCTAGTATATTCTCTTTCCCCCTTTTGTTTTTAGCATAACTAAGTTGCTCTCTGTTGGAATACCATGAAATATATCTCCATTACACAGTTACCGAGTTTAGGTTTGAAAAAAAAATGTTCTTTTTTTTGTTTGTTTGTTTGTTTTTTCATTGAATATTTACTCTATAACAGGCTTCTACAGGCTTGTAGCACTGTACTGGCAAAAACATTACCCACAGTAAATACGACTATAGTATTTTTTTCTTAATTGCTACCTGAAGTTCTTCAGCTTGCGAAATGAGCACTTCCCCTCCCCCCATTGTTCTTAGCCTCTGCAAAATTCAAGAACCTTCCTCTCTTCCTTTTTTTTTAGGAAACGCTTCTGTTACTATGGTGAGGGAAGTATGTAGTATTTAGAGTTGCAGACTAAATATAGCTATTTTTATAATCCATTTAAGATACTGCACCAAAAATTTGCAGGAGTAATTCATACTACAGCAAGCCCAGCAAATTTGCCCTAACCATACACATACTCCTGCTTGACCAATATCCTTGGAGCTCAAGACGGGAAGCCAGGGCTGACATTAACCCCAGCACTCACTTTTCCCAAATCCAGGTCTGGCCAAGTCTAAAGTAGAATCTTTTCCAATTCTAGAAGTGCTTTTCTGGTTAATGTAGGGGAGACGAGAGATGTTTCTAGACTTCCATAAATTCTTCATTCTAGACACTACTTTTTTTTTTTTTAATATTTTCATATTGAGTATATATACAGAACCAGCTTGACTTACCCGATCAGGGTTTATAATTTGAAACACAGGTTAAAAGCATAGAATAGAGACAGTGGACCTGGAAAAAAATATATTAAATTTAAAGCATAATTGGGATGCTATAGGAACAAACTGGTGAACTGTATTACAGTCTGACAGCAGTCACTTATTGATGATCAGTCACTCATGCAGCTCCAAAATCATACTGGAAATAAGCTTTTCATGTTTTTCTGACCTGTCAGATTGGGTTATATTAGAAGATAGTGCTGGCTAATTATGCTGTAGTTGTTTTATGACACGTATTTATAATCATTGGCAATAATAGACATAGATTATTTGGATGGATGATCTCTTAAGTTATAGCCATAGTAATAAATAAGCTAACAAATAGCCTTCTCAGTTAATGGCTGCTAAAGGTCTTCATACATTACATAGAGTCTCTGAATAACTCAACATCTTCTTATTGATAGAGTGGATATCAGCATGCTGTGAGCACAGAAATGTTTTTTTCCAAGAGAATGATCAAGAGGAGGCTCATGAGGGCTCAGCTGACCTATTTGCATGCTTGGTCAAGTACACTGAGAGTATCTGAAGGATCTGCATCTTAGATGGTGTGTAATATCACTCAGGACAGATGGTAGGTCTTTAGTCTTAGGTCTTAGTGCTTTTTGTGCAAGGATTTCCTGAAAATTTTTCCTGTCAGAAGTCTGCAATATCCTAGTAATGAATCAGACCCTGAATTTCTGGGCAACGCTAATGCAGAGCACGCAGCTGTGTAGTTTTTGCAGTAACTGGCTGCTGAGGTGCAGGCACCTTCACCTGTGGTCTATCTCCCCTTTGCAACAGCTGTTGATCCACAGATATTGCAAGGACTTGTCTGCAGGGTGAGACAGCTCACTGGGTAATTAAAGAATTAATTTTTTTCCTTTTTTTTTTTTTCTTTTTCTCCAGAAGAGAGTTATTTTTTTCTTATAAATGGTTGCCTTTGTATAATCAGAGTCCCTGGTAGGCAAGTGGCAGGAGAGCCTAGCCCAGCAGAGAGGGAGACAAAATAAATGTGTTTTGTAGTTCTGGCTTTTTGTTGGCTTAGTCCTGGGATAAGCAGAGTGCTCTGCAACTTCTTCATGCTCTTTGTGACATGGCTGTGTTACTAAATACTGACAATTAATGTAGGCAAGACAAAGTTGGATTTCAGGAGCTTCCTCATTAATTATGAAAGCTTGTGGTATAGGTACGATGAGCAGAAAATATATGCTATAAATGTAGGACTGTTTCCATTAGGCATACTACAGTCCTTTCCTTATTTGCAGAATTTTATCCTAGCTGGAGTTTTGGTTGGCAGTTAAGCATTGTTCATCTAATTTGATGCTGTTTTTTGAGAGGTATCTGTAATACAAGTCAGTATTTTCTCTTCTAAATTGCTAGAGACTTCTGAAGCGTGTTTTTCTAGTTCATCTGTCTTAAACTCTGGAGATGTTAACAAAGATTTTGTTAATGAAAGCCACTCAGACTAGCAAAGCCAAAAAGCAAGTATAGGTTGTATTTTTGGACAGTGGACAGAGAAGTGCCATTCAGTGTGTTAGTCAAAGGGAAAAAAATAAGAATGATCTGCTTTACAAAAACAGGTTTTCCTATTAACAACTTGACTTGATCTGCACCTGCAGTTTTGGTAGTGTAAAAAGAAGGCATATTGAAGGTTGCTTGAAATATTACATTTAATAAAGCTTTTATGGAAGGAAAACAATAATCTATCTAGCTTTAGAGTGTGCACTGGAATGCTAATTCTACTAATATTTCTATAGCAGTCTTGTGATCATGACTTTCAGAGTACTAAGATAAAAATGTAGCTGTTTTGCAAATGCTGTGAATTTCTCATTAATTATTGACTGTTCTCAAACGTACCACTGTGTTCCTATTTCATTTATTTCCTAGCTCATTGCTTTTAAATGTTTCACAACCATATTGTATTTACTGATCATGTGAATGTACCTGTAAGTGAAAATTTTGTTCCATTCTTCAGAAATAAGTAAACCTGACATAAAAACTAGGATATTCTATGCTGTTATTCGTGTCAATGCTGTGTGCAAATCTGATTTAGTAAGTGTTTTAGTGCAGGTGGCTTTATGCTTTCGCTTGGCTAAACCCAAATGAGTGAATCAAGAAAAAAAAAAAAAGGCGGTATTAGCAATGCATATCAAAATAATTTATTTGGTTAAAGATGTTTCCCATCATATACTGGAAGTATTTTTATGTTTGTAGGTGTAATTACATTACTAAAGTTCTAGATTTTGAACCTAATGTAACTGTAAGTCTCTCAAAGGGATGAAACCATTAAAGCTCATGAACTTTTGAGTAATTGGAAACTGCTAAATAGGATCTCTCATAGAAGACTGCTTGTATTTCCTGAACTTAGAGACCTGACAGAATATAAGAAGAGCTTGCCTTGACCAATGAAATATGAATTATGATTGTTGGCCTGTATTTATTTCAGAGGAAAAAAAATTGCTTAGAGTTAGCTTTAGGTTGCTGCTTTGTGATCAACAGAGCTATTTCAGTGTTGCATTTCTGTTGTGAAGAGAATGTGTCGTTCCACATCTTGCCATTTCTTGCATGCTGACCCCAGTGCTCTGGCACTTGTAGGGCACTTTGTGAAGCTGGCCAGTGCAATCACTTTGTAGAAAATGATTCAGTTAGTTTTGCTAGGTGATTTTCCAATTTAGCAAGTGGAATTAGCTCACAAAAGGGATCTGAGAAACACCAGAATGAATGCAAAGAAACTGCAAACTGTTAAATAAACAGGCTAGAAAAAGCCTATCCCTTAGCTAGTGCTTCCCAGCTAAGACTGCTAAATCACTATTCATGAGCCCACCAAATCCTTCTGAACTATGAGTTTTGTTGTGATTGACTCTTGGAATGTAGTTTAGGTAGTAGAAGATGACAACTGAAAGGCAGCTAAGAAATGTGTTTCTACCAACCAGATTTTAATGCAGTTCTCAAATTATTGGAGCTGTCTCTCTGAGCAATTGCTGGCTGGTCGTTTAGACACAGCTGCTCTCCACAGTCCTGTGATATGTAAACTTTGCAGCTGTGTTTTCTGTTGAGTATCAGTTCCTGTTGAAAGAGCTCTGAGCTCTTTACATTAGCATTCATGCCCACAGAATTTTTAGAGATATTTTTTTTTTTTCTGATGTTAACTAACAGAGATCTATGCTCTTCTGAAGTCTTCTGTGAAGGAAAAACAACAAAATAAAAATATAAATAAAGCCAAATCCTTTCTAGTGTTGTCCAAAATAGAATCACCTTATCTGAAGATTGGATCCAGGAACTCAATATTTTCTCATTTTTTCTCCTTTTTTTTTTTTTTTTTTTTCTCATTACCTTTAAGTCTTTGCCTACTTCAGAAGAAAGGATTTCATTTTATTTCACAGAATCACCAAAGCTGGAAAAGACCTCAAAGATCATCCAGTCCAACCATCCATCTACCATCAATGTTGCCCACTAAACCATGTTCCTTAGTACAACATCTACACATTTCTTGTACATCTCCAGGGATGGTGGTTCCACCACTACACTGGGCAGCCCATTCCAATGCCTATCTGCTCTTTCGGAGAATAAATTTTTCCTAATATTAAATCTGAACCTCCTCTGGTGCAACTTGAGGCCACTTCTTTATACTTCACACAGTATCCCTAAACAACTAAAATTTTATTTGAGTATCAGAAGATGTCTGATATGCTTTTGGCCAAATAGTTTTGCAGGTAAGCCTTCCTAGTGCTTAAACATCTAAAATAAAAAGATATACACCATCAGGAAAAAAAAAAAACCCTTAAGATTTTTTCCCCATTTTTTTTCTCAGAAAATTCTCAGATATGTATAGTATCACCTTCCTCATTTTACATTAATGTGAAATATAGTCTTAAGAAGGAATATTCTGGAGCTATGTTTAACTTGCATTTAAGGAAACCTTGCAGTTTAGAATATATATGACCCCTGCTCCTTTACTAATTTCTTCAGCTGTGAGAGGCTTTTCTTATTTTCAGGATTATAAATATTCACTAAATTATTCCGAAATAATTTATATATTTGTTCGGCTACATTGGTATGATCTTATGATTGTGATGTAGTTGGGAAATATGGGGACTGCTTTCCACTTCTGCCACATATTTCCTTTATCACTAGAAAATTTGTGTATAAGGCTGTTTTTCCCTGTGGAAAGTTTCCATAAAGCTCCAACCATAGCCTGGTTTTCTTGACGTCTTAATGCAAACCTTCAAGTACACAAAAGACTTATAAACTTTAAGTATTTCAGCCAAAGCGTACTGCTAATATCAGGCACTTCTTGAAATAAAATTTCTTTTTTCCCCTGAAAAGCTTTACTGAAAAGCTGTTAAGATAAAACATCTTTAGTCAACCCTACTCTTCAAGGTGTACTCTTGTGCACCTTAAATGTCTAACACATCAGTCATGACAGTGCTAACTCAAATGTTTCTCTGTGTGAGTTGTGGCCACTGGAGTTGTGTGACTCAAGGTGAGAAGCAGAAAGTGCAGCTCCTTCTTTCAGAGAGAAGTTCAGTAAGAAAATGAAATATATATGAGACTTTCTCTTTAAGTAGTCTCTTTTTCTCTGTAGTACCAGAGCATACAAGTAATTATGTCCATAAGGCAATTGAGGAGGAATAAGGGAGCATGTGACCATACTCAACTTTGGGTGCTTGAGAAAAGACACTGGTTTCGTAGTGAAGAACTTTATGATTTCAACCTGGAATGAAAACACAGCTTGCATTCCTAAAAATCCAGGTGGAGATCCTGGAAGCAATTAAAAGAATTGAGAAAAATATTCTGCCCCAAGCATGTGAAGTGCAACCTATCCCTTTTGTGAAAAGAGCTTTTTTACACAGAAGGACTTAAATGTTACATAGGTCTCAGGAAAAAAGTTTTAGCTTGAGTTATATTACTTAATATGAAAGTGTTTTATCTGGTGAGCTGATTAATGTTTGCTGTGGAAAAAGAACTAAGATATTTCAACAAGCTAGTTACTCATGGGATATTCCAATAAGCTGCTTGGAAACCTGCCTCACAAAGCATGTTTTGGGGTGTAACAGACTGTCACGTTTTTGAAGTGTTTAAAGATCTTGGGAGAGATAAGAAAGAGCACTTAAATACTGACATTCCTTCATCCTAATATTTATTTTTACAATCAGATTTAGTTTTACTAAAATACTTAGTTAAAATTCCAAGTATGGACAGAGCTCCTCCTCACTACAAACATTGTGGGAAGGAAAACACTGTAAGAAGTTGCTGCCAGGAGCAAGACAGTTGTCTTAACAAGATGCAGTTCATAATTGTGATTTTCTCCCGCCTCACCATTCATAATGTTTAAGCATGTCTATCAAGAATATAAAATGTTTAATAGGTTCATCAAAGCCAACGATATTTTGGTATGCCCTTCTGAAACTTTGAAATGGTTTGGAATTGAGGCTGGGATTCTACTCAGTCCTCTGTCCCAGTGCTTGTTGTCTTGCCTCTATGAGGAACAGAAAGGGTAAAGTGCAGAAGTGGTCTGGAGGGATAAGATCTGAGAGATAGGATGCTTGTGTCCTTAATTTATTTAGTGTACTTAATACCTCTTTGTGTGTGTGTGTGTGTGTGTGTGTGCTGACTTGTGCATTCTTTTCATACACATTTAAAGATTAATGGTTTCTTACTGGAAAGGGAAGCAAATATGCAAAGACAGACATTCTCATTAATTATCTGCATTTCTGTTTCTGACTCAGTAGCCTCACAGCAGAGCTTTGCATCTAATTTTTAATTTATGTCACTATGCATTTTCCTTGGAACAATTGTATAGGATAGGGTTTTTTTTTTTTTTTCATTAATAGAACCTTTAATTTTACAGTCATTTCAGGAATGTATATAATGACAGGAAAGACAAAGACTTGGCCTTTAAATTCTCCGCAGTATCTCCAGTTTAGAAATTTGTCTCTGTTGGAAGGCAGAGGAACTGGAGAATGTGCAGAGGTGGTACTACATTCAGCTTTTGTTTTGATAGCAATGTTGCTAGCATTGTTCTAGGCATCATGCAAATGTTAGTCTTATGCAAATATTAGTCTTATGCAAGTATTAAATAATCAAATTATATCCGTGGCTGATAGTCACATTGACCCATATTTATGAGGAACATAAAGGAACAAATTACGTGAGCACTATGCATGAAATGCAGAAGTGAAATTGAACTTGCATCTCAAGCAAATACTTGAATTCAAGTACATAAATGGACACTGAAGGGAGACTGCTTGGCAATTAAAATTGAAGGAAATTATTGGGTGAATAATGTCTCATCACTACTTCTGCCCTGAAAATGGTAAATCCAACAGCCAATCTGATACGTATTATCAGACAGCCATGCTAACCTGAGTTTTAGCCAGCATGTGAAAGTTAGGTCAAAGACCTAAGGTCATATGAGGTCTATATGACCTTATATATATGTCATATATAGTCATATATATAGTCATATATAGTCTTATATAGTCATATATATATGACTATAAGGTCATAAGACCTATGACCTTAGGTCATAGACCAAATATGAAATTAAAAAATTTAAAAGAGTATTGGCAAATGTTTTTTTTTTTTTTTTAAACAGTCACAGTTAACTGATATTTTGTATTACACTGCGTTAAAATGCATCCCAGACATAACAGTAAATGTTGAAGTGCATTGTGTAGTTCAGTGCAATCGAGAAAGGGAATGCAGTGGGAGAGGAGAAGCTTAGTAAATTTCCTGAAGTCTGGATCATGAGCTAGGGAGCGTTATGGCATAACATCATTCTTATGAAATGTCCCCACAGTACTTGTTACCACATGACTACCACTGCTGTAGTTTATACAGCGTGCATTTTTGGTAGTGTGAACGTAAAATGTGGAAATCTATCCCAACAGCAGGAAAATCAGGAGGAGACAAATACCTGTGGTTATTCTCTGCACTCATTTGTTCCTGTCTTCAGATGTTTGTACCTCCATCTCAATGTGAACGATAGAAGTGATACAAAGAACCAAGGAGAAGTCACAGGTTCCATCTTTTGTGTATGGAAAGAACTGTTGGATCAAATACTGCTTCCCAGGAGCGTAGTGTGTCTATGAGGCAAAATACCTTTAGATCTGGCACATGGCCATGCTGCCTCAGCAGCACACTAGAGCTGCTGGTGGTTGAAGGCATCATTCCCGTGGCCATGTTATCATTCATGATGTGCCACCACAGCTCTATGCTTGTGCCTGAAATTTCTGTGCCACTGATTCCTCACCCAAATTTTGTGAGGAAATTGTGCCTTATGGGACAAATGACAGAAAATCTCTCTGCTTCTGCTGGAAAAAGGATCCAACCCAGGGCCCTGTCCAAGCAGGAGACCTATGCTTTGTTTGGCTGACTGGGAGCTCTGCTTGCTTTGAAGCAAGGAGCACGTGCACGGCTGTGTACAACTTGACAAGAATCAATAAATGGACAAGTAGAGGCATCTTGGGGGGAGGCTGAGATCCTGGCAGTGATCGCCCAGGTGTCACTGAAGCAGTGAACAGTATAGGCACTTTCTTTTAGCCTCACAGCAAGGAAAAATAGCATCTCCAAAGCTAAAGCACAGGTGTGAGTTTGTTTGGGATCCAAATTGCCCTTTGGTTAGTAGCTGTTGGCTACTGGCTTGTGAAGGCGAGTTTGTGTGTTTTCCTTTCCTTCAAGTCAACTCTTAAAAAGAACAGAAGCACATTTTAAAAGTGTTGCATCTCTGAAGGTAATACATCTTCTACAAGAACAGCTATCACAGTGAATGTGGGTGTCACAAAAAAAAAAAAATAGAGTACTCCTTTTATTTGGAAAGTGATTAGACATCCTTTTTTTTTGCCTTCAAGAGTGTGCTTATTTGTCAGCTGTATTTTCCTTCTATCCACATCTACATGAATCTGGATGGTGGTCCACGATTGTAAAATAGGTTTCTCAAGTACTCTGAAGGCCTATTCAAAAAGAGCATTGTAGCGTGTGCTCTCTTACTGGTGGCGAAATCTGAGTGGTGTCTATAAATAACTAAGTGCTGTGACATTTCAGTAATGAGTATTTTGTTTCTATTCACACAGCATCTGGATTTGGGATAATACTGTTCAACTTTTACTCATTCTTGTGATGCAAAATCTTATTCTCACATGTAGGAAGATGCAGAAATTAGAAAGCAAAGTGTTGGTTCTTACCCTAACCTAAGCAGAGAACTGTACTGCATGCAAAATTAAATTGTAAGCCTTTGTTGTGGGTTTTGCGCATTAACTTCAATTTATTTATTTGGAACTATTTAGGCCTTATTGAAAAAAAAATGCTTTGAAGTTACTGGCAGGAACTGTTCTTTTTTCTTTTGGACTTATATTATAGGAAGGGGGTATTTACTAAAAGTATAACCAAATGAACAATGAATGAGCAATAACAACATTTTAGTGGTCTAACCTTCCATTTTTGCTTTATGTACAATTCTCAAACTTATTGAGCTGACTGATTTCTTTGTACTGGAACATACATGTACAGGTATAGTGGTATGCTTGTGTACTAATGTCTATACATACATGTGCTGCTATTAACATACTGAACTTAAGTAACACCCTATTTCAACTTTGCATAACAGTGATCATGGGTTGTAACAGAAATGTTGTGACTTGCAGATGAATGAGAACTAACATAAACAGACCTGTGAAAAGTGTGGCAATCATTTTTGCCCATGAAATAAGGGTGGTGAAAATAAGGCAAAAGGAATGTGTCTAACTTTGCACTTCAGATATTCATTCAAATATTCAGATATTTATTAAATCTTTAGATAATTTTTAGTTTATCTTTTGGATAATCTTTCGTTTAACACCAAATGTGCACTTGTGGAGTTTCCCATGTTTCTCTTAAATTTTGCAGGCAAGCTATTAGATAATGGCAGATGAAAAGGAAGCAAACAGTCATGATCTTTGTGGCTTTGACCCAATGTTTATGGGTTGGGTTTTAATTCTTTCCATCATATATAGACGATCATTTCCCCTTCTGATTCGCAGAATTAGGTGCTGTCCAAATTAACAATTACGCATATGAAATGTACATGCTGTCAAGATGTTTCTCAAATGAGGGAAATATAGTTTATGCATATGAGAGCCACTGCAAAATGGAGAGAAGGTTTTCCTGCTGACCTTTTGATCTCTTCCCACTAAGTTACAAAGATGCATTTAGTTATAGTAAGACTTTAGGGAAGACTAATTAAAAATTAACCACATTCAGTAAACAGAAATTAATTCTGAGAACAGTATCATTGTGTGCATGTGCTTGCCATGTGAGTTCTGTGAAAGGAGGTATGAAGCATTAGGGGACACTGGCCAGGGGGTGTTATGTGACCACTCAGTGCTCTGGGTGCAGCTGTGCCTGTACTTTTGTCATTCATCAGAATAACAGATCTTTACAGAATGCCTGTCTAGAAAGACTAGTCCTATGCTGTGTTGAACACAGTGGACTCAGTATGGATATACACTGTTACCGCTTATAACTATGAACTGAACTGCTGGTTATTGTCATTCTTTTTAATCTGATGCCTCGTCATCTAGTCAGGCAGCAAACTATCATGGAATATCTACACAGGAATCTGAATTGACCTGCTTCAGGGGCTTCATACTGTGTATTACTAATGCAAACTACACTTAGCTTGGTGATCTAAAAAGCCTTCAGTATACATTTCTTAGATCTGACAAAAAAAAAAAAAAAAAGAAAAAGAAAAAAGAAAGAAACATGTGAGTAGAAGCAGTATCAGTATCTGACTTGTCTTTTTGGGGTTGCCATGACACCTGCATATGTACTTCACTTTTCAAATGTATTATTTCAGAAACCTTTTAGGATGACTATTTTAGCTTTAAAACCAAAGCTGTGATCTTGAAGCTTCTGAGTTGCCCATATTTATTTATGACTGATATTTTTGGTAGACCAACTGTGTTTTGTAATGTTGTACATTTTTTTTAAATATAGAACTTGGTGTTGTATAGTTTTTCAATTTCTACCACTAAACTGTTTTTTCTGGGAGGAAATATTTTAATATATTAAGGTTACAAAACTGATTTATTTTCATTTTGGCTCAAACTGAGTTTTCTAGCATGTAGAGAATGGCACAGTGTGCAGCAAATTTATTGCCTGTGGCAGTTTTAGGCTATCTATAGTACTGCCAGTGGTAAAAAGGGAGCTGGATTTGCCCTGTGTATTAGCAGGACTACGCAAGTTTTCAACACTCTTGCCTCTCTCTTACCTACTTTGTCTCATACCTTCAGGCACATATATTCTCCTCATGGATTAGAATGTCTGAGTGCAAAATCAAAGATGTTAAGAAATATGTTCATTGTAGAAAGTTGTGGGTAGGAAAAAACACCATTGCACAGCACATACAAAGTTAATGATGGGATAGGTGTTTCAAATACATGTTGATTTCTATGAATCTGTAGCTGTCACCTCCATCTCTTCTTACTCTTGAAGGGTTGTTCTTGGACCAACTCATATGTTCTTAAAAACCGAATCAGATTAGGGGAATAAGAACTTTTTACAATCTCAATTAGTTGAATGGAGACATTGTTATTGGAAAAAAAGAAAAAAGAAAAAACAAAACAAAGCATTTGTTTACCACCTACTTAAAAGTTAATGGTACTTTGGACAGTGGTTTGAGAATTTCAGAAGCAGGCCATGTCCCAGAACCAAAATAACATTTTGAGTGTAGTGTTTTACCTGTCTCTCTCTTGGAAACGTAATCTGTACTGTTCTGGGGACCAGTTTTATGGTCTCGATTCCATGGAATGAGCTATTGCAATGGATGGGCAAGGTTAGGGAGTGGTGTTTTTGCTATAAATTTCCATGAGGCAGGAAGTTTTGGGCTGTGACCTTGTGTGGTACCTTCATGCTTCTGAGCGTCTGCCTTGGAATTATCCATTAAACCTCAGAGGGTGGTGTACAAGGTGCTACACCAGATACCTCCATTCCCAGCTTCTTTCATTCTGATGACATGCTAACAATGAGCAGGGCTGCTGTAAGGATCAGGTCTTGAGGTTTACTCATTTCTGGTGGAGCAGGAGCAGACTGAATGATGTGGTGACTAGCTTGATTAAGTGTACATGAAATACAGGTAAAATATGAGGACAGATTATGGCCATCTAATTACAATATGAGTGATGGGTATTCAGTTTGAGGGTGAAAGAAAATTCACACAAATGATTACCTGTAGTCTGAATGAATCCTCTGTTTAAATGTCAACTTGCACATGGCCGCACAGAGGCTTCCCAGACTGGAACAGACACTACACATAACTGCTAAGCTGAAAGAGGGGCAGCCTGCTGAAAGTAGCTCAGCTCACACTGTGTCTTTTGCATACAGAAGAGCCTTCTGCTAATTCTAGTATCTCATTAGGAAACATTGCCCTACTTTTCTGTAACCTGCAGCTCAAAATGCTCTCAAACTGATGGATCTTCTGTGTGAAATCAGAGGGCAAGCAGTGATAGAAGTCAGAGTTCCTATGTTTTGGAAACAAAACTGGAGACCTGCAGTACTATCCAGGGAAGTTTCTATGCCTGGGAACAAGCCTGGGAAATGGAAACTGAGAAAAAGGAAATATGTGATCCCAGAGGGAGCTCTTTAGAAACATGATTCTAAATGTGTCTACAGCCTGAGTTTTGCTGGATTTCAGGGTTGGTTTTGTTTTTATTTTCCCGTCCAATGCAATCTCCATGGATTAATATCCATGATGACAAATGTACGTTGACATATGCTACTATTTGTTGTAACCTTAAAAAATGTTACTGTCTTGTACAGCATTTTAACGAAACTTGCTAGTCCGTGTGCATGGACTTTGCCGATCTGTAAGCAAAACAAAGCACTGATGTATAAATCAAAGCAAATGAAAGCACACTCGTTTACATTGTATAAACTTTGAAATGGTCTGCTTGTAAAACTGCAGTAGATTTATTTCCTTTAGCAAATTGGCAAAAAATGTTATGTTTAATACTGGTAGACTATAGTATGATACCAACCCTGCAAATTTAGGGACATATTTGGACCTTCAGCTGTGGAAATTTTCGGTACAACTCAATCCATTTTTATTTATTTATTTATTTATTTCAGGTAAATAGTCACTG
The DNA here is from genome assembly GCF_016699485.2 of Gallus gallus. Taxonomy (NCBI): domain Eukaryota; kingdom Metazoa; phylum Chordata; class Aves; order Galliformes; family Phasianidae; genus Gallus; species Gallus gallus. The sequence goes on from NC_052533.1 coordinate 26,820,306, forward strand.
AACAAGACATTTAATGTTTAGAAAGCCAATTTCTTCTCTAGTCAGTGGAAAGTGACTAGAACTGTTTTCTCCACAATTAGAAAGATAGTGCTAGAATCCATTCTACAGTGATTTTAAATAAGTGCATTTAAATAATATGCAGAAAATGATATTGTTTTCTGCTGATAATAAAAGGAGATGATGTTACCAGCTTAGATTAGGTGCTAAACTTTTACACAAGAAAATTTAGGTAAGAGGAACACAGCCTTTCTTATTCAGTAGTTCTCTTTTCAGTTTATCCAATGATGCTGCTCATAATGTTGACCAGAAGTAATGTCCTTGAAAGAATTTCTTCAAATGTACTTAGGGAAGGTGTCATCTTAATCTTCTACAAACTTTACGTTTTCCACAAGATAGCAGTGGTGCTACTTCTTTGAGTATCCCACAGAAAGCATTCTCTGTTTTTGGGATATTTTTTTAATAGACTGTTAGAACTGTCTCTGGTTTTCTGCCATGTATCAGTCACAGGAAAGACTAAAATGAAAGCAGGAGACTTGAGCAGAATAAAATCAGAAAGCTTTTTGTAGTTTTCTGACAAATTCTTTTTGTCATTGGAAAATAGGGGGAATAAAAGAGCTTGGATTTACTTCACTCAGCAGTCCAGCTTCAAAGGCTCAGAAGGTAGGCAAAAATCTGCATGACTGGCAGTCTGGCATAAAGAGAAGATATTAAAGGTTGATATAATAATTGTGTTTTGTATAACATCTTAGGAAGGCTGCACAACATAAAGATTATAAATGTCTGAGAAATGTTCCTAGACTTCTGTAGCCATCTTCATATATTATGCAATATTTATTATAACAGGCAAAAGGTATAAATTTTTCCCTCTCACAATTCAGTATATGCATTTGGAAAGAATTTAAAGTACACCCAGTTATAATAATTCTTCAAAACAATGAAGCTAGTTTCATAAAAAATTAATGGTCATTCTGGAAAAGAAAATTAAAAAAAAAAAAAAAATAAGATGACTCTTCAGCCATATTCCTAATGTTTAACATTGACTCTTCTACTGTCCAGCGTCCAAAAATCATGTATCCCATCTTTGGTTATATTTAACATTCTATCCTTCTACAGTGAACTGTTGTAAATATATGTGGTGCGTAGACCTAGGCTGGCAGCTTAGTGCCCAGCCAATTGTTCTTGGTTTCCTTCCATTCCACCATGGAATGTGGGATTGAATCAGAAAGAGCCAAGGTATGAAAAATCTTTAGGTCAGGATAAAGTGGGAATGGGAAAAATAATAATAAATGCAAGTGATGCAAGGGCAATCACCTGTCATCTCCCACCAGCAGACTGATGCTCAATCAGTCCTCAAGTTACTTTGGAAAAATTCCTCATATTCCATTTCCAATACAGTATACCATCTGTGCTTATGCTGCAATCAGTTCAATCAGCTTAGCAGCAGGGTGGTTTTTTTTTTTTTTGTTTGTTTTTTTGTTTGGTTTTTTGGCAGTTAGCAGCAATCATTTTTAGCAGTCAGAAAAGGTCACTTATCAACAAAACTAGGGAAGTTTAGGGTCATCTTGACATCAGTCTTTGTCAGTCTTCAAATATCCAAAAGTCTGGTAGAATGTCCGATTCTCCCTAAGCTTCCATGTCTGAATTATTTGATTTTGGATCAAATATCCCCAGACTTGAATTGTGTAAGCGCAAATGATCCTGGAAAAATAAATTTTTCATGCCAATAGGAATCTTGATTTGTCAGGTTTAATTGGTTTGTGAAGACACTGGTTACACTTTCTGATTTGCAGATAGATTTTGTACAAACTTCCCTGACATTTTTGGGGGGCCTGGAGAGGTACAACTTATCTGTTGTACCTGAGGTAACTTAAAAATGCAGCAGGAAATAAGCACATAAAAAGCACCTTGAAAGAAACTGTAGCCATTCCATTTATTTATTTTTTTATTGCTTAACAGGAGCTCCTAAAATAAATCACCAACATCCAAGTGGTAATTACATTTAGACTTCTTTGTTCTCAGTTAAAAGTGATTTGTCAGTAAACAGAATCAAAGGCTGCCATTTAGTTCAAGTACAGACAAAATGTACTTGTATAATAAGCTATACACACTCATATTTTAGGCTGTCTTTAATCACATTGTGAAATCTAGATTTATAAAAGCACACACATAATAGAGAATTGGAGCATTAGTATCCTTTCTTTTTAAATTTCAATTACATAATCTCATTTCCTTTTGATTCAGTGGAAGTAATTAAGTCTGTCATACTGGTGGTCAGTCCCCAGATCCAGCTTGTTCTGCTAGTTACTTTAGAAATACATTTCACCACAGATGCTTAAGTATCTTTTAAAAAACAGAAATCATCACTCAGTCATTACAGAAGAAAAAATATTAGCATAAGAACAAGAAGGGATGGATTATGTTTTTCTGCTATGCAGGCATGAACCTTGACCTTGCGTTTGCTTTTGTTGAATGAAACTAGGCTTTCACTGGTGATACAAAAAGAAATATTGCAGTAGTTTAATGTGACCATTGCTTCCTACAGTTCTGGACGACTAAGAAAGCTATAGGCAGAATATTTTGTTTCCCTTGGCATTTCAAAAAAAGTAAAATCTATTGTGATTTTTCCCAAAAATGATTAACAAAAAGTAGTATTTGTGAAAAATAAACAATAACATTTGCTTTTGTAAGAATCATCATGGGTTGTAGTGCTGATGTTTACACAATGTACAGTTCACAGTTGAAAAGATGTTATTTAAAAGCAATTTATCCAGTGAATGAATGCATCGTGCTGTTTGAAATGTAAGGTTCATAGGGAAACAGGCTCAGTGCTGGGTAACTACATAAGGTCTGCTTCCTCTTTGCCTTACTTGCACACATGACTACTTCAAGAATATCTTTTGAAAGAATGCTGCCTGGTTATCCCTGAATTGCACACAACTTTCAGGCAGGTTGTTAGGCATCAAATAAATACAATGCAAACAACCAAAATCCCTCAAAATCTTGCCAACACATAAATGTTCCCTAGGCAACCAAGTAAGTTTGCTGTTGTCAATGAGTAATGTTGTAGGTGTTTGCAAATCATACAAACTTCTCTATTTTATCCATCTGATCAGTGTATGAATAAAGAGAACCACTGTTTAAATATCTCTAATCAAATCTAATCTGAACTCTTGTGAAAATGTTATTATAACTATATGAAAATTTAGAAAAAAATATTTTGGTTACACAGTTTCTTCTATGTTGTTTTGAAATTTTTTTAAAAATTGAATTACATTAGTATGATCTTTTTCTGAACCTCTTGAATGTTGGTGTTGTACTTTCTATGTATCACCACAGAGTAGTCAATGAATTTTTGTTCGTATTTAGACATGGATTTGATAGCCTCTTGCAATGTGCCCTTTGTTAATATCAAGGTGTAAACATGCTTTAGATAAGGTATATAAAGATATAATATCACAGTGTTACATTACCCTTTTTTTTTTTTTTACTGAAACTGTGGAGACAAACAAAATGATTAAAAACTATAATTCTGATATACATTCATGGTACAGTTCAGCTCAACTTCTATGTTTATAACTATATGTATATATATAGTTATATATATATGAGTAGAGACGTATTTAAAGTAATTATTTTAGGTCCCAAGTCTGTAAACAGAGGGAAAGGGATGCAATTCCAGTGTTATTCAGTTTAGCTCGTTTCTTCATTTTGTAGCATATTTCAGAGGAATCTATCTACTTAGGAGTATTTTATTAAATACTTTTTTGAACCTAAAGGATAAATTAATCCCAAGTAGACTAGAATCTCTTAAGTTTTTTCTCAGGTCTCTCAGTGGATTATTTTCTGTAGATTTGGGGTTATTTATTTATTTATTTATTTACTTTAAATTTTCCTGAGAAATAACTTTACCCCTTACATGTTTGGGCAACGTAAGCGAGTGTTTGGGGACAATGACTGATGTGGAATTTAATTCAATAGTGACTGTTTTGTTTGGGAGGGGTTTGCTGAATCATGCAAAAATTTAAACAAGATAGTCATATGAAGGAAGGTTAGTTTCTAGTTATAGTCTAGAACTACTGTAGTAAGGACAGTGATTTCTGCTTCTTGAGCAACTTTGTATATGATCTATGAGCCACCATGAGCTTAAAGAGCAAGTGGATCTTCCTGGAGCCTGGACAGTGCTAGGGGTCAGCATTGGCAGCAACAGCCAACTTTTTGGCCAACAAAATCCATTAGAGGCACATCATACCTAATTATATCTTGGTTTTTTCATACCTTTGAAAGAATACTTGAGGATTTACATTATTATTTTCATAAAGGGGAAGATTCTGCTCTTTCCCCTTCTTTTTTGCTTATTTCTTTCTCCTTCTTTATGCTAATACATTAATTTCTGAGGCTCAGCAGGAAGCCAGATTGGTCTTGCAGTGCTTAATGCTCAGACACCAGATTTCTCTGGAAGCATTGGCTGAGTCCCTGGCAGAGCTGAGGGTATTCTGGGACCAGGGCAGGCAGTGAGGATAATTCCTGCAATATCCACCCTGCCTGAAACCCCATAGAAGGGGCTTCTGGTAGAGCTCCAGGAAGTGCTTGGATCTGTTCACAGGAAGATTAAATTGGGGTACTGGAGAGTGCATGAAAAGCTGTAGTGTTCAGCCAAACCCTGCTATACCAGGGAAGTCCTTGCAGAACGTAGCTTGCTGCTTTATACTTAGTCACAAGGAAACAGCTCGAGTAAAGCAAACAAGAAGCATGTACTGTGCTAGCAGGGTTTTACCACATGTAGGAAGAGCATCTCTCAGTGTGTTTACTCTTTTCATACTCTGTCTTTATGTTAAAACCCTTCCATTCCAGGCAGTGAAGCATCATGTTTCTGCTTGGACTTTCCCACTACTGTACCCCTCTCTCCTCTCTTTAAGCTCTGAAAAACATTGACTGAATGTTGAGTGTCTGGCTGCAGTTCAACGATGAGCACCAGGCTGACATCCTTGACACCCATTTTTCAAAGCTCTGATGAGTGTTTGCCAGATGCCCAGCTTCTATTCCATGGACTCAATAGATCTATCACTGCATCCAAGCTGAAGAGCTGCCTGTCAGAATGTGTGCAAAGACAGTGCACTGTTGCAAAAATCTCTTCACAGTGGCTCTGATTTCAAGATTTTCTAGGAAATTATTTTTATCCTTACTTGATTATTGTGGAAAGAAGGTTTTTTGAAGATAACTTAATCATATAGTGCTTTTGGATGTGTTACTGTCATTGATAGTTACATTTTCTGTCCAAATAAAATCATTAAGATAAATAAAAAAGATCATAACAACAAATCCAAGACCTATCCATAAAGAAAGCATGTTTTCTAGTGTTCAAGAAGATCTTACCTAGTCTAATCTCTTTTCCTGGAAAATTTCCAGCAGTCTTGCCGTGGAAGGGGAGTGTGCTTTGCTAGAGAAATAAAGGCTCTACAACTATCAACCCCTCATTATTCACACTGCTTGCATACTTAGGACTCTGGTTTATGATCACCACAGGGCAATGACTATTTGCAAATCAAAGCCACATATACATTCTTAAAAGACACCTCTATACCTGAGGACCAGTATATACAGCTAAAATATGCAACAAAAAGAAAAGGAATAAACTATTCTTAAGGACTTTCAGCATCATTGGTACCTTCATCAGGATTCTTTTCACCAGTATTTTCCAAACATACTACACACTAAACATTGGTCCTAATTAAGCTTTTTTTAAATTCCCTTCTTTTTTTCTTGTTAATGAATATTAGTAATCTCAGAACTTTTACTGGTTTCTGAAAAGCCAAATAATCATTTCTTCCTCTCAAAAGTGTGAATGTGGGTTTTTTGTCCTGCTACTGTTTTTCTTGTGGTAGGTGATGGCAGCAGGGTTTCCCTGGGGTTCCCCAGGGTTGTATAGAGCATCTTGCTTTTTCTTACCTTAAGGAAGTGTAGTCATGTAGCTGTTGCTATTTTAATTTCAGTTGAGTAGTTATAATCATCATTGGAAATAATGTCAAAGACACTCCATATGCATTGGTTTATACACTTTGTGTAATGGTCTGATTTAACTACAACAAGTCTTTAATGAAAGAATTTAACTATGGACACAGAACAATTTATTCAACTTCCAATGCAATTAATTTCTTTGGTGTAGCGGAAATGGCAAACTCAACAGTCCTTTTAAACCTCTATACGCAGTTTCCAGTATGTCACAGGATATAGGATGCTGGGCATGCAATGTGCTTATACTTTCAGTAATTTAAACAGTATGGACATCGTTAGGATTACCGTTTCTCATTAATTCCATGTCCTGTTATAAACAGCATAAATATCTATCCCTGAGCTATCTGTTCAATGAGGAGATTGGTATGTAAAATGTAATAAATCCATTGTTTTATTATGGTTTCAACTACATTCCCATTGAGGTAATGATACCATTTAATAATGACCCCGAAGGAAGTGAAATAAAGTCTGTATTGTTCTGCTGGCTTGTTCTTAGCCTGTCATGTGGCCTTACAAACACAAGATAGCAAACTGATCTGAAGAGAAAAGCCGTGCTTCAGTAGCAAACTGTAAGGTGGGAGGGATGGTATCCACGGCTGCAGAATAAAGCCTATCAAGGGAAAAGGTAGTGCAGAAGCTCAGCTGTGAAATAAGCTTGTGTGCTGTTCAGCAGACTTCTTATTAAATGCTGCTGTTCCTAGAACTAAAATACAAAGGGAACATATACCTAGGATCTAAATATACAAACAGCAATGCTTGTTTTGGTATCTTCCTCCTGGAGAAAGCAGGGTGCCTATAAGCATCTTACCTTCCGCTGTGCAGGGTGCAATGGTGGCAATTTTAATATTTTACCAGTACTTCTACACTTTATTTAAGGTAGTAGATTCTGAGTGCTGGGTAGTCTGATTTCCCATGTAAATTATTTTCTCATTTTGATGGTTTGTGCAAACACAGGACAGTACAATGGCAGTAAAGGGCTGTTCATGCAGGGCAGGTTCTGCAGTGGGCTTGGCTCTTTGCAGCCTTACATGGTATTTGAAAGAATACATGGGAAGCCATTGGGTCTATCTAGAGCTGAATCCTCCTTGCATGTTGAAAGCTTTGGGGACCTGTGTGTTTGAAGAAACTGCAGACATGCCTATCTTTGTTAGCCAAAGCCAATTTTAAAAATGTGCAGTACCTACAAAACATTAACTTTCATTCAGCTTTTCACATTCTTGTTAATACACTAACAATCCCAGAACTGCTTATTATTTTTTTTTAGGAAATTGTATCTTTGAAATTGAGGAGCAGTAAACTTTGTAAGTTGCATTTACTCTGCATGATTTATTTATTGAATTTATTAAGTGAACAGCTTAGGAAAATCCTGCTGTTTGATACTGTAGAAAACCAAGGAAACCAAGAAGAACCCTTTATAGAAATGTTTCAAAGGAGGATGGTCTGTAGGTTAAGTTTCAATCCTCAATATATAAATCAGGCTTGTCAGTCTTGCTTTATACCATCACAAAGTGTAGAAATACTCAGGAACAATTTCTACTTATTGTTTCCTCTCATACTTGAAGTAATTTCTTTACTCATTTTTATTTTTTCTTTTTAACTAGACTGATCTTCTACCATTGAAATCAGTAGTACAGATGACAAGACGTAGAATGCAGAACAAATGCAGATCTTTGTGCTGATCAAAATTACTTGCTGCTCCAAGTATTCTTATCCTAAAGGACACTCTGCTATACTATTCTTAACATCTCTTTATATGAGGCCTGAAAAACATAGTCCTCTGTCACGGTGCACACATGTGTGCATGCATAAGTACCTAACCTTATATATGCTTAAAGGGAGGAGGAAAAAATCAGTATATTTATGATGTAGCCTGCTTTATGTCATTCAAGGAGTCTGTTAGGAATGGATGTCACCCACATCAACCAAAATCTTCTATTTAATTCCATTTTGTATCTTGGTTTGCCATTGCATAGGGTGGTATTTAAATTCTAATCCTATGTAGGTTCCAGTCCTAATTGAAGTTAATAGCTGCCTTCTGTGGGGTAGGGTTCTTAGTATGAGCATATCCTAGCAAATGAACCCACTAGTTCATAGCAGATAAGGAGTGCTCCTTATGCTTCATGCAAGTTAACTAATCATAAAAGACTGATGCTGCAGAATGGAAAGGACAGGGACCATATGCCTGATGTCCCGTTTCCAGGCTGCCTTTGTGAATAATAGCTACTATCCTCAGATGCCTCTCTGCTGACTTTAGGTAACTCAGTTTTTTGTCAGTGTGCTTACACATCTCCAAAATGTAGGTCCTGTATGTTGAAAGCCATGAATTTAGAAACAAATTTATTAAAAATTACAGATTTATTTGGAAAATGTGTTTTGAAGGAGGGCTAATGGCTACTATTAACTGTGGTATAAAAGAATAAAGGCTATTTGGGGGCTTAAAAAAAAAATAGATGCTTCATTCCCTCTGCTTTGCTTACATAACAGCTAGCATGTGTTTGCAGGCATTCAATCAGGTGTGCTCTTAACTTGCTTATATGCCAAACAGTTCTGTGTTTTATGTAACAGCATTAGTAAAGTATAAGTGCTAACTAAGTCTTGCTTGATTTGAACAGCTGTACTTTCTTTTTTTCCTTCTTCTTTTTTTCTTCTACAGAATAAAGAAGCAAGAATGACTCACAAAACTCAATGTCTGTGTCCAGGACACAGCGGGAACAAGCAACATCATGTAATAGGTGAAATGCCAAGAGTAGAAATGTTCTTTCCCTCTGGCTAGTGCAGGGGGAGAGTTTTAGTTTGGTCTTGCTGCACTGCTGCTGCCAGGCAGGCCAGTAATTACAGCACTCTTTGTCTTGAGCAAATTCTGTATTTTTCTTCATTAGGACTGCAGTTTTTCCTAGCCTTTACAAGAAGAATAAGGAGACAAGGCATGCAGATATTGACAAGTACCCATTTCATTAAGTTTTTGCTCAGGTACCATGCATCAGTGACTGTAATAACTACCTTCTTACCAGTGTTTTTTGTGCTTTGTCTTTGAAGCCTATGAAGTCTATGATCACAATCTTTTTCTTGATTTGAAATCACCTGAGATCAGTCTTATATCAGAACACGTGCACCAGCCATTGATATGCTAAAGAAACATTACTCCCACAATTGCTCTAGAGGTAAAGCAGCTGCCACTTCATGACCAAGTTGAATTTGTAGAGTGAGTTATTTTCATATAAACTAAAGTAGTTTATGAAAGTACAGATCTCAAAACAGAGAAGGTTACTTATGAATCCAGATTTCTAATTGCTTTCCATTTAAAAAAAAAAAAATCCATAAAAAATCTCTAGGTCTAACTTCCCGTTGTTCCTATGGATTCTATGAGAGGACGTCTGTTTCAGCCTTTCTTAGATTTGACAACAGATTACTTTTATCCTGTGAAGGATCTCAAACTGTCCGCTAGTCATCCAGTCCCAAAGTATATAGATGTGACAATTCAAACAGGGGAAGGGAACAGCTTAGCTGAAATTAGATACTATTTTTGTTTTGTTTTCTTTTCTTTTCCCCATATAAATCTTTTTTAATTCAGAATGAACTGACTATCTGTTCAACAACTTCAGTGGCAATATACTTTCTACCTGGTTTCTTACTAGTTCATATTCTCCTTATATAGTCAGCAAAGCTATAAGTATTTTCTTTCAGTGGTACTCCATACACATGATAACCTTTTCCTCTCTCAAACCTCATGTTCAGTCCTGGATATTGAATTACCTTGTTTAGATAATTTCTGATCTGTACAGATCACAGAACATTGAGAATAATTTATTTTATTGTCTTCCAAGGTTTATTTTTTGGGGCGAAACAGCAGTGAATTCTGTCAGATGCAGAAATATGCAAGAGTATAGGTAAACTAATTGGAAGATATTTGGGAGATTTTGTCTGTGAGAGTCTCACAACAGCATCTGCTGCTGAACTATGTGGTATAGTTGGTGTCTGTCTGGACAGGGCAGCATTCCTCCTGGTGAGAAAAGTAGAGGTTACTCTATTTCCTGCATGTTAAGAGAGCCTGAGTGCTTCCTAAACTAGCTTGAAACTGCCTGCAAGTTTGTTTGTGTTTTGGATTTCATGCCTACAGAATAGCTTGGATGACAAAGATGACACCAGTCTTAAATGTTACTTTCTATTTAATACCTGTACCAAAGCAACTTGCTGTTATGGCATGAACTAAGAAGTAAGAAATTAATGAAGTGAATGGTTAGATATCACACATTTTACAGTTAAGGGTTATTGCATACAACCCAAGAAGGAATGGACTACTGCTGGTCAGTATATTTAGGGCTGATTAATACTTGCTTATGCTCACAGTAGGCAAGATCTGCAAATGCGTGGAACAACTATTATAATTTTATATTGTGGTAGCACTGGAAAACTCATTAAATGTACTTAGTCCTACTGAGCTAAACACTATTCAGGCAAAAAGAAGAAAAGAAAGTCTGTGCCTGAAATGTTTTCAAATCTAAAGAGAGAACAGCTGTATACAGCAAACATAAGGAAGCAGGCAGAGAGCTCAAGGTAGCAGTACCATAATTGTGCTTGATGAGGTAGGCAATGGTCACATTTGCCAGTTGTTTAAATTTTCTCAAGTGGCAGATGCAGGCTTAGTGAGTCTGTAAGTTGATATTTTGGGAGACAGCAAAACAAAGACACGGCAAGGGGGTCTGTCCAGTAAAGAAGGGAGATGAGCAGAAGAGGAAGCATAACTGCTTGAAGAAATGTTTTTCTGTTGTGTGAAAGTACCTTAGATCTGCCGTACTGATATGTCCCTGCGTAATCTTTGCCAGCTTTCAGCAATCAGTAATATGAGCAGTTAATACTTATAAATCTACATTAGCAAATGTGAATATCCTTTACAAGGATATCTTGGACAAGGTAGATATACTGTGGATTGAAGGTGGGGTGGAAACTGAAGATGGTAGGGTGGAGTAGAAAAGGAAGGACATACAGAAGTGAGTGTCATGATTGCAATATTATTCTTTGGTAATGTGCAAAAATTGGACTCCATTAATTGTGACAAATCATGAAAACAAAGATTCTTGTAGATATTTACCTTATCTAACATATTTTTAAGTGCTTTTCTGCAACTAAAATCTTAAACCTTAACAAATGTATAAGGTCAGGAAAGGATGTGTTGAAAATTCACACTATGTGTGGGTGTAGTCACGTCAGTTGATTTCATCTGGCTGCAAAGGGGCTGTCAAGTTCTCTGGTATAATTTAGATCCTTCAAAGTTTTGGAAAAGTGTGTTCCTGGGAAGAATAGATAAACCCTATAATGAAACCACAAAACAGTCTTCATTCAGTCTTGCTTCCTTCCTCAAGAGCTAAATCAGCCATCTATGAGCTGCAAGTCCACGTAGAACCAGTCTTGCTTGTAAATAGACTTCAGACTGATACTCACAGAACTTCTTGTTTAACCAGATGACCTTATTCATGGCTTCTGACTTGGTTATGAGCAGACAATATTTCTTTTTTGTAGTCTTAGCTTACAAAAGATGTTCAATCTTATATTTGATTTAACATATCAGGAATCAAAAAGTAAAAGACTGTTTTTTCTCATGGTTGTCACCCATTTCAACACAACCTTCTGCACTGCTTCTTAAACCACCCAGTCCCATGAGTGTTGCTTTCTCTTCAAAAACTTGCAGTCCTATTAGCCAGTGTTCTGTGCACATAGTTTATGCACCTGCTCAGTCTTGTGTTTAGGACCCTTTTTTTTTTTTTTTTCTTGTTTGTCAGCATAAAATTGTCTCATAAAACAATTTCTAGGATTATTTACTTTTACATCTGTTACAAACTAGTGCAAATTTTGAGTAATTCTAAGCTGATAAGTTTGTTAGGATAGAAAGTCTTGCTTAAGTTTTTGGAAATGTGTGGAAAAAAACCTATTGCTGCAGAACTTAGGTGAGAACTATTTCAGTAATAGCAGAAAATGAGATTTTTTTCTTTTTTTCCAGATTGCTTTAGGAGTACTTAGACCTTATTAATACAGAGCGTATGAAGGCTGCTCCGAAATTAATGCCTCCTATTTCATTATGTCAGCCTGCAACATCAGAAGCGAATATTGGTGATATGGCAGTAGAGGTTCAACTTTCCCACTAATATTCCATTACATTTTGTTGTTTTGTGACAGATGGCAGCAGAGGAGAAGTCTGACAAAGTGCATATCCATGCAAATCAGCTAATGGTGGTGACTATGTTGGATAATAGCATTTTGTAGTTGAGAATTTGCTCTATCAAATAGTGTTACTACACTTTTTGTATCTGTTGTAGTTTCCATGGAAATACTTAGGAGACATTACTTGCAGAGTAACCTATGTATATTAAAATTACTGTATGAGTTCCATTATATTTAATTAATAGCTATCATCTCACTTGGCAGTTGTGTTCTGTTTTCTGAAAAAAATATTCTTAAACCCACAAGTTCTCTACAGTTTTCCTTCACCCAAATCTATTGTATTAAATAATACTTGTGCTGATACATAATTTTTTTTTCAAAGTAGCCTTTATTGTGGCATCAGGATTAAAACCTGAAGAAATTAAAACCTTAGACCTGAAGAGAACTAAGAAAACAGTTACTAGAGGCTGTTGCCACATATCTATACCACATGATCCAAGCAATTTTGTATTGCTAACTATGAAAGTATCATAGCAACAATAATACAGGTTTTAATTAAATGCTAGTGAACAAAAAATATTCTGGTGTCTATTAGTTTGGAATGTTTTTTGACTGCAGTTGATTATAAGGCTCTGTAGAGCTTTGGCAACCATATATTTATAAATAAGTGGAGTTATATATAACTTTATATAGTCACAAGAGACTTCTAAATCTCCTCTTCTATATACGTTTTTATTTTCTTCATCTTTTAAAATGGAGAAAGACCAGATTGTAAAGAGGATTTTCTGAGTATTCTGCTAGATCACATTAGAAATACTTGCCATTTCACAGTACAGTGGCACTCCTCTTAAGCTGGTCAAGTTTTCATTTACCAGAAAGCCCTTCGAAGATGTTCTGTAACTTCAGTGGAAAATATGCCATCTTTTGAAATAGCTATAAATAAGTGTTCCAGGCTTGGGTTTTGTGGTTTATACATAGTAAAGGAATGTACATAACATTCACCGTGAAGAATGAGTGAAGAATGACAGAAATGTTTAGAAGAGATATCAGAAACCAATTATTCAGTGACATGAAAAATGCAGTCTGTTTTTCATTCTAAATCACAGATAGAAAGAGATGAGTTATGTCAAAGTGTTTCTCTATTATTTCACCCACCTGTGACAGTGTTCATGCCAGATAATGTCTGTAGAGTGGATATTTTGTGTAATGGGAGCCCATACTGGAAATCAGCATCTTAATGATGTTCTCAGTAGTTGCACAATATTAGTGCATTATTTCTGATTATTTGTTTCTACCTTTTAAATGGCGATATTAGTGTTTGAATTATATATGTTCATGCATAGATGTTTCAATTAAAATGTATTTTGTCCTTCTAAAACTTAAAGTTATTTAATATGGTTAGTGAAGAGCCAGGATCATATTTATAAAATAGGTATTTTTAAAGGAAGTGCCATGAACAAGTCTGCTGAAGCCAAAATTCTGGATCTATTTTTTAATAGGGAAAGAGAAGCCCTGTTCTGTAGGACGTGGAAGGATGGAAGACATGTAGTGTCAGGTAACTGGACAGTTTGAAGTCAGTCTTGGAATCAGCAGCAGCAGATGAGGTTGACTTCTGAAAACAGTGGAGATTTTGTACCTGGAAAGTAGCATTTACTCTGAAAACACTAGGCAAGCTGCAGATTTGGATGACAGGACTGAGATATTTCTGCATATGGGTTTAAACATTGACAAGTCTTTTCACTGACCCTTTATCTCAAACGATATCCAGTGAGTTCCAGCCCTGCATTTGTCTTCTTCACTGTCCTTTTTTTCTGCATTTTGTGTTTAGAAGGAGTGTCAAAGATTAATTTACTGCACTCGGCTGAAGTACCTTGTTTGTTATGACTATATGAACTAATCTTACATGACATCTAAAGAGACACAGACCCAGGAGATAATACAAGTGTGAAAGGCTAGAAAAGTAATTTCTAATGTTAGAAAGCTATTGTCTGTGTGACCCTTGACATTTGCAATTCATGATGCCATCCAGCCTAAGGCCTGGTCAGCAATAATTTATAGACATGTAGGAAAAGTTACTTTATTGTGTCTAGGCTTTGTTTTATTCATGACATAACCCAACAGAGTATCATTCTCAGTCTGTTTGTGTGATGGATTTTGGATAGCAGTGCGGTAATAATTCTTCTTGTAGAAATGTCATATTTGGAAAAAAGGCTGAGGTGCCAGCCTAAGGTGTGGAAAAATGCTCATGCATTATCTTTGTCCTGGTTATGTCCTTATGATTTTCTGAAGCACTTGAAAGCAACTTGTCACCAATAAGCTAGTCTTTCTTTCTCTTGCGCTGCTTTGTAAAGACTGTTTCTTGGTACACATGTTGGCTAACTCACTTTCTTTGCAATCGTGGTAACTAACTCCTAGAATTTTTGGGGTATTTTGTGCCAAGAAAGTCTGTATCCACTGGTTATACAATGGCAGTGTGTGGCACTACTGCTAGAAATAACAAACTGCTTTGTAGAATACTGCCTAGTTTTGTGAAACTAGATCAATTGTAACACAGCTGTGTGTTGATTTGATCCAATAGTAGATGGGCCTAAAATAACTTGGAAATCCTACTTCCAAGCTGCTGAAGTATATCAAAAATAGACCTCCCTGGAACTGTTAGCTGAAATACTGTGCCTTAATGTAGAAACAGAAACCACCTACCCAAAAAAGGCAAAATTAACTTAGTAGGTGAGGCTCGACTTAGCCTTTGAAACAATGGCCCCTTATTTGTTTTGTGCAGGTACAGTGCTTAGTTCTGGTGTGTGTGTGGGGCTGCTGGGTGTTGCTGAAATATGGATGATGAACATCCAGAACACGAGAGCAATGCAGACAGATGAGTGAGTTGGGTTTACAAATGTTAAGTCACACCCACAAACTACTTTCCTCTGTGCACTTCCTGACCTCTTGGCACATTCCAAAGGAGAAGTAAATGGATACGCCTGAGCTGTTCTCTCTCTCACACTGAATGTGTGTTAGTTGTGCTGGGAAAGTAATAGCATATGTAAGATACTTTTTTCAAGATTATACAAAGCTAGATAATATATATATATATTTTTGTGTGTGTGTACAGTGGAATCAGGATAAGTAGTTGGTTATAATTAGTAAAATTATTAGCAGCAGAAATTATTCTGGGGGTAATTTTTGCTGAGTACCAAAGATAAAGCATGCCCTGTAGCCCTTTCTAGTGCTATCTCAAAGTAAGTTTGTAGAAATATTGCCATAATTTCCTACCAGTCCCTGCACAATTCTGTGCTGCTGTAGTGTGTAAAATTCCCAGTGCACCAATAAAAATGCAGTTCTGTGTATGAATGGAGGGAGGCTGAGGAAACAGAATTCTGACACCTTGCCTCAGTCTAATCATTAAGAAGGGTGAAAAGGAAAGCCAAAAAATCTTGAAGGCATTGTCTTGAAATGCCTTCCCTTGTTTGCTCTTTGCTCCTTGCTGCTTTACCTAAAGCAAAGGTTTGGTTTCACGCAGAGTCACTGCTCTGACGGTGCACATATTTCCAGGCATTCACATAGCTGTTCATTCAGACTGGCAACTGGTGTAGCTTGGGATGCACACAGCAGGTGAGGTCTCCAGCTGTGCACCTGATGGAGCCGTTGTCATCTATACTGCAGTGAATATAAATCCTACTGCAGGAGAGGCAGTTACTCCGGGCAGGGTAAACTGCTTTTAGGACAAGGACTGTAAAGAATGCAGCTTGTGTGGAGGAGGAGGAGATTTCTGTTTTGAGTGTGCTGCTGGGGTGAAGGGGTGGGGAGGTAGAGGGGCTTCTTTAATTTAACCTGGAAGATACATGGGTGCAAAACTATATTGTGAAGGATGTTAATCCTGTGTGAGCTATTTTCAGAGCTCAAATAATTACTAAATAACCTCCCCTATTTTTTTTTTATTTAGTTAGATACAGTGTACTATGGAGATAGAAGCTTCTATGTAGTATTCTGAACAACAGTTTCATTTAAGGCCTTTAAAGTGTGAATATTCCTTCAGAAATAGCTTTTCAAGAATTCTGTGAAGTCTGGGATGACAGAGTGGTAACTCACAAGCGAGAATTCTTAAAATAATGCTAAATAAAATAAAATCGCTGTTAAGGTCACAATTACAGGGAACTAAACATTTGAAAGCATAAACATAGGCTGTTTTAATAAGCTGTCAAGGGTCTGGTGAATCTTGCTCATCTATGGAAAAGCATCAGAATAATCATCAGTGCTCACATTCTGGCTCAAGAGCCATCAAACTAGACTCATTCAGGACTACCAAATCATAAAGCTTCTGGTAAAGATGTGCTGCCAGGCTATCTTGGCTGGATTTGGGGTCTGAATAAGCTTCCAGCTTCCAAGTCACATGTGTGGAAGAAAAGGGCTGCTGAACTTTAGCAACTGCCTCCCTTGTGCTGCATGTCACTATTCTCCTTGCAAGATGTAACACATCCTATGACTGAACTGCTTCTTTCTACCATCAGGGAGTTATTCCTTCAGAGGGGTGGGACTGCTAGCAGAGGGCTAACAGCACTTAAAGCTTCTGAGGAAGATTTTTCAGAAACCTAAGATGTGCTGGAGAAAGGACTTAATAGTCTTGTGGGAAGGAATTTAAATATGCCTGCATTTTGAGAAGGAAAAAAAAAAAGTGATTTTTTTTTGCATCATTGTTTCAATTCCTGCAGTACAATTTCGGTGCATTTAATTTCTTAAATCTGCTTGTAAATCTGATTTATCTGTTATCACTGTACAATGTTTATAGCAGATTAGCCACTCCTAAATATTGGTATTTTCCAAACAGTCTGACGTAGTTATGTACCCTACTTTTGTCAGTTTTTTATGCTCTCTAAGCACTAATTCTCTTGAGTCTCTTGGAGCCACTGGGCTATGTTTCTAGTGCTGTAATCCAGCTGCTAGGTGGTTAACATAATGTGATACAAACACAGATGTTTCCCTTTCTTTCGGAAAGAATAACACTCCTAATTGCAGCTGGAGAGCCAGAAATATCGCCCATTATCAACAACTCTCAGAGAGGTAGAGAGATTAGAAGAACTGGAGCTTGTCGCTAAATAATTCAGATTGGCAAGAAATAAAGAAAAAAGTTTTTAATACAGCAAAGCAATTATTCTTACTCAGATACGCCTTTAAATGTCTTTTTTGTTTGATTTTTTTTCCCCCAAATAACGGCCTAATAGAAGTAAGAGTCTTCTTATTTCTGAGGTGGAAATGTTAGTCTAAAAATAAGACTTCCCAAGCAGTGCCAAGCCTGCTTTGTTACATCAGGGCTGTAAATATCTCACTGTGCCCTCTGTTGTTTGGCATCAGTCATGCCATTGGCATGACAGCATGAATTCTAAAGCTTTATTTTCTCCGCTAGTCCCCAGGTGTGGATAGGTGTGCCCATGGCGTAACACTGAATAGTTTTTATCTCCTAAACAGCCCAGTGAATTCTCAGTGAAGCTCACAGGCAAACATAGCCCTTTTCTATTGACTTTCTGACCTCATAACCAAAAGCATAAAGAGGAAATGAGCACTGACAACACAGAACAAGATTTTCCATTTGCATAGTGATCTCAGAGAAAGCAGCACAAAAGAGGCCTGAGAAGCTTAAGCAAAATTGCTGAGGCAGGTCCCTTCTTGCTTCTCTCTGTGGTACACAACTGTTTTCTTTGTTTAAAACATTTGTATGTACATATGTTTAATTTCAGGCCTTTAATTAAATGCTAAAGAAACCATCTTTTTAGTTCAGTTTGACTAACAGGAGTGAGTCATCCCAAGATGAGGTGCTGTAGCTGTGCTGTGAGAGACGCTTCCCAAGGTTTGTCCCAGGCAGAGCAGCATGCTGCAATTACCTCATGGGAAGGTGTCCTGTGTCTACTGTGATTTAAAGTTAGGATGGATGGTGCACATTGATCTACCAGCCTCATTCTTCCAGGACTCTTCTTTTCTGAGGTCAAGCCCTCAGTAACAACAAGAGAGTGAGCTGTGGACACTTCAATCTGCTGGAGTATTCCTGTGAAATAGAGATGCACAGTGAGCAGTTATTTATATTTGAAGGACAAGAAAGCTAGAACGCTGTCTCTTAGAAAATAGCTGTGGGTTTTTTTTTTTTTTTTTTTTTCCCCCCTCTGTTCACATTGTTTGGTCATTTATAGCAGGTAAGCAACCTAGTCTAATTTGCAGGTTAGATCCAACACCAAATTTGGCTCTGCCCTGAGTGTGGGCCTGCTCCAGAGGATCCTCCCAGAATAAATTATTGCTGGCATATATACCATCAAGCTAATTAAACTACCTTGTCAGGAATAACAACAACAACAACAAAAGTGATGGAAAATTCATTTCTTCCTTTTCAGAACAGTTAATTTGCATTTTCAATATTCTGTCAAGGGCTTCTCTTTATAGTAGTTCCTATTTTAATAAGCTGATTGATCACTAGAAATACTTGAAATCTGCAGTGCTTCATGTCTATAGAAGCTACTGCCTACTTATGTTAGATTCTATCCAAGTTTATTCCTTATGAGGTTTCCTTATGAGGTGCTGTGTGGATAGATATTCTTTTGCAGAACTTCCCCCTTCTCATGGCAAGTTTTTTTTTCTCTTTGTTCTGCTTATTTAGGTTCCTGCACAAGCTGTCCTTAAGCTATTTGAGATGCAACATATTTTGATGCATAAACAGTGCAAATATTAAATTGTCCACTGAAGATGAAGTAATTTAAGAGGGCTCACACAGGCAAATCTTCCAGTAGGTTTGCAGAGCAATGGTATTGCACATCTGAGGGTTGGTGTGGTCTTCTTATGCCACCATAGCTCTCTGCCCAGTGCTCTTCTACCTTCATTCTTTGTCTTACTGCAGTGGTTTCAGCTGCTGCTGTGTCAGCTGATTTTCTTGCAGATCTGCTCAGTGTTATACCCTTAAGCAGGAATGTGATCATGCTGAGGTCTCTGAGGCTGCCATTCACATACAACCTTAAGATACCCACAAAGGTCAATTTATTTGAAAACTACCAAATGGAATGGCTGAGCTGGAGGCACGTATTTTGCCTGTAGCCATCACAAGCAAAGAGACAGAGGAAAAAGCAGTGGATCCAGTAATATCTTCAGCCATTGCAGCAGTGTGCTTCAGTGAACAAGTCTCAGGACTCTTGGAATGAAACCTGGCGAATAACCACACTAATGTTTATTTTAAAAAAATATTTATTTCACTGTCTAAATGCAGAAATGAATGCTGCCTGTTATATGACTATTGACCTTCATTCTTTGCTGCCTAAATCTTTTGAGACTTGGTGAATATAAGACCGTATCAGCCTCGGTAGCCACCAAATTTGAACTTGGATTCAACCTGTTGAAACTTCTGCACTTCTTTTGGAAATCATGTTCTGCCTGGTCAGCCTCTCATGAAGCTTTTTTTGAGATTAATTCATGAGCTTTCTTGGGTAGTTCCAAATCAAAACATCTTAGAAGTTGAGATAGGCAACATGAAAGAGCTGAAAAGCAACCTTTAGGATAAAGAATGAATGAATCTTCCTTCAAAAAACATTTGGTACTAGATTCAGATGGGATATTGGCACTGGACTTCTCTTGATGTTTAACATTTCTATATGTAAATAAGACATAAGTATGTCTGGATGAGGACCAGCTTTGTGGTGGAACAAGAATGAAGCATCTCTTTCTGTGCCCTGATTTTCATGAAGAAAACTCAGACATAGGTAAAAAGCATTTGTGTTGTGCTCCTGAGGGTCTTCTGTTTTGCCATATAAAGTCAAGGAGTAAGAATTTGAGATTAAAAAAAAAAAAAAAAGCCATTGATATCAATCTCTAAGTTTTTTCTTTCTTCAAAAGGTTTTGCAGTGCAAAACCTCACATATTTTAGATGCATTGTCCAAGTGAAATATTTCCAGGTGGGAATATGCTAACATCTGTATGCTGTTTTCTTCTGATAGTGAAATAGTACAAGAATTGTAACTTCTGATTTTTGAGCAAACCTTATCTTAACAGAAAAATATTTAATTCTGCAGACCAAATATAAGAATCCCAAACCACATGGCCTGCCGGGGTTTTATTTTAAGCTTGAAGTACTCAACAGATTTAGACTGGACAGTCACTGAAGCACAAAACAAAATTTGCAGTCAGCCACAGGCATAAGTCAAAGAAAACAGTACTTTTCCATGAACAAGACCATTGAGAGATCTGCTCCTGCAGAGACTTGAAATCTGAAAGAAGTATGGGGCAAAGGTTTCTGCTCATTCTGGAAAATGTGCCAGGGCAGGGCAGCAAAGAATGAAGGTCAGGAGCCACATAACAGGCAGCATTATGTGAGACTTGTTTGTGACATTATCTAGGAATTGCTCCTTGAACTGAGAAACCAAGGAAACAGGGCTTTTGTCTTGTCTCTTTAAGTGGAGTTAACTTGGTTGGCTGATTGCATTTGAAATCCCAGTACTGAGAGGAACTCTTGAGATACTCATATTTACAGTAGATTGAATGGAATCCCGACTGCGTTACATAACATATTTAATTGATCTAGAAGTTGATTTTGGCCCAGAATCAACTTTTTCATCTCCCATTCATTGCCAAACTGACTGCCAGAATTCAATTCAGAAAACTGCAAGTCTAGCAGAAATAAGGTCAGACTTCAACAGCTTGAAAGTCACAGATTCCCTACAGACACAGTATCAGCTTCCTTTCTTGATGGGCATTCGGGGGTACATTTGTCCTCCCTTCTTGCACTGTTTATTATCATTAATCTGCACAGTCCAGCAAAAGAATAACAGAATCAAGTATTTTAGAAAGTACAACAGTCAGAGCTGAAGCAATCTCTGTATGGCATAAAAATCATAAAAGAGATTTCTAACTGAATTTGATTTTGCTTTGTTACACAGTTCTCCATCATCTGTTCTAGCTGACTGTGCTTTCTATCAATGCACGCACAAAAGAAGTGGTGACACAGTATATATATACCTCCATTATCAGTGCAATGTGCATATGCAAAAAGCTATTAAATTATGCTAAAGCATTCTGTAGGATTTTTTGGGAGTGGGATTGGGGAGGAGGCTGTGATTTTTAAAAGTGCACTTGTGTCCCAGTGTCTAGGCAGTTTTGAACCAGATTTAATAGACTCAGTGTGAGCCTTAAGTCTTATGTGATCACATTTCTGTCTTCAAAATGGCAATTTCAGAGGCACTGCTTTTGTAGAGTGCACACTATGTACTAACGAAAGAGACAAAAGAAAAGGCAAATCTTACCGCTGAGTTTGGACTTCCCTCCTTCTACCTCTTCATCTTTCTTACACACTTCCTTTTTCAAAGTAACATTACTGAATACATTTTGTTTCAGAGGATAGATAAATCATGAAGCTGAATCAAATATAGATGATGTAAAATTCTGTCAAGGTTACCGACCAGGCCTTCACAGTGCTTCCTTTGTATTTCACTTGAATCATCTCTTGTCTTCGTGTTATAATGTCATTCTTTTTCTCTCTATTCAGGGGTTTTCTATTACCTTCCAGACTATTGTATGACTCCACAAGTAACACAAAGTCCTCTGTAGGGTAGAAATCAGGCACAAAATAAACACACCTTTATCCTGCACTCTAAAAACCTTCCTTCTTTCTGCATATAAATACAATTCCTTTTTTTTTTTTTTTTAAATAATGATAATAATAACAAACACAAAATCCAAGTACTATGAGCCTGGTGTTGTTAGCCAACAGGGAAACTGTTAAAAGCACTGGGAGTTTTCTTCCACGAAGTCTGTTGACTCTCTAACAAAGCTCTTCTGCAGCTAACAATTGCCCGGTAAAGTGACTGTTCCAGTTTCCTACACTGACAGTCACAGTACTGCCTTTAGTCTTTGTAGCAAAGGGAAATGATATACAGACACATGAAGTGGGGAAGCCGGGCCTCTTAATGACACCAAGCTTTGGAATTTTCTTTGTGTGTGTTTATTCAGAACTTTCCTATTGTATTCGACATAATAAAATAATGCATTCAAATGCTCTTTTCTGCCTTACAAAAGAGGGAAAAGGGGGAAAAGAGATTTTTTCCTCTGTGCAGGATGCAGTCCTTCCAGTCTTATCTGCTTGGAGTCATTAGAGAGGCTTTAGGGGGAAAGGCATGGCTCCCAGGAGTCATTAGTAGCCACTAGAGGTGTAGAAGGAGCTGAGATTTTCATTGTTACTTCTGGAAGTAGCCAAAACCAAGAGGCATCTATTTTCCCTTGTATTTGTCCTTAAGGATTTGCATATGTTCTAAGATACTAGTGTTGCTTTGTTAACAAGAAACTTCTTGTGGTTATATTTCAATTTAGAAGAACATAGCTGAGAAGAGTCCCAAAAGTGAATTTTTGATGTCTTTGGATGGGTTATACTGTGGAAAGGAGTCCTGAAAGCTGAGATCATGCTTAGAGCTATGTTTTGGTTTTACTTTGATCCTCAGTGCAGGAGAAAATCAAAGTGTCATATATTCCTCTATCTATCCAATATAGGCCAGAGTAAATAACTTTTATCTGTGATGTAAAATCACCTCATTATTAACCTTTGCATTAGCATACACATTCCTTTCATTTATTCACGTGTAAATTAATGGAGCTTAGGTTACGATTTTCAAAGGAGCTTCATCGAATTAAGTTTTCCAGATCTCATATAAATTTGTTCTGGACAGCATCTAGGTTTTGTGTAGTTCCCTAAATTCACTGCTAAGTGAAATGAAGTTTTGCATTTTTATTTTAACTGCAGCTCATGCTGACTATTTAAAATTATTCAGACAATGGATTTGGACAGTAACTCGTTCTAATGGTTTTCTGAATTTTCCTTTCTCTCTGTACTTTTTCATTAAGATACTTGTCAGTTTAAGTTAAGTGTATTTTTGCTGCTATATTTCTAAAATTAAAATTATCTCATCCAGAACATTCAGCACGGACAACAGACTGAATCTGAAAAGGGGAAAAATATGTTATAACTTTTCATCAATAACATAATGCAAATAAGGAATTAGATTAATGATAACAATTATAAGAGAAAGGATACCTCCTTGGTTATTGCCTTTTAAGAAATGAGATTCCAAGAAAGTCTGCCACTGACAGGTGTGTAGAATTTAGGATACTTTTGAGGGATTTTGTATTATGTTATGGACCCATTAGAATGCAGTGAATACAGAGATGATATAAATGGTTCAGTGTAGGTAGCAGGTGGAATGTTTGGTTAGAAACAAAGTTAGTTCCTGTCAGAATGAAGCAGGGAATTTTATAAAACAATATTAGAAGATGATTAATAATGAAAAAGAGAAGGTTTTATCAAGTCTAGAGGCCATAGTATGCAAACCTTTGTTGACTTCAAAAAAGAGTATGAAGCAACCATGGCAACCATGATTTAAAAGTTTCTGAAAAAAATAACCAACTGAAGTTCAGAGTTATGTTTGAGCTTTGATGCAAAGTTTGGTAGGAAATACTGTTCTCCCATACCAATGCCAATATCCTCTGTCTACTGGGATAAGAGTAGATGTCTGGGATATTTTGAGACAGTCTCACAACCAGAGAAAGCAAATATATGAAACTTGTATACATTTTAAGAATCATACTTTGCATGCACATGCTTAGATAAGTATGGAGGAAGTTAAATGCATCACATATGGTCTTTTTTTGCTTGTTTGTTTTGTTTTCTAGTCATGTTTACCTGGTTAGTTTCCAGAGACCAGCCACAGGTTTTATTTCTCATTCAGAGATTAGAGAAAATAGAAAAATCTGCTTAATTTTCTGTTGTTTATCTGTTCATTTATTTTTACAATTATTCTGTGAGCTTTCACAGTAAAAGCAACTAACACCAAAATATATATTCCCAAGGCTCAACACTTTTTTATTTCAAAAATGTGATAGAAAATATTCCTGTGTCACAGACATCAGCTCAAGTATTCTCTTTGTAACTGGCCAAACTCTGAGGCAATGAAAATTTGGAAATAATTCATATCCAGCTATTATATCCTGAAGTCTGGATTTCACAATTGGGTTTGAAACATGCTGGGAAGATGGATTTGCTCAAAAGTAAATCTCTGGAGTTTTGTTTTGACTCAACAGATTTATCCAGACAGAACCTCCAGACCTTTGAAATGTTGCTGGTTCCAATTTAGAGTTAGGAAACTGTGTTTCATTGTGCATAACCTTTCATGTTGTTGTTATTTATTATTTGCTTAAAACTGGCAGTGTGCTCAGTGCTGTGCAAGATGTAGATCTCGTACTATCTAGCCTAAAAAGTTCATAACATAGAGAAGAGAATAAATAGCTCAAGGGATTTCTGGGCTTTAAAACAAAGAACAAAATCGAACTAACATTCTCCGTGGCAAAAGAATTCATTTAAATTCACAATTTGTCTTTTAATAACAGTTGCCACTCTGTACAACACTCCCACTCCTTCTCCACACACATACAGTAGTGAGAAAATTCACCATAGCTCATCCCCTCATGAAATCAGATGGTTTTCTTATTGAGGAGGAAAAAACAGGCTACAGAACCTCTCTATTGATATTGCCTTTATTACAAAAGCAGTAAACAGTGCCAGGGTAGAAGGGATAGTGTGGAAGAAAGAGTGCCAAATAAAAACTCCAGCTGTCCAAAGAGACAATTTTAAGCGACTATAGTAGGAGCACACCGGAAGTGTGAAAATGTATTTAAACAGTGTTTGTCATGAAATCTCACATACTATAGAGGCTTCAGATTTCAAACAAATTGCATCTCTATAATCGTATGAGCATCAATATTCAAATTACATTTACTGCTCTTTTACAGTTCTAGCAAAGTTACAAGAGCTACCTCCTACAAACCTGGGTTTGTAGAAACTATGTGTCCCAGTACCTCCTTGAAGGTTATTTTCTTTTCTTGTGTTCTACTGCCAGATTAAAAAAAAAAAAAAAAAAAAAAAGGCAATTTTTAATTGAAAAACTGGAATCACTTCCATCTATTGAATGAATAAATATAAATATATCCTTCACCCTCTGATCTAAAATATATGTACACAGATCAATTATGTTATCTTTTTTTTTCCTCCCTGGTCTAACTTGGAATCTTCAGTGTTCTCTTCCTGAAAATCTGTGTGAAATCACCACACAGTGAAAAAGAGCAGAAAAGGATGTTGTGAGCTCCACAGATAAGGTTCTTTTACAGTTCTGAACAGCAAAAAAAAACAGGCTTTATTCCAAGCATATTCATCTTCCTGTTTTGTAAGATTGCATGGAGAGGTCCCTCCAGCGTGTATCAGAGCGTTGTCTGCGCTATTATCTATTAGCTGTGACCTTCTCTGGACAGGTGGATGATCAGCACACTTCACACACCAACACTACCTTGTACTCAGCTTCCACCAGCCCTGAAAGAGGGATTTCAGTTGTGAGTGAAACTGGGGTCATAGATATAGAATCAGTCTGGGTTGGCCACCATTACTGAGAGAAGATGCCTAAAATCCCTCAGTGACTTTCCCAGCCTTAGAGCTAATTGGGCTTGAGATGCAAAAATGTGGCTTTCAGAAACTACAGTAGCCTCTTGAAGAAATGCAGCACAGATGGGACTAAAGCTGCTAGGGTGGCGAGGAAGGGTTTTACTCTATGTTTTACTTATTTCTTAAAATGTTATTGGAACTAGAGCCAATGTGGCATTGTCTAGCCTTAAAAAGGAAAAACTTCCTTAGAAATTCCCCTATCCTGAAATACTATGGAACTTCCTGAATATGCAAAACTTTGAGCACTTTGCCACCAACACAGAGTATTATTCTGAGAAAGAGGTTAGAAAAAACATTTATTTTATTATTTTATTAAAATTGGACTATACAGGTTTTATTTTTTCCTTTATACTTCCTTCTAGAATGAATAACAGCCTCTTGATGTTTCTTTTAATATGAGAACTGCTCTGAAAGTTATGTCCTCTATTATATTATGTTGGCCCACACATCAGAGGTGGATGTTGGTGGTATGACATTAGAGGTTGAACCTTCCCGCCAATATTCCACTACATTCTGTTGCTGTGTGACAGATAGAGGGGCAGTCTGACAAAATGACATCTGACATGGTAGTGCATATGAAGCAAAGGTGTGGAATTGAATTCCTCCAAGCAGATAAAAATGGTACCCATTGACATTCAGTGACATTTGCTGAATATTTATGGAGCCCAAACAGTGGATGTGAGTGCAGTGAGGTGGTGGGTGATGCATTTCTGCAGCTGTGACAGTGGGCCACCTCTACTGGTATAGATTTTGATGAGCACAGCATGCAGACTCTTGTTCATTGCTGGCAAAAATGCATAGCTAATGGTGGTGACTATGAGAAATAGTGCTTTGTAGCTGAGAATGTGCTCTGTCCAATACTGTTTTTGTGCTCTTTGTATCTGCTGTAGTTTCTGTGGAAATAAATAGGAGGCATTATTTTTGGATCAAAAATCTTTACAGTCTGTGATGATAAAATTTATCTATTCCATATTAAAGCACGTTAACAATAATTGATTTGGTAATTGTCAGTAACTAAAGATGTCAAAAACTGCTTATGCTGTTTAAATCCAACAGTTTAATTTTCTTTAATTGTGGGAAGATCATTGATCTGAAGAGTGTGGGGGGGATGGGAATCAGGGCTTTGGCTATCTCCAGATCTGCAGTGCTCTTGATGGGTAACGCTGTGGGAAGGTATTTGCAGATACTGAATGCTTGTAATTCCAATTCACTGGGACTGATAAGTACCCAGCCTTTGCAAAGGCTGTGAAAACCTCATTTTCCTCAGCTGTATAATTTAGACTATAATGTGTGTGAGACTCCCAGAATGGGTAATTAATTAATGTTTTCAAAACATGCTGGAAGGTTCTGGTTACAGAAATATAATAAAACGCTGTGAACGTGCAGGCACGCCACCATTAGCATTTGTGTGCATTCTTCCTGGATTCCATCTTCCTAATCCTTCAAGATCAAATATAAAATAACAGCAGTTCTCAAAGTGCACAAACTCTGAGGACAAACAGAAAAAGAAATGCTGGAAATATAATATCTATGTAGCAGCTGACTAAAGAACACTTCACTAAGGAGCACTTTGTGACCCTTGTATTTTTTTTCACATATACTGCAAACTATTCATTGAAATCAACATCCTTACTGCACAGAAAAGCAAATGCGTATCTTTTCATAGCTTAAGGATACCAAATGCTCAAAAAGAAAAGGAAAAAAAGAAAGAGCTGCAGACCATAGGAAAAGAGAAAGAGAAAAAAACACACAACAAACCAACAAAAAACCAACACCCCAAGCTCCATCACTAATGGAAGGAGTGCTTCAGATGGCAAAGCGCTTAGCTGCAAGCCCAGGGGCACAGTGGGATTGTTTGAGTTATAACATGCGGATCGTAGCTAATATATTGTTAACATAGTGCTCAGGGCCAGATTCACTCAGGAGTACAATTTGAGACAAGAAGCACTCTGAGGATGCAGAGGTGGAAGGGGCAACAGCCCAGCACATTTCTGAAGTGTTATGAATAAGGAGAGTGTTGCTCATGTTGGGATGGCTCTCAGGAGAAGATTACAGAAATATAAAAAGCAAGACATAGAGCTCTCTTAGAACAAATAATTAGAAACTGCAAATCATATCAGGCCCTTTGGGGTGTCTTTGTACTACAGAAATGCTTTTGCAATGTGAGTGTTGCAAGAAATTCAGCAGCCTTTTCCTCTGCTTTCTGTACAGATTTGATCCAGGACTTAGTGAAGTGAATAAGTGACTACCACTGGATTTAATGGGTTTTGGATTAAAATCCTAGTGCCAGGGGGAATGGGCCCATAAGAACACGTAAGGAACCTTTTAATAGAGGTGTACCTCAGCAGAGAAGTACACTGTGCAAGAATGTGTTAATGTAATACTAAGCTCTGTTTTTAGTAAACACTGAAGTGCTGCTCTGTAGTCATCCATTTTCACAACAAGTTTCTTTCTCCTGTGCAGATTTGTTAATTAGATACTATTTGTTTCAACTCTGTAATTGTAGTTTAAAACAGAGAAAATATCTGAGATGTTCAATAACGCAATACATCCAGTGACTGTTACTTCAGATTCAACAGAAGATACAGATTAACTATGTGTTTCAGTAAGCTTTTCCACTGAGGATTCTGATAAACATTTCATTTCTTGTTTAATGGTCTGTTGAGGTGCCTAAGAAATTATCTTTTGTTTCCACCTACCTCCTACTCATGATATACAAATGAAAAATATATTTTTTTCCTTATCTGGTGTTAAATAAAAATAATAATTAAAAAATCCCAACCATATTAAAAAAAAAAAAAAAAAAAGAAAAAAAAAGAAGGAAACGAATGAGAGAAAGGGACAAAGAAACAGTATGAACATGAGTAAGCTGTGCCAAATCTGTGGCCAGTTTGTAGCATGATGTCCACCTGTTTTTTGTTTGTTTGTTTGTTTGTTTGTCTATTTATTTATTTATTTAAAGCCATGGAAATATAACTGAAGATGACCTTGCACAGAACTGAGTCTGGCCTCATGCATTAATGAGTGTAATGAGACCAAGTCTGTCTTACATTCTTGTATAAGAACACACTTTCCTTCAAATCAGAAGGAGCAGTAAAGGTGATCTGAAGTTATAATTTGATGATTCACACCTGCTTTGAGATATTTAAGAAATTGATTATTAGTATTTTTTTTTTTTCTTTTCCAAAATGTCTTTAGATGGTGACTTGAGCAGTGTTAGCCCAGGGTCATCTTCCTGGATTTAGATAGCTCTTCATATTTTAGTCTAGTGATAAATAAATAAAGCTGAGCAGCAAAATCTGCCTTAAAGCTAGTTAGACAAATATAGTAATGGGCTCAATTTTAAAAAGTTTATGTAAGAAATTATCTGAATGACTAAGTACTAAGGTGGATTTTCCATTATTGTACAATCTATACATGCATCAGTGGTTTTTTTTGTTTGTTTGTTTGTTTTGTTTTGTTTTCCTAATGGGTACAAAGAACAGCAACTGAATTTAATGCTGAAATGAGGCTTTATGTGCTTATCTTTGGTAAGAGATCAGACCGTCACAGTTGTAATGATGATTTCTGGCTGTAAAATACATAGAATAATAGGGAAACAAAACAAAACAAGCTCACTCTATGTGTTTGTTTCAGTGGAGTTATACTAAAAGATGTCATGGTCATCATCGATTCAGTTCAACTTAGGACATGCTATTTCTTTATTATGCTATTTTAAAAAGTATTTTGCTCTGATTTACTGTTTTAACTCAGTAACATATATTTATGTCAAACTATTTAATAATTTCCTCAGCTGCTGTAATGAAATGAAGTTACTATCAGAAACAGCATGTCCCAGAAATGGAATTTACCCTTTCATCTGCAGTATTCCTCAGGGCTTTTAGATGTTTTATTTGTTCTAAACAAACAAAACAGACAGACAGACAAAACAAAAAACAGACTTTCTGGTAATATTTTGTTACAAAATTTCCAAAAGTTCACCTCTTATAGGTTAACAGCAAACAAATCTTCTTATTTGTCTGTATACAGCAAGTAGCAGCAGGAGATTAGAATATATGGTGATCAGAAGACTTGTGCAGATTTCTGGCAAGTACTTCAATGGTAAGGGGGAGTTTACAGGAGAGTTCTTGTTAGAAAACTATGGGAATAAAGGAAGGAAAATGTTACAAAACTTTTCTTTTTTTTTTTTTAATTTTAAATATGACATTGGAAAAGCTCAGACAAAAGATTCCTCAGAAATCTATTTGTAGAACTGATTTGTCATTGCCTGCTATTTTGTCATCATTCATGTCAGTGCAAAATGAGTCAAATGATATTCATCTTGTGCTAACATGAATGTGATCTAAATACAAATTTTGCACAAGTGAACAGTAATGAAGAACATGGCTTTAGGAATGTTATGTTGATGCTTATACAGTGGGAAATAAAATTAAAAAAGACTTTAACTGCAATGGTTTTTTCTGAGGCCCTGTGTTAAATCCTTGCAGGAGCTTAGTCTCAGAATGGCAAGAGTTAACTTGTAAGCAGCCTGCCACTTAGTTTGAAGCTTCAGATGTAAATTAGTTGTCAAGCATGACATATTCAAGACATTCGTTGGAAAATGCAGATAATAGCAGGTATTAAATCAGATATGGGTAAAACAAGTAGACAGTTACTAAATTTAATTCTAACCAGACCCTCTAGGTGACCACAGCTTTAAAATGGATCTGCCTAGATCTTCACACCACAGAACAGTCCAAGGAGACTATTAAGACTAAAAGACATCTTAAGTAAAAAAAACAAACAATTATAAGAAAACAGGAAATAGAACATTTTAAATTTGAAATTTCAAAGTAATTCAAGAGAGGAACAGAGCTAAAGAGTTTATGAACAGCAGAATATTTCAGGAAGGTCCTTCTGTCCAGGCAACTCAACAGCTTTCTGAGTGGCAGCAAACTATGCACCATGACTGGTTTCTGTTTGATAGGCTATCTGTTTGATAGGTCTTCTCTGAGGCCATTTATATGCATTCAGTTCCCAAGTCTTTGCTGCAACTCTCCTACCCAACCCAGCTTGCAGCCTACATTGCCTTGAGCAGACCACAACTGTGGAATTTTCTAGCACCTTGTCAGAGCACTCCATCTAGCCCAAACACTCCTCTGGGGGAAGAGAGGCATAATTAGGGAACAAAATGTAGAGCAAGCAAACAATAACCTCAAGACAAACAAATCCTATTGCAGCATTGAGTAAATATAAGGTTCACAGCTCTGATAGTCATCTGGTCTTTTTCTCAAAGGAAATGAAATAGAATGTTGAGCTATTTTTCACTCTGAATACCCAAAAGTTATTTACCTTAAATAACTTACCAGTCATTTACCTTAAATCTATGAGACTTATATCCATCCTCTTATACCAAACTAGGAAAAATAATTATAAACATGGCTTATTTCAGATGAGTCTTTTATCTATTTTATGGTACTATATGCTGCAATCCTTGGAACTGCTGGTGAGGCGTCTGGAGCACAGGCCTTATGAGGAGTGACTGAGTGAACTGGGAATATCTAGTCAGGAGAAGAGGAGGCTCAGGGGAGACCTTATTGCTCTCTACAACTACCTGAAGAGAGGCTGTAGTGAGGTGGGAGTTGGCCTCTTCTCCCACATAACTAGTGATAGGACTAGGGGGAATGGCCTCAAGTTGCACCAGGGGAGATTCAGGTTGGATGTTAGGAAATAATTATTTTCTGAAAGAGTGGCCAGGCACAGGAACAGGCTGCCCAGGCAGGTGGAGGACTTAAGATGTGGTACTGAGGGACATGGTTTAGTGGGAAATATTTGTGATAGATGAACAGATGGACTGGCTGATCTTTAGAAGCCTTTTCCAACCTTGGTAATTCTATGATTCAAGTAATGTGGGACTGCTGAGTATATTGGCAATGCTGTTGGGGCAGGACACTTTCCATCAGGTGGTCTAATACCTCATATAGCGTGTATAAAGCAGAAAACAATAGGAAGGAGTTAAATACTGTCTTTCTCACACTTATGTAATATGTAGTTATTCATTCAAATTTTACCAAATCAAAAATTTGCTTTAATTTTTGGATTTTAACTGTACTGATGGAAATACATTTTCAAGGAAAATTACTAATCCCAACAACCTTGGCTGTAGTCCTAATGTAATGCTTGTGCTTAAGTCACTCAGCAGGAGAATCCCTTTAACAAATATTAAATGTCAACCTATGTGACAAGTAGCCCCTGCTGAAATCAATATCCACTAGCACAGCAGCCATTTAATGGTTATTCATTAAAACAGCAGTCTGCTTCTTCTACAGAATTAAAGACAAAATCCTTTTAAAAAGTTTATCATTATATTCTGTGTCTTGGAAATTTTGAAACATGAAGACAGGCTTATTAAGAATCTGTATTTTTGGCAGTAGATGACGTTTTTCTATCTGGATGGTTACAAAATTCATAGGGATATATCTGTGTAATATTATGAAAATGCATAGGTCGCTTCTAAAGTAATGCCTCCTATTTATTTCCATGGAAACTACAACAGATATAAAGAGCTCAATAGTACTCTTTAATAGACAAATTCTCAGCTTACAAACACTATTTTTTCAAAATAATCACCACCATTAGCTGCCATTAGCTATGTATTTTCATCAGCAATGAACAAGAGCCTGCATACAGCTTTGTCTGCACTGTGATGCAGTGGTCAGAGTTGATGGCTTGTCCAGGTGAATGGAAGGGGAGACCTTATTTGTCTCTGTATCTAACTGAAGTGAAGTTGTAGTGAGCTGGGGGTCGGCCTCTTTTCTTGTGTAAATAGTGATAGAATTAGAGGGAATGGCCTCAAGTTGTGCCAGGGGAGATGCAGTCTGGACCTTAGGAAATACTGCTTTTCCAAAAGAGGGATCAGGTACTGGAATGGGCTGCCCAGAGAGGTGGTGGAGTCACCAACCCTGAAGGTGTTCAAGGAACATTTAGGCACTGTGTTAAGGGACATGGTTTAGTGAGAACTATTGGTGATAGGTGGACAGTTGGACTGGATGATCTTAGAGGTCTTCTTCAACCTTGGTTATTCTATGATTCTAATAGGTGTGTGAGGGTGAGAGTGCCTTTCATGGAACACTTTAGTAATGAAAGTTCTAATAGATATATTAGATTGGAATTAGCTTGTTTTCTTAGTATTATGAACACAGATGGATTTTCTTTTAAGTTTGTAAGTTGAATTTGAAGGGAAAGAAACTTCTCGTGTTTTTGTTTTCCTGTCCTAGAGAATTTTACATACTTCAGATAATGAAGATTCCAAAACATTGTTTAGTTATTGTCCCTGCAACTATGATGTGTCTTCATAGTTTGAACTTCTCTACCAATAATCAGTAGTATCTATTTTTTTAACAAATACATTTTGAGTGGATTTAGGAAATTCTGGACTATTCAGTTCTGAAAATTTTCTATTGTACCCTAATTACAAAGACAAACAAAAAAAAGTGATATATGAAAGAACATAACTACACTTTTGTAAGACTTCTGTAGGCTTCAATAGCACTGAAAGCTTTTCTTCAGCTATTGGGATGTGGTGTCTTTCTGACTGTAACAGGAGTGTTACACAAAAGGCAGAGATATTTCTCAACTTCTTTCTATGGTGCCTGTAGGGCACAGTGTGATTTTCTCTGTTAAGCTCTGAAAATATCTTTCAAAATGGAATTAGTATTTCTTGAATAAAACAGAAGTGAGCTAATAAATTTGGGAAGATAACCCATAGGCATCCAGCAAGGATTTTATTTAGACTCAGGTAAGAAAAGGATGTATGAGTGGTGGCAGAGATGACCCTTATTTTCCAATGTCCAATTTTGATGAAGATTTTGATAAACAGTAATCAACAGAGAGCAAGGTGGCCCCCTTGTACTCAGCCTGTGGGGGACATTCTGTAGGAACTACAGCTGTAGTTTTCTTTCATCTTCTGTCACCAGAGTCCTTTAATTAATCAGTCTCAAACAATTGTAGCAGTTTTAACATCTGGTGGTTTAAGTGTAACAAATCCCATACCTCTGTTGTATAGGTGCCTTGAGTAAGCCCAGTGACATATGGTGTCTTAATAAAAGTAGCATGATTTTTCTGACATTCTCTCTGATGTAAGTAGGAATCATGGATGTTCAGCACTATCAAAATTTAAGCCAATTTTGTGCCTGAATATGGATATATGTGATATTGTATAGGTCTGAAAATTCTGATTTAATGGCCAGTATATTATCCTTTACCATTTAGACTTGTTTCTCACTGCTAACTATGGATGCAAAAGGTATTTGAGAAACACCCAGATATAGGAAGACTGAAATAAAAGCAACAGGAGAATCCTATAGCAGATTACACATTTGAGGAAAAGTCAATCAGGTCTTTGTTTTAAAATAACTAGTTTTGTGAGTTCAAAAATGCTGTCGTTAGAAATATTCTTTGGATTCAGGCATCTTTGCTGGCTGAAATCTTAAACAAAACTTAAAAAAAAAAAAGTTACAGGAAAGTAATTTGACCCTTCTCTGTCTTCCTCCCCCATATCTTCATTCAATTTTAAGTCAAAAGTGACTATGCTTTAGCATTCAGTGCAATTATTATGCTTGACTACTTCCAATGATGCTTGCAAAAGTAATTAGAAGCCATTGAATGAATGCATGCTATTCAATGTCTGGCCTGGCTGGCAATTCGTTTTCTGAAATTAAAAAAGGCCACTACAGAGGAAGACCTATATGTCTGTCACGATCCTCTCATTAATACCAATCAATATTTCCTGTCTCAAGCTGGTTCTGTGAGAGAGCAAAAGAACATGCATAAAACAGTCAATCAGAGAGATGATGCATTATTGTTTTTTGTTGTGAAGAGAGGCAATTTAGCACAATAATTCACTAATAATTCATAAGATTGCCTACTAATAAAATTTAGTAATGTAATAAGAATGGATTTAGGACTGGTTACCATGGAAGGATTATCAAGACAAAAACAAACAACAGTATGATGAATCTGGGCCCGGGTTTCACTCCTCTGTTAGAACTAGTTTCATTAAGAGTAGGCTGTATTCTGCTGATATACAACATGTTTGGTGCCAAAAGTTATTGCAAAGATATCAAAACTTACACTTTTTTTGATGAGTGGAAATGTTCCCAGTACTGTTAGAATATTCTGAGAACATTCATGTAGTATTGGAAGCGTTACTGTGATGTAAAGAAAGAAAAATGTGATGCTTTTATATAGATAAATTTTTACAGGTATTTTTATTCCTACAAGAATAAATTCTCTTGTTTTTCATGTTATTAATACTCTAACTTGTTGGTGTTAAAACTAGCTGAATTTGCAGAAGTACAGGTCGTCTCATGATAGACTATTTTCCTCTAAATTCAAAGGTAATCCAATGACAGAACAGTGTACTGTAGCAGAATGTTGAAGGATGCCTAGTCTTGAGAGGATTTTGATTTCTGTTCAGAGGACTAATCTCACATGCTACCAAGATGAAAGGGGAAAGATTCATACAAAAAGCAGATATCAAATGGGGCAAAACACGTTACCATTATCTCATCTGTAACTGAAACCATATTCATTTTTCTTCCCCGGGCAGGCCACTGTAGGAAAAAAAAGTGAAACATTCTATTCATGAGTGATACCAAACATGTTCAATGTCTGCCAAGATTTCACCAAGAAAGGAATTACCAACAGCCATTAGGGTTAAAGGTGGTTGGAGACCAAGTGGTTTTTTCTTGAATGCTTTGTTTTATTATTATGGAGTTAGGAACAAGATAAAAATGATCATTACACAGTATTGACAAGAGAGACATTAGAAAAGGCAAAGCAGATATGATATGCAACAGACAGTACTGACAAGAAGCTGAACCCAGAAATGATTGTGACGTGTACCCCAAAAGGGTGGCAGCATGCACCACTTTCTCTCTGCTATCTTCTTCCACCCCTCTGTTGAAATAAATTTGTTGTTACCAAATATGGAAGCAGAAGTACAGAAAGAAAATTCTTAATCCCATTGGTTTGGCTAAGTGCTAAGAGTTTGAAGTTATTTTGGACAGCCTGATGAGTAAAGCTTCAGTATCTAAATCCAATTATGTTCCACCAGCTCACCAGCTGATAGTATGGGTGGATGGTTTAAGTGGAGGCTGGAAAGTATGTGGGGTGCATTTTTTCTCCATAAAATTTATGTGCATTGATAAAAGAATTGTCTGGTTCAGCTTCATGCATTCCTTCATGGACCACACACAGGTTGCCTGTATAAGGTGTTCCAGTGCCTGGGGACAGTAAACCATAATCTTTAAATGAAAACATATGTATCATCATGCAAGCATGTGTGTGTGCATAAACAGAAACACACATGTATATATGTATGCATATATAATTTTTGTTTGTTTGTTTGTTATAGTGTTTTAGACTGTTGCATATAGAAAAACCCCTTAACTGAAAACAGGAACTTTGCTATGTCTGTTATTGGTAGGTGAATATTCCACTAGATTTATTTATTTATTTCCTCCCTCCCTCCCTTCCTCCCTCCCTCCCTCCCTCCCTCCCTCCCTTCCTCCCTTCCTCCCTTCCTCCCTTCCTCCCTTCCTCCCTCCCTCCCTTCCTCCCTTCCTCCCTCCCTCCCTTCCTTCCTTCCTTCCTTCCTTCCTTCCTTTTTCTTCTTTTCTTCCTTCCTTTCTTTCTTTCTTTTTCTTTCTTTCTTTTTCTTCTTTTCTTCCTTCCTTTCTTTCTTTCTTTCTTTTCTCCAATTGCCTCTGATTCACTGAGAGATATTTGACAAGAAGTAGGATGAATTTCAATCTTAACCAATTCACATCACTCCTGGATTTGGTCCCTAGTGTATTAAAATAGAAAATACAATCAGATTAGATTGCTGTGCTTCCCTGTTTATTAGCTATTATTTCTCATTGTATTGTTTGTTTCATTTGTTTGTTTTGCTTTTTGCTTCCTGACAAGGCTATTGAAGACAGCCTACAGAGATAGCACTTACTCAAATTGCTCCTTGTGGAGGGAAGGCAGGGTTCTGGAAATGAAACTCAGAGAGCTAAACAGCATATTCTGACTTCTTTTCTATTTACAGAACCTTCACTGACTTTGTTGCTAGTTCTGTAAACAGCTGGGGATGGATTCAGTGCCTCTCTGCAAATTTTAAGTTGTGAACCAAGGGAAGGTGATGGTTTTATCCTGAGATTTGGGAATTTTTTAGTGCTGTTTGGGTACAAAACTGGCTTTATTCTAACACCCAGTGCAAATTATATTATTGCTTCATTATAAATAGCAAAACAGAAACTGCAGGGAGACAGCAGCTGTGATGGCTGAAAGAATACCAACACAAACTGCAGAAAAATGCTAGTAATGTTATCCCCACTGTGCTACCAAAGTGCTTGGCCAAGCACTGAGGCTAAAACCAGACTCCTGCAAAATGACAGGTAATCAAGGTTACTCTTACCCTGTTGGAAGAACATTATTTTCTCCAACTGATATACTATAAAAGCCTGAAACTTTAGATTGTTAAGGTGTTCTGAGTGTCTAAACAAGTTAAGAAAGGTTTCCTGAACTGGTCTCTCAAGAACATAACATTTCAGGATCCCAAGTGCTTGGTTAAGTGCTTGCCTTTGAGTTGTGATGAAATCAGACCATATGGTTACAGAAAGCTTTGCTTAACTGGTGTTTGCTTGTCAGCAAGGAGGAGTCTGCCACTCAAAGGCAAAAATGTTCAGCAGTAATTGGAAAAAGGCTTATGGCATGCTGATGGAAATGCCAGGAAAATGTTGTGTGTGTGGCCTTGTAATTATTCTCACAATGAAGTCAAGTAGCAACCAGTGGAAGCAAGCTTCCTGCTTCTCAGTACTGTCAAATCCAGCCTCAAAAACTTCAGTCCCCAATCACTTCCCCCCCCCGCCCCCAAGGAATAGGAATAGCACTGGAATATCTGAGCATCCAAATCAAATGTCTGACGCTGAAATGGCACCTGTGGAAATGTTGCATCTGGAAAAACAAATAGCTCAGCCCTCAAAGTGAGGCATTGCCAGCCCAGAAAAAAGATTAGGAAAAAAACCAACAATTTTTATCATTCTGTGCTAGAGGGCACCTTCTGTTAGGCTAATGTCCAACATTTTACCAAACCTGGTATACAGGTGAGAACAAATATAACATATGATTTTCATGTACAGACCATTTAATTTAATTACAGAATAAAAATATTTTTCTTCGTTTCTCTGAAAACTTGAATTCTGTATGTTAACAAATTTGCAAACATTTTCTTTGCCATCTGTGCCTTGCTTACATGCTCTCTGATCCTTCTAACTTGTATTGATTCTGTGCCACTTCACTACTTGATATCAAGGATAGTTTGAATGAATCCCAAAAGAATTTAAGACATCTGGGTTAGTATGTAGCAATAATTACATGAACGGACTTATTTTATTTATAAGTTAATTCTGTGTGTTGAGCATAAAAACTAAATTGTAGGTTTTATTATTTAAGTCTTAGATAAATATTTAATAAATTTTATTCTCCACATCACCTTCTTTAAATGTTTTCTTTTTTATTTTCTGTCATCAGTTGTTTTGCTATGTTATCAGTAATGTATTATATTATTATTTTCCTGAGGCAGTTACTGGTTAGGAGGAGGACGTGAAGTT
The DNA here is from genome assembly GCF_016699485.2 of Gallus gallus. Classification (NCBI taxonomy): domain Eukaryota; kingdom Metazoa; phylum Chordata; class Aves; order Galliformes; family Phasianidae; genus Gallus; species Gallus gallus. Next base: position 26,858,610 of record NC_052533.1, read on the forward strand.
ATGCAGTACATTGATTCTGAGAAGAGGAACAACTGCTCTGCTGTGATGGAGTCCATGTAATGCAGGAAATTATGTGTTGGGTATCTCTGATCAACAGTGGTCTTTTCATACACTTTCTAACAAACTTTTATACCTTTGCTACATCTTCATTGGTGTGCAGTTCCATGGTACACTTGAGTTTGCTATATATAGTGCCTTTAAAATAAGTTATTATTTCTTTGTTCTCTTTCTTACTCATATAACCAGTTCTGCTCAGCTCCAGGTCTCCATTGTTTCAATTGACCTTCAAGTTTCACAACTGAATGGCTTACAGCTGTAGAATCTCCTGTGCTGGCCTGTGCCCTTTTCTTCCAGCATCCTCTCCTTGTGGCCTCCCATTGCATCTTGTCTACAATACTCAGTGCCTCTGCTGTCATACCAGCCCTGTATTTCTCTGTGCTACATCATTGTGTCAAAGTCACAGATACCTCACTCATAGCACAACTGCTTATTGCTGTTTTTGTGTAAACATATATGAAGTTGCAATATACAGTGATAAAACAAGTTAGCTGCAGAAAATTTGTCAATTAGGAAAATTGCAGTCACAGATAAATACAGTAAAACAAAGATCAAGGCTGGTCAAGAAAGATTCAGATAGAGGAGGCCTACTGAACATCAGTCCTGTGGCCTTGCAATTCTGCACAAAGCTTACAACCTGTTGCTGATAATGGTAATACTGTATTACAAGGTTACTTGGTTACACCATCTTTTATTTAATTCCCCTTTTGTTGAGTCTTATCTGAGTCAGCACAGGGAGAACTGAGCTTTCATGTCATGATGTTATGGAGAAATGGGTCATTATTCTGAACAGAGTTCTCAGCAATTCAGTTGCTGAGAACAGCTCATGAAAAGACTACAGTCGAAGCTCATCATCACAGGCATAGCCTGGCCAGGCCAGGACATGACTTTTATTTTTTTATTTTTCTGATAGCACATTTCCTGCTTCCCACTTTGGATGTCAGTACTGGTGGTGGTAAGAGCACATGAAACTAAAATGAATGCCTGCAAGGGGACTTATAACAGTGGGAAAACGTTTTTCTATAGATTTCTCAATGCAGCACAGGTTCATACCAGTCTCCGAATTGCAATCATAAAATCACAGAATCATAGAATTGCTGAGGTTGGAAAAGACCACAGGATCATCCAGTCCAACCATTCACCCATCACCAATCGTTCTCATTAAACCATGTCCTTTAACACAGCATCCAGACGCTCCTTGAACAATCAAACAGTGTTATTCATAAGAGCATACTGTTTCCTCCTCTAATGAACATGATGTCTATCTCTCAGGGGCAAACAGGTCAGTCTTTCTGCCTGCAAGTATTTCAGAAGTCAGCTTGACTGTAAGAAGTGTAAACATAATGTGATGTCAACTGAATGAAAGTAGGTAAAGGATGGAAAACTTTGATGAATATAATTAAGTCACTTCTAATGGAATCTAAATGCAGCTAATTCCAGACATATCTGAATATCTGAATCAGCTGAGCTTTCAACCTGAGAGTGGTACTGATAAGGCAGCTGTATTCAGCTCTGTAAGGTGAATGGATTTTGTTATTGCTTTAACTTCACGATGAATGTGTTTGTTTCAAACTTACTGTAAGGAATTATTTCAAATTTACTGCAGGCCTAGTTGCATTATATACTCCTAAGAATATATTCACAGCTTTCTGAAGTGGGCCTGAGCTCTTCTCTTGCTAATAGTAATGCTACTGCCAATATCTGAGCTGGCTAGGGTAATGCTAACTTGTGTGAGTTAAAACTGCTATAGGTACTGTGCAGCATTGCAGAGGACAATAAGGGATTTATATCCCATCTATCAGAATATAAAGATTTCAGCCTTTAGTCTGAGCTCTCTAAATAAGAGTTTTTTCTAAAAGAGTAAATACAAGTCTATTACCTGAATGAAATAAAACCATATTAGGATCCAGAGAACATTTCCTACAGAGCTAACAGACTGAAATGAGGTGACACCTGGGACTGATGCCTGTGGTATATCAAGTTCCAGCTGCCTACCTTCTCTAGCCTAGCTGAAATTTTTTCTCCTCATCAAGAACAGAAGTGTCTGTTTGTTTTTTTTTTTTTCCCCAATGAGTCTTCATTTCTGAATGAACTAAGGATAGATTCACATGCTCGTATCCCAGCAGGTAGATCAAGGCATTCTTTCAGATCTAGTAAACCCATTATCTTACACATTCTTCATGTTTTGCAGTGCTCTAGATGACATGTTTGTTTGGCTTGTTACTTATTACGTGTAGGAGATCTGAAAGCGGTATTTATTCCCTACGGATCTAGATGGGAGGAAAGATCTCTTTGAACTCCTTCAGAGATGTTACATAAATCCAGAATTGTCATACAGGGTTCCAAATCACCTGCATTAACTCAATAAATGGACATAAGTGTTTTGGAATATAGCTAGCTGAAGTCTGGCTTAATGAACAACAGTTGTACAGAATGGAAACGATGTTATGGTAATAAAGAATAGGATGGTCAGTAGTATGGAAAACATTGTAGTGCTTCTATAGCAATAAATCAGTGATCTGATCTCAGCTATGATACTATAATTCTTTCTCATTCTCAGAAAGGATATTGAAAGTCTATGGAGAGGTGAGACAGAGGTAACAAGAAATGGCACAGGGAGAAACATTTCAGTCTGAAGGCAGTTTTAAAACCTTGCTCTGTTTTCTTTAGAAAAACTCCAGATAAGAGTAAATTGAGTAGTTGAATAGCTTACCTATTTTACTGCTTTTTATGACACAAATTGAAAGGAACTGTTGCACTGTGAGTGACGAGTCCGTGAATTGATGTTTTTAGCAAAGTTCAAGGAGGAACTGAATTTTATTGTAATGAACAGAAGCAAAAATACATTACAAAGAAAAAAAACTTTGTAAATAAGGATTTGACCCATCTCCAGCAGCTGAGGATTAGCAGAAATTTCTTTAGGATTTGAAATTACTCCCATCCCAATTCTTCAGCACAGGAGCTGATCTCAGGCCAGAACCATGACTCCTTGTTCATTTGGTAGGGGAGTTTTAAGAAATTCTTATGCTGACGGTGTGTACACATTTATAATGTCTCAAAAGACCTTCCATTTATTTAATACTGTGAACTTTCAGTATATATTCTGATAATTTCTTCTCCCATCCTATAACTCCTTCTGCATCCACTACATTTTGTAGAGTAACATATTCGAAAAGTTTATTTCTGTTATCTCAGTTTACATCACTAGAGATTTTCAAAGTGATTTTTGTGTTTACATTTTTCAAACAAGAATTTTTAGACTTCATTTTTTAAAAAAACTTCAATTGTGTCATAAATAGGATACAACCATATGTTTTTGCATGATTTGCCTACAATATATTAATATCATTTTCTTATATAGTTACAATTTTAGAATTCAAAAATACTTAGGAGTCACTTAAATGATTATGCCTCTTGCCTCCTTAAATCTGGTACTTCTTTACTATGGCTTGTTGGATGTTGCTTCTGCTAGTAATTAGAAACTGCAAATCAAAGCCTAATTATGCATCTCATCTATGAAAACTGTGCAATACCAAAGAGTAGGTGGATTCAAGTGTTTAATCCTTGACACAGCTGGTGGAATAAAAAATAGAACAGTGAAAGCTTGTTCACAGAATTGTAAAATAAGATTCAGATGGTACAAGCTGAAAATCTTTGTTATGCTATTTAGACAACGCTGTTATGCTTTTCTGTGCTACCTTTTTTACATCATCCTTTTTAGAAATACAGATTTCCACAGTTGACTCTGTCATCTAAAAGGCACATATCCCCTTTCATTTAATTTATTTTTTTTCTACAGCTACCTGCCTTGTCAATGTAAAAAAATCCCAGTGAAATCTTACCAGTCTAGCTTCATGTTGGATAAAAATGATTTGAATTAGTCCATCTAAAGGTTGCTCTCAGTTCAATCTTGGCATGTGTTGATTTAACCTGAGATGAATATGACTTTAAAAATGTCTGTGAAGTGTGAATTGAACTGTAGAAGAAAACTTATCACATCTCTTGTCTTCTGCAGCTGAAATCACACCTTTAATTAAAGTAGAGCATGTTTGACTAGAGAGAAACCCATGGATGTAGTATGGACCATCATCAAATCTGTCTCAGAAAAATAATGTGTTGACTTAATGTCTCAAATAAGAGTTTGTGAAAATTTTACTATCAGCTCTTAAAAGCATGACATGGAGATGTTAAGATGACAGTTCTGTATAGGTAATTTCCCACACAATAGAGGATAACCAGGAAAAAAAAACAAACAAAAACAAACAAACAAACAAACAAAACCAGAAGTTTCCCGATAAAAAATTCTCCTTCTGCCTTTCTATGATTCTTAATTTTCCAAGTTATGAAGAAATAGTTGAAGTTGTTTCCTCCTTTCATTTTTCTGGTCTACTCTAATACTTGCAACCTACAGGATTTAGAACAGCTAACAGCAGAAGAGTGCTAAATTCTCTTTCCACAAATATGCAAAGTTTTGAATGTTTTTGCTTTTTAAATGAACTCTTACTTGCTAGTGGATCTCATGGAGCAGTAAATTTTAACTACTTTAAAATGTGGAAAACAAATTTAAAATTTATATTTCTTGTTATGCATGCCAGCAATATGACTTCTAGATTCCCAGCTTTGGCACATCAATTTTTCATGTTATGACTGAATCCAACATAGACAGCTCCAATTACAAATATGAAAAGATTCAATTAACTCCTTATAAAATACCTTATAGCTTATAAATAGTCCTAGAACAAACAAACAAAAATTCTTATTTCTTTGTAAATCAAAGTGAAAAAGTAAAACTTACCAAATTATTATTTATGATGACTTGTGGCCATATCTTGATCTCTCCTGGGTCAAACTGTCCATTGTTTTTCAAGTATGGCAAATATGCTTATAGTTTTTGATACATTCTTCTGTCTTGCTGATATAGAGAGATCTTTCTGAGTGAGAAGCATGTAATTAGGAAAGCTAAACTATGATACATATCAGGTATGGTGCTCACTCATCTACTTGCTCAGTTATTTTATAATATAGGACTTAGTAATTTCATCTCTGATAGGAATTAACCCTTCCACCATTGAGACTTGGATTTCTGTGCCATGTGTTGTAAACTTTGTTGAATGAGTGATGGCATTCTTTCTTATGTTCAGCTTGGATTCCTCTGTTTGGAGTGAGAAACCAAAAATTCTAAATTTGGAAACAAATATTCATATGTTATGAAAGAGGAATAGAACTGTATAGATTTCTTGTCATTCTAACACTTGGTATTAGCATCAAATGTAAGTCAGTATGGCTGTCAGAAATCAAGAATACTGATTTATTCTGAGTGAAGACTAGGTTGAATGAATAAATATTACTCAAAGGAATAGTTCTGAGTTTTGTGTAATTATGACCCATGACATTCTCTTTCCTGAACAATACTTAGCTCTATGTTGCAGTGCCAGACTCACTTGCACTCCTATTGCCTCATTGGCTCTTGAGCTATATTACATACAGGACCGCTGTTTCATTTAAAAGGATGGGATATGTTTTTTTTTCTTTTCTCCTTCTCCCATACCTGCCAAACAGTGTGTGAACCGAAACTTTCCTAAACGGAAACTTTTTCTGAATGGAAAAAAAAGCACACACCCTTCAAGATGAGAATGAAATTCATGCAAGACTCTTAATTTCAGGTTGGAATGAACTACTTGGGAATTATACAAAATATGAAATATTATATAAACTGCATATTTTTCCTTTGGAATATTTTAGACAGCTTCAAGGTGAATGTAAGAACTGTAGGTGACTGTGTTGTTTTATACACTCCTGAAAGCCTCTCAATATGTGTTAAATAGAGAGCCAAAGAGCCTACATTTTCCATGCAAGAACAATATTGCTCAATTTTCATGAAATTAGAATGAATTAAAAAAATATATGCTCTCTTTCTAAGAGTTCACAAATGATTCTTAGTTGATTTGTGTAATATGTCCCATGCTTTTATTTGCATGAAGCTTATACAGGGAACAATATATTATCAAAGAAGTTAGTCAACTGATTTGAATTAAGTTCAATCAAAAGGAGCATATTAGTAATATGATTAATGAAAAGCAGTTATCATATCTTAAATTATTTCCTTTACCCCCCACAACAATAGCTGTCTTCATTGCTATGTCTCTGTGGTATGGTACACCAACAAAGACTGTACTGGAGGAGACATTTATCAGGCTGCAGCCAAAACGCATCATCTCTGTTCACAGATGGGTTCTGTGCAATTAGGACAAGAAATGCCAGGTAAAGAAAAACAATCTAATCATGCAATAAAAAATGTCTCTCTTTGTGATATGGTCTCTAAGCTTCTCAAGGAGATCTGTCTTTTCCAGTGCACACTGAAAAATAAGTACTGTTATCATTTAGTATCTCTTTTTATTTCTAACGATGTTGAAAGCTATGTATGTTGAAAGTTTGCATAGAAGCAGCTGTCAGATAAAAGATGAAGAAAAAGGATATATATAGACAGAATGATATAGAAAGGAAGAAAATAACATCTGAACTCTGTGTTTTCTATTATGGTAACTACTAAGATATATGAATATTCTTCAGGCTTTCTATTAGTTGATTATATAGTGAAATTATTCTTTTAATGGAGAAAAATCTATTAAAAAGGACAAATCCTCTTTTGTTCATGTTACTAGTAAAACAGCCTTCCTAGGTCTTCAGAGCTCACTTGCTCAATCTGAACAATGTTTTTTTCATCCCGAGTTTGAATGTAATCCAATAAATGTCTGTCCTTAGCTTTAATTAATTAATGCTCCATTGATAGAGACTTTACACTTGAACTAAATAATATTTGATGGCTTGATAATATCTTGCCTTCTGCTTTGATAACATCCAGTGAATATTTTCATCTGTATTTTTTTTTATTTTCAGACCAACTCTGATAGTAACAAAGAGCTAAGTTCGATTTAGCACCAAATCTTCTTTTCTGGTTCCCTTTTTTCTCAATCTAAAGCAGTACTTCTATTTGATAAAAATTGCAACCGATAACTCTGAACATTAAGTTAAACGGTGTGTCTTTTATATATATATATATATATATATATATATATATATATATAAAGCTATTTTTACATCTCTGTTGGCTTTTCATGCATTACTTTTTGAATATTTAATACGGAATCACTCTTTGAATGTCTTTTGTATTTTTGCTCCTAAGAGAGTAGTTGTCTTTTTTTTGTTGTTTTTTTCTTTCTTTTTTTTTTTTTTTAATAGCAGCTGAGGTTGGTGGAATTCAAAAATTATCTTGGTTGAATTCTTTTAATGAGTTTTAGTCCTTTTCTCCTGAGGTTATTGGTCCCAGTGAGGCTGTGTACCTGGATCTTCTCTCATTTTGTCTTCTTTTTCCAAATTCATGGCTCTATCTTTGCCAGTGGTAGAAAATGTCATCTGAATCTTTCTGCCTGCTGTTATCAAAAAAACATTCTGACTCCATTTGAAAACATAGTTTGAGCAAAAAGCAAGTGTTGGGGAAACCACAATGTGGAGCTTATCTTTCCCATTGTGATCCTTAGTCAGTCTTGTCTCCATGGGCTGAGTCCTGCAGTCATATTTGCGCTAGAAGCACTAAATGACTCCTTGTAGTTCATCACTCCAAAAAGGGGCATAGAATCTCTTCATCCAGCACAAACCCTCTCCTCTCCAAGAGCATCTATGGCCTAAGTTCCCTTCTACCAACCAGTTCTGAGCAGGGAATGAGCAGATTGATTTGGAGGGAAACAAAACATCATAGATAAATGGTAACATTGATGTTTAGGCTTATCTTTCAGCACTGTGAACACCTAGAAGTACTTTTTTTCCTTGTTGACTCTGTGTCTCCTGTTCAATGTAAAATCCCGACATATACATCTGTCATCTATTTTGAATGTCCAGACATCAGCTTAGAGAAAGCTTAACAATTTTCTGAGGTCTGTGCCTCACTTCCCTTGTTATTGTGAAGAATATTAGCCATCTGTCACTTAGATCTAAAACCTGGAGATCATGTTTGGATCTGGCCACTCTTAGCTTATATCTTAAATCTTCTTGATCCAGCTTGTATAGTCACTGTAAGGTATAATCTTATCTCTTCCTAAAATGAAATTTTTATTTTCTGTTATACCCCTGAAATCCACCGAGTATGTGTTCTTCCACCTGAGACACTCAGCTCATCTAATATCCTCAGAGGAAACATGGAAACAAACTGTATCATCCTCCTTAGAAAGAGCACTGGTCATTTATTTCTGAAGTACAAAAATGTGTCCTTTTGTACTCCAAGACAACATTTAGAAAAGTTGGACAGTTCTGAATTCAGGCATGTACCCATCTTCCTCACTGTTCTGAAGATGTTCACACCTAGATCTCTCATGTCTCAGGATGACCCTACTCATGAGGGTGTTGGTGATCAGTAAGCTGGTGACTTATACTCCTTCATCAGAAGTACGACTACGGTACACAAAAGAAAGCCAGCCCCGTGGGCTGTAGGAGAATAACAACATGAGGCCTGAGCTGTGCAATCAATTAAGAAGCGTTGTTAGTCTATTTGATGTTGGACAGATTCCTGATGAACCACTGAACTAATTTCTAGAACAGGAGCCCACACGAAGAACTCTCCCACCTGATTAAGTACACTAATCACCAAGTTTGGAGTGAAAACAAATGGGGTAACTGAGTTCTAGCTATTATCTCATGTAGAAAACTGTGTACCAAGAAAGTAAGTTTTTTTCTGTAAAGACATTTTTTGAATAGATTTTTTTTATTTCAAAAGATTATTCCAAGGTATGGATCCCAGGCAAATATGGGTTCTCATGTTTCTGTGCTTAACTTTTCCTACATAGTATTTTTTTAGCAGTTTTCTTTCTTCTTAGCCAGAATCTTTCTTTAGGCTTCTGCTGTGGGGCACTGACGCTCCTTGATGGTAGATTCAACCTAAAGCTAAGACGTTGTGCTCTGTATTACAGAAGAAATGTTTATTGGTTCTAGGTTCATGATTATATGTATTATAACATTAGTATTAAGAGGAGCAGAACTGCGTAGCTGAACATTCCTCTGAAGTTTATCCTGCAGGTAGTTTTTCAGATTTCTTTACTAGCATGGTTTATGGCTGATTATGTATTTTAAAATTCATGATCCAAAGTCCTGCTCATATACTAACTTTCTGCAAATGACTTTAAATCTAATTAAAGTACGCTGTTCTCTAGTTTTGTCTGAATTAGATCCAAATGAAGACTAATCATGTTCTTCCTGCATCAGTGAGTGGATTAGCTGTTTAATCTATGACTTGAAGTACAGTGGCTTCTGAAGACATGTTATAAAGAATGTATTTATTAAATTATTTGTTTGAGTTCAGTTAATTCCAAGCTGTTTTAGCTGTGGTTTAGACTTTAGTATTATAAGCAAAATGTGTCTGTTACCTACTTTAGTTATGAATTCATTATGTAAGTGTGGAATGAACTTTTCCCCTTTCAGTTTGCTAATGTGAGAGGGTAGGATAGGAAATTCTCACAGCTGGCAGACAAAGAATTACTGTACTTGTAAAGTGGTTGGAAACACAAATGTTGATTATTTCAGTGAAAGAATTTAATTAGGGTTCCTAAAGAACAGGATATTATTGACATCACTGATTGGCAAAGTGAGGAAAGTAATACAGAATTTACCATTGCAAGAGCTCTCTCTTAATGATGCCATTATTAGAATTTGGCTGGCATCCTGAAATACATACAATAGCTTGGCAATAGAATAACGATTTGGAAATTGCAGATGTAAGGCAAAGATGTGAAAGCCAAAGAGTTACTGAAAAGAAGTCCAGATCAAGCATTTCTAGTGCCTTTCAAATGTATGGATATGTAGCAGACTGGTTCTTACTCAAAAAGATATATATGATAATTCAAACAAACTAAAACAAAATAGCTGTTTTCTTAGTTCTAGTTTTCCATAGACAATCTTATATCTATTTTAGCTTTATATTCTCCTATATTTTAACAGTTCTTCTGTCTTCCACTATTTCTGTGATCCAGATTTAACAGGTGCTCTGAGTTTATTAGCTTTTGCACTGAGGTTGCATTGATTAAAAGAAATGAAAAAGACTGCCTGAGCTCCTGCTATAGGTTTCATTTTGGATATTTAGTTTTCAGCAGAGGTCCATGCCCTATCCTAAGGCAGTTTCTGGGCTGCTGTAGATTGCAGTGATTATATGCATTGCTCCCTAGCTCTGATATGCTCCATTCTCCTCTGACACACTTGGCAAACAGACTAATGGTGGAGAGGCATAGGAGATATAGCCGTAATACCTGGCATTATTTGTACTTCTGACAATTTTCATTTGCTTCCAGATTATACCATTCTGTAGTATCTGAGCATTTTAAAAGTCCAGTAAGATCTGATTCATGTAATGGGATCTAAATAGTTCTAACTTAACATAAATGGACTCACACTAAAAAAAAATATGCTGTTTATTTACTTATTGGTTAGAATTCTGTAAGTTGATGATTTTTTGTTATTGTTTTGCCCGGGAAGAGAAAGCTGATTTCTTGTTAGGAAAAAGGTTAAGCATTATTAAAAACAGTTTATCACATTATTTTAAAGAATGGGTTAAAATCAAAGTGAAATTTCAGAAACAATTTTTTGGACTAAACCTTTTTAATTTATTGCTTTATCAAGCTTTTATACACTGAATTTGAGTGCGCAAATGCAATTCTAAGCATTTCTATTTCCAATTCTTAAAATAATCATGGAGAGGATGCAGAGGGTTGAATTAAAAAGAAAGATATTTAGATGAATGATTTGTAATGTGAGAATGAAGTAAGGATATCTAATTTATGCTTGGAGTTTTTAACTTCTATCCTCTTATAGTCTCTTTCTTTTTCCTGCCCAGTAGAGATGTGTGTTGGTATGTTGGTATTTGAAACAACTGCCTTTAACAGAGCCACTTATAGGAGAGATTGGATTTGGGGCTTTGATATTCCTATGAAGATAATATTAGCCTTAGTAACTAGGAAAGGAGAAATGTTTTGAAGGACTTCTTGTGGTACGAACATCCCCAAATATTTTGGATTGCACTTTGCATTGAATAGATAGCAGTGATTCTTTGAATTTAATTTCAGTCTAATAATAAATTGCAGCAAATTCCCCCCAGCACATAGTTGCTGAATGTACAGTAATAGCAGATAGCAAAGCTCTCTCAGTTCTTACAGTACCTGCATCCAGCTTCAAATTCCTTTACATGTTTTCTATCACTGAGATTATCCAGACTCTGACCATGTTCTGTTTGAACGTGCAGCCTCTATTTTAGGGATGGAACAGAGCTGTTCCCTTCATTCATTTTCCCACATGCAGCTTTTTCCTCTTCATAGGGTTCAGCAAGACCCTGCTTTTGCTTCTCCGTCTTCTCTCTACAAATCTGAAATGAATCACCTTCAGGATGACCCTGGCTAACCAATTCCCAGTGCCATACTTGTAGGTAGTTCCTGATTAGTCAGTGAAATACTAGATGCTGTCTTTCCAATAACTAATTAATAACTTGTATAACAGTTAAGTGTCTGTTTGTTAGCACTGTAAAGTCACAGAAAAAAAATTGGATTAGTAATGAGTAATTTCTCAAATTTTGTGTAAACTCATTTTTACTCTTACAGACAGCTACACAATTCTTGTTGAGGAGGTGACATGTAAGGTAGAATTTGGGCCAGTGTCTCTTTAGCCTCTGAATGTATCTGAAATAATGACAAGAAGACTTCATTATTTCAGTTCTCTTTCAGTAGAAAAGTAGATAGAGTTTCTACTTTCTTTTAGATATGAAAACTGATGAATATATCTTCAGGACTGTCAGCAGCTGGATTGTTTGTTATATTTCATTGATACTGGCTCTGCTGTTATTTGTATTCCTTCAGGTGGGGCTTGCTCATATTTCTCTTTGCCTTGCAACTGGCTGAGAAGTCTAATCAATATTAGACTCTCTACTCTCCCCTATTAAATGAGTATAAACTCTGAAGCTATTATATTAAGAAACATTTTCAGAAAGGTCTGTGGAAATGTTGGGTTACAGTGCTTTGCCACCAATGAGGCCAGACAGTTCTAAATAGTTCTAAATAAAGTAAAAATATCTATTGTAATGTTTTGTTTTCCTTAAAAAAAAAAAAGAAGAAAGAAAGAAAGAAAAAAAAAAGAGGTAGGACCTTGAATCATGACTTATCTGTTGTTTTTATGCTGTGCCTAGCAAAACACTTTGAATGATCCATATGATAGTTTAATGCATGCCTATTACAAAAATCCCGGCCACACAAAGTTGATTTTTTAATGACTTCAGTTACTGCTGCCATGAACTGTAATCAAGTCTTCAGTATTGTTGTCTAGCTAAGCCTTGGTACTTTCCACATACTTCACAGACATATAAAAGCTGTGCAGTTGAACTACTGAAAACAGCCATTGTCAGTTTTCTAATACTTTGAAACACTTCTGTTACTTCCACATGGCAAATTTTCTTAATCCCTTATGGCACTACAGTCACCAACAGGTCAATAAGTCAGTGCTGCCATTGTTTGCATCTGCCATTTATACATTCTGATCTGGTTTTCAGGTTTCATTCTTAACTCTTTTTGTCTGGATTTCAAAGGTCCAAATTTATTTCTAAATGTTTCTCTCCTTAAGAGATATGTACAGCTCAGACATTATTCATATGAATGGTTGTTGTAAGGCGTAGTGAGAAATTCTTTTTCCAAATGAATAAAGCTATATTATTGCTGTAGCAAGGTTTACATTGTTCTAAAGATTGTTATTAAGATGTGGTAAAACTTAGATACATCTTATGATACTTTCTTTGCTCTGAGTCCTATTTAGAAGACTGAATAGAAAAATGAAAATATGCTGTAAATATCATATGGTGTTTTGAATAATTACTTATTTAAAGTGAGATCTTTGAATAAATCTTGTTATGGAACAAGTTTTTGGACTTTGATTTTTATTCAGAGATTTTCAAACCTGAATTTGAAGTAGTACATTTACTTGAAAGAATGTGATTATAAGAGACCATTCTTTGAAAGGATGGTCTTAGAACTGCTTTTGTTTTCTAGAGTTCTACATCTTGGACTATACCTCGAGGCATATTACCTGCTTTAATAGTGATGAGGCTAGATGTGGTATGGAGTGCAAATGCAGCCGGAATATCAGCTGTTACAAATTATAAACATTTTCTCTTTTGGATTGCAAGACTAAAAATAACCCCAGAAAACAGAGTTATTTCTGTGAGCTGTCATTCCACATCTGAGCCTCAGTTGTCCCGGGGCTTTCCATGACTGGAAATGATTTATGTTTGAGGTGAATTAATCCCACCAGTGGAGAAAAGGGCAAAGAGTTTAATTATAATTTAATGCATACAGCTTTTCTGTTCTTTTCTCCTTGGTTCAAATTTTATGCTGCTCTCTGCCAGCTGGTATCCGGTATAAAACATGCATCATTATCTCCTTTATTCCTCCTGGGACTCCCTTTATGATCATCCCAGGGAGCTCTACCTCCACAAGCTTGTAACCTCTCCTTTCATTTAATTTCATATGAATGTTCAGTTGAAACGAAATATTCCCATAATATCCTAGTAGTGCATCTTTGGATGTGCAGTATTGGTAAGCACTATGAAGTAAGTAAGATTGACTTAAGTAACTTTACTTGGCCATGTGTGCATACAACCTTAGGTACATGATGAAAGATTAGGAGATGTCTCCTGAGTGAGTGAGGCAGGGAGGAGAGGAAGAAAAGAGACCCTAGCTCAGTAAAGCTTTCCAGGGATTTGGTGTCAAAGCGTAGTGTGAGCCAGGAGTGTGGGTGCTCCCTGGGGCTGCTAGCGCAGGGCTTCACAACCAGCCTGCATCCCATCAGCAGGCTAAGGATGGCAAAGCAGTATCAGCTCTGGACATTGGACACCTCCAGGGGAATGGGAACAGCTGAAGCCAGAGTGGAACATCATCTTGTGAACTAGGGTTCAGGCCTGGTTGTGATTCAGTAGGGCTGGAGCTCTTAAGCTACCCTGGTTCTCTTATTCGTTCACACTGGGTCCCTGAAGGTTATCAAATCTCATGAGGCCAAAGGTGGTGAATTATTTATAAAATGTTTGCTTTGCATATAACACAATTTTTCTACAATTCTAAGAGTAATTAAGATAATGTATCACTTGAAGTTCTGTCTGTTCAAGAGAGATAACATGATGGTATCTCTGTGCCCTGGCTCTAGTTGCAGTAAATATTAACTGACTCTTAGTCCGAACATATCAAAATATAGAATAGAATATTTTCGTTCATTAATAAGATTATAAATCTAACTTGATTAGTGTGATGCAAATTCTTTTAATTACTACTGTGTAAAGTTTGGGCATTATCTAATATAGCTTAGACATCAATAAGACATTAACTGATCAGATATACTATTTGTTAGTTTGCTGTTAATAGCAAATAGCATTTAGTAATACCAGTAATGGGATCCATATTTTAACTTAATGCACATTAGAATTTGGAATTACCTTTTAAAAATGTCTTTAAGTCTTTACTTCCTTTAGTAAGAGTATCGGAGAGATTCCAGATGTGCAGAAATTAACCCAGGTTATAATTTGATTTTTTTTTTTAATATTTCCTCTTTGCTTGTCACAATCCAATATGCATTCTATAAATTAGTCATTTTCTACCATCTATCAGCAGTTCTGGTCAACTAGAGAGGTCCCAGATGACTGGAGACTAGCTAATGTGACACTCATCTACAAGAAAGGTCGTAAGGAGAATCTGGGGAACTACAGTCTGTCAGCCTGACCTCAGTGCCAGAGAAGGTAATAGAACAGGATGTCTTGAGTGCCACCACATGGCAGGTGTGAGACATCCGGGCTCAGCCAACGTGGGTTCATGAAAGGTCTTGCTTGACCAACTTGATCTCCTTCTATGATTGAGTGACCCACCTGGTGGGTGAGGGAAAGGCTGTTCACATAGTCTCTACCTAGGCTTCAGCAAAGGCTTTGACACTGTCTCCTATACTATTCTCCTGGAGAAACTGGCAGCCCATGGCTTGGACAGATGCACTCTTTACTGGGTAAAGAACTGGCTGTACAGCTGGGCCCAGAGAGTGGAGGTGAATGGAGTCAAATCCAGCTGGTTACCAGTCACAAGTGGTGTTCCCCAGGGGTTGGTACTGGAGCCCATCTTGTTTAATATCTTTATTGATGACCTGGATGAGGGTATTGAGTGCACCCTTAGTAAGTTTGCAGATGACACCAAGTTGGCAAGAAGAGTCAATCTGTTTAAGGGTAGGAAAGCCCTCCAGAGGGATCTGGACAGGTTGGAACAAAGGGCTATGGACCTGTGGACAGTGGTTGAAGTTCAACATGACCAAGTTCTGGGTCCTGCATTTTGGCCTCAATAACCCCTTGCATTACTTCAGGCTTGGTACAGAGTGTCTGCAAAGCTGAATGGAGGAAAAGGATCTGGGTGTGTTGGTTGACACTTGGTCTCTTCTCTATTGATTGAGTGCAATTGTCAACATTGAGAGAAAGAGAGATCTGCGTGGACTCTAAATCTGTTTGCATTGCGTACATGCAGATACATGTTGCTTGTCTTTATATAATGCTCTTGTATTAAGTTTTTATGTGTTGTGTATTATCTCAACTAAGCTGTCATGTAAGCATAATAAATGTTACACGTTACAACAGTAGAAAGGGCAGAGACTAGGATATGACCTAGAGAATGGTTGAAAGCAACAATTTATTTTCGAAAGGTCTTAGCACGAGGAATGATTTTAATGTGAAATTTCTTCTTTGTGTTTTCCCTCTGCCGTAAAATGTGTAACAGTGCTTTGCATGGAAGGTGACAACCAAACCAGTTCAAAGTGTGTTTCAAAGAATCATAGAATGGCCTGGATTGAAAAGGACCACAATGATTGAGTTTCAAGCATTGTCTGAGTCAGACTGGACATCAGTGTAATAGGATGGTTATTGGTTTGTTGCAACTAGCACTAACTTCTGGCTGGCCGCCGTGTTCCCCTTTGCTGATCCATTTGGGCTTCCAAGGCACAGCATAAAATGAAATTCAGAAGAAAACTACCAGATTTATTTCTTATTATTTTTATAAACTAGAAAAATAAAACAAAAATGCGTCTTATTAAGAATTCTGTATTAATCGAATACCTAGTTATTCTATGAACCCAAGTGCTTTCTGCTTCCTAAATTCTCACTGTTTATACTTGATTTGTTCAGTTGCACTATATTTGATTTCATCTTAAATTTTCTAATAATTTTATCTCTTCAGGTCAGAGGCTGGATTTGTCTGTGATTTGGCAATCTCCCAGAGAAATGAGGCTGAGAACCATCAAATTCTTCTGCAGTATAAGAAGCAATTGATTGCGCTGAAATCAGGTCAGTGTTTTATTCCCCCTCAAGGGAGAATTTCATGTGCTCTCATGTTAAGCTTCAATAATGTATAGGAGACCTTAATCAACAAATAACAATTTGCCTTTCGTACTTACTGGAAATAATACAAGATGCTGCAAGTGAAAACCAAAGAGTGATACTCTGTTAATCCCTTTCCATTGCAGTGATTTTAAATATTTACAGATTTTCTGTTAGCATCCTGAAGAATGTTTTAGTCCAGCAAATGATCATCCTTTCTACTTTATACAAGTTTTATGAGTATTTCCTTCTTTTCTACTTTTTAACAAACACATAAGTGACATAAGGCCTTATGCTGTGCTTCTAACAATCACTTTTAATGCCTTAATAGCAAATATATACATTGATTAGAATGGCATGGTAATTCAGAATTAAAGAAGAGAGTTCCTCAGAGACAAAACCCATTAATACCTAATGTCCAACTGGCTGACTTACAGCAGGAAGCAGAATGGCTAACACTATGCCGTATGATGCTGTGTTGTGAGAAGGCAGACAACTCAGGACATATTCATATCAAGATTGTTTAACTGAACATTCATAAAATTATTTGAAAATTATCTGAGCACTAAAAATTGAGTTATTTTCCCCTTCTTTGTTCATGCATGTTCTTAACCAGAAACCTTTGTCAGGTTTGTAGCAAAAGAGGGGGAACAGTTGTTTATGAGGCAAGTAGGCTTTCTGTATCCTATTCTTGTTCACTGACCTAATGTAAATGTAATAATTTATACTCATTTTTTATACAAATTTATTGAACGTAGGCTTGATATTGTCAGACATGCAACAGAATAAGCTTCAGGAAACCATCATTCCAGTGGGTAGGTGACAAATGAAAAAAAATATATAAATGGATTTTGCAATTTAAAACATGGTGTGCTCAGCAAATAATGCATGGCCACCAATAATGTGATATGATTCATTTCTGTGTAAGCATAGAAGGGTTTTGCACAAAAGATTTATGGGAGATATGCAGGATATTTAAAGTAACACAAGTAACACGAACACTGTTCTGCATAGTAGAACTTGATTAGTCGATCATAAGCTAGATGTAATGTTTGAATACTTGTGTTTGCTGTCTCATCTTTCAGTACAGTGTCACACTATGCCTTGTCCCATTACCTATTTAATCATCCTTGGTTATGAGTTACGCGTGTATGTTAGTAGGGACAGAGCACTTTTAAAAACCCAGTTGTCATCTAGGCGATTATGTAGGGTGGAAACTGTATGAAAACTTCTGGGTGTTTTCATTATTGGGGATATGGCTTGGAACAGTTCTGTGGTTGATAGTGACATGAAGTAGTAAAAAATGAGTCAATTTATCCCTTTTTTGCTCCATAGCTAATGATATAAAGCTTTTCACATTTAGGACCATTACAAGCATGGTATTTTTTCTCCATCAGACCTTCCCATAGGTTAAGTCTAAATGTAATTAGTAGTATTCAGAGTTTTCTGAACATTAGTTATTTTAACTTCATTCAGTCTCTTTGCGTGATAAAAAATTATCACAGTTTCTCCAGTAAAGAGACTGAAACAGATATATTGAAGGGATGGGTAGGAGTGCTTGATACTTTCTGCACTTGCCATTCCTCTCAGTGAGTTGACTTGGACTTCCAAAGACTCCTGATCTCTGTGTGAATTGCATGGGGAGCTGAAACCCCTGTATTTTGCCTAATGAATTGCAAAGACAGTTTCCATGTAGTCAGTGAAGCCCACCCAGTGTGATAGTCTAGAAAGAAAAAGAAACCAGATACCCTGGTTTCTAAATCTGAGCTTTAATTTTGAGACCAGGTCAGGCTGTGTTTGTAATCTGCCCAATTTCTACTGGCTGGATTTTAAAATATGGCATATGTCAGTGGGTTGAGTCTTGTGCTTTTTGTTATATCGTCATTTCTGTTATAATGTATTGTATTGATTATTGTTGGGACTTTTCTTAGAGCACAGCAAATGGCCAAATCTGGTTATATAATTTGTTACATAGTAAGCTTTTAAACTGATTTTTCATCATCTGAAAGTAAATAAATTGCATTACTAAAGTTGGGGGTTGAACCCCCAGGGTTTGAGTAGCAGTCATGAGCAGATATATTCTTAAATGTGTTGAATATATCATTAAAACTAATGATAATGTACTCTCGATGCAGAATGGGGATTTCACACTAATGGAAGTTACAACTACCTCTTGCATCCTCAATTAGTGCTACTGGATATACATCAGCCAATGCAGGCAACAGTGAGTGAGAAATGCTGTCTCTCAGTTCTCTGCTGTGAGGGTAACTGGAATAGGCTGCTCAGATTGTTGTGGGATCTCCATCCCTGGAGATATTCAAAAGACATCTGGACACAATTCTGGGCATTGTGCTCTAGGTTACCCTGTTTGAGCAGGAAGGGTGGGCTTAGGTTATCTCCAGAGGTCCCTTCCAACCACAACCATTCTGTGATTCTTGACCTGCAACTTGAAATATCTCCTGAAATATTTCTTAGTATTCCAGACTGTGGCAGATGGAAGTGATCTCTTGTGTACCCTGTAAGCCCATGTAGCCTCATGGAGATGTTTTTTTTTTTTTGTTATATGATTCCTGTGTCCCTCATTTTAACATTTTGATTAGGGTGGTGAGTTACAGAGGATGAACTGCAGTGATTGTGATATGCTGGAATATCATACTGAGACAGTAAGACATTGAGGCCCTCAAGTGTGTTTAGAGAAAGGCAAGAAAACTGGTGAGGGGTCTGGGACACAAGCCTTATATGGAGTGGTTGATGGAGCTGGAATTGTTCAGTCTGGAAAAGGGGAGGCTCAGGGGTGACCTTATCACTCTCTACAACTGCCTGAAGGGAGGTTGTGGTGAGGTGGGAGTCAGCCTTTTTTCCTACATAATTAGCGATAGGACTAGATGGAATGGCCTCAAGCTGTGCTAGGGGAGATTCAAGTTGGATGTTAGGAAAATCTCCAAAAAAGTGGTCAGGCAGTGAAGAAGACTGCCCAGGGAGGTGGTGGAGTCACCATCCCTGGAGGTGTTCAAGGAAAGTTTAGATATTGTACTGAGGGACATGGTTTAGTGGGAAATACTGGTGATAGGTGGATGGTTGGACTGGATGATCTTAGAGGTCTTTTTCAGCCTTGGTGATTCTATGATTCTATGAATGTACTAACACAAATGAATAGAAAAGCACTTATCTAATTATGGAGCTTTGAGACAAAGTGAATTGCATAAACAGATGCTCTTTAAAGCAGTCTTTCTAATCTGTGTTCTGGTGCTGTTTTCACATCTTAGTGTTTTTCAGACTGCTGTGCTTAGAAGCAGATATGAGCAAGGAAGTTCTTTGTGAAACGCTAGGATGGGATCAGTGTTGATAACCAATACAACCATTAAGAGCGTTCAGCTTCCCTAATATTTCTGTCATATGTTGGGCAAATACACTTGATTCTGAAAAACACACAGGTGAAAATTCCTAAGACAGATGGGAATAATTCCGAATGGATGGATATACTTTGCACTATAGCAAGCTTGATTATACTGCTTCATCACCACCAAGAGACAAAACACAAGAGCAAGTACTCTGGTGTTACATAAGTGTTGTGTCCTGATTCTTTTTTGCAAAGAGCACTTCAGACTAAGTGCACAGCTATATATTAGGTTTGAGACTCCCACTCAATTTGCCGTGATTACACTTCAGTGCATCTGCACATGGACACAGTCTGTGCTTGCTCTTTGCTGGACAGTGTACCAAGCTGTGTGATCTGGCTCTCAATACAATTGATTCAGTGTTTCTTTAAAAGGCAACAGTAAGAAATAAAAGCCCAGAGCAGTCTTTGGCTTTCCATGAGTTGTATAAAGCCTGACAGGCATCTTCTGCTCAGTTGCACAGGGTAAATTCATCTTCCTTGAACTTGATTTTTAAGACTATTTTTTACCCTGAGAATTCCCTTTGCTCATTCCATACCCCTTCTATGCATAGAAATTTAATCAATCTCAGTAGGATTTCTGTGTTTTAGGCATCACTACGATATACTGCAGAGACCAATTATTCAGATAAGAGATGCACAGTGCTAATTGGAGAAAAAAATATTCATCCAGAGATTACTCATCATGAATGTTTATCTAACTTTTTACGTAGAGAATGGCACTGAGCAGCTTAGTTTATGTCTCATATCACTTTCAAGCTCCATTCATCTATGCCTCTGTGCATGCTCCATCTACCTTCTGTTTCCTTCAAGTGTTGGTTCTCTGTTTAACATCTGCTGAGACAAGTATCTAAGGCTATGTGCTGCATAAGTGTATAGTAAGGTTTATGAAATTTGTTGTAGAGACAGAAAGGGACATTCCATGTATGCTTTAAGATTTGTGAAATGCATTTGTTTTCTTTGGGCACCATATTCTGAAGATAGTATTAGGTGAAGCTACTGTGTACTTTTGTGATGTTTCAGTAGGGCTGTGTAGAAGACTATACAATTAGCTTTGTATCAGTGTAAGTAGACATACGTTTTTATAAGCATAAATAAGTGAGAATAGGGAAATTTAGTTTGTAAATTGAAGTGGCTCTCTGGTATTATTTCATTAAAAGCACCTCTCTCATACTCTGCAATGACTGAAAGTGTTTTGATATGATTATTTCGCTTTACTCATGTTTAAGGAATAATCCATTCTCTTTCCGCTGTCTTTGTTCATGTACAAAAAACTGTTTAATAGAGAAAGATCAAAAGAGCTGTTAGGGATCACTTCAGTGTTATGGTGTTAGACTCCCAGTCTTCTCTCATACAGAATTTCTCTCTCAGTAAATTCTTTTTTTTTCTTCTAAAACTGTTTTTATCTCGTGTTGCCACATGAGATAACAAATCAATGAGAAAAGCCATTCCTATGAATACAAAGTGTCAATTGAGACAAACATTGATCTCTCCGCAGCTGCTGCTTGTAAAGTTCCCTAGTGAGAAGGCGGCACTAAACAGAAGGTAATATACTTTCCATCTCTCAAGCATTTTTACATTCTGACAAATACTGGTTTTGGATTTTTGTTTTCATTTACCACTTACTGTTTGAGAAAATATTAGAAACATGTTTCTCCCACTTTCTTTTTCAGTGCCACATTTTAGAAACTTGCACAGTTACTGGGAGTCATTATTTCCTCTAATCAACAGAGTGTCATTGCCTTGAAATAATCACTTGAATGGTAGAAATACTTATATTTCCTGCTGCGTTAATTGTTGTTACAAGTACAGTTGACAGAGAAGTTGGACCAATCCCCATATCAATTACTACAAAAAGAAATCCCAAATCAAGCCTCAAAAAGGGTTGAAGAAATTGGTCAGTGGTGATTTCTGTTACTGTTTCTATTTCTCACCTGTTCACACGGTGAGGACGCATTCCATGGAACAAAACAGACCAATCAAAAAGAAATAATCAAACTCTTTTTAAGTTCCTCTGTTTTGCAAAGTAGAAAAGACTGAAAGGAGTCTTCCACTTTGAGCATTCATATATCACCATGTCAGAAATACAATCTGTTATGTTAAATAGTAAATTAATCTAGCAGTTGTATAACCCAAACGAAGAAGAGAATGTCCTTGTATATAAGCAGTTCCAAATAATATAAAAGAAAGCTGATAAACATACATACACCTGCTCTTGCCAACACACAGATGCACATTAATGCACATGCATTCAGATGTGGCCCTGTTAAATCAGTAGCTTCAACTCCTGCCATATCATCAGCAAGCAGCCAAAAAATCAGTTTTTCTTAATAAGAATTGTCAACTTCCATGTGGAAAGCATTATTTCCTACTTTCATAATCGATTTCATGATTTAACTTTCCCTTTTTCTTTTCTACCTATTTTTGACATGACCAGTATATTCAGTAAATTGAAATCTTGACAGTGTTGACGGTTAAAAGGATTAGGAAAGATCATTTCTCATTTCATTTCCATGAGCACCTCTATGAATGACAGTTCTTGTCTTTGGCTCAAGTGACTGAATTTAGTCACCAGACTGAATGTAGAATTCTACATCCTATTACACCAGCTGGTCTTCTCTTTCATTTAACAGAGAAATAGACACTTTCAGTTGGTGGTTCATTATATCCTGGAATAAGCATCTACAGCTGGTTGGATTGTTCAGGCCATATATCTGCTTTTTTTTTTTCTTTTTTTTTTTTCTACCCTTCATTGTTTATAGATGAATCTCAGGAAGATAAGCTCACATATTTGTATGACTAAACGTGAAAGAAATCTACCACAAAAGTAAAAGTTCAATAACATGAGGAGATCTTGTTCGGTAACCATGGAATTCATGTTAAAAGACATCTTCATTCTTGATGTGGCTCTGCCATTTGCTCTGTTTATGTTTAGCTCTGAGAGAGCATCTTCGCTCAGTGAGTATATGAATGTTATAGCAAACATGATTTTTCTAGGTGTAAAGCATATTCAGAGATTGAAAGTCCATCTGCCATTTATCTTCTACAGTTGTTTCTAAACCTGCTCAGTTTGTTTTATTTAGGCAGAGTCCAGCAGAAGCAGGCAGTCATAATTTCTGTAGCAATGAGTATTATTTAGAGAAACCAGCCTGAGACAACTCATTACAGAAAATGAACTCATTGATTTGCTATGCTAAGTATTGGACTGGTGTTCAAAGAGTATTTCTCTAAAAAAAGAAATGGTTCTGATTGCACAGAGCAAGGGTAGTAACATCTTTTCCAACCTTGGTGATTCTATGATTATTTTTGCCGCCAGGTCACTTAAAAAATAGCCTGGAAACTAACCTGCCAGAGACTGAAAAGTAACTCATTTCAATATTAAGGCTATAAACTGAGTGGAGTGAAATATAAGAAGTTACTCCAATTCAGACTGGTACAGCAAAATTTTTTATTATGAGCTTAACAGCAATGATTGTCCCTTACAGTTCAGTTTAGCAAAGTAATGAAATTCTCCCTTTTCCTCCTCAAGAAATCCAAAGCGCAGATAAACATGCTGAGCATAGTCTAATATGCCAATTTAAAACAAAATATACAACAACATGGCATGCTTAGCTTGGAGTTGGCAGATTTTCAGTGATAAACACTTACGATGAACACAAAAGCCTTGGACTGAATTGTAGTGTACTGCTATGGTAATAGTGAGTGATTCATGAGATGTCATGCTGTAAGTAGTGTCTTTTACCATTATCAAATTAATAAATGCTGGGTTAGAACAGTTACAGAAGGTGGAAAAAGTAATAAGAAAAATATCCAGCGTTAACATTACATATGCAACTTTTCTTTATTTAAAGTTGAAGATCATGCGGCATGCTTAAACTGCGAAAGACATGAGACATTTATTTGCAAATGTGCTATTCAAAGGCTATATTCTTTTCTCAGTATGTTGTCTCCTGAATGAAAATAACAGTTTCTGAATCATCACCAAAGAATGACACCTCAGTGTTCCTGGACACCTTTCAATGTTCCTGAACATGAGGTTGAATTATGTTGCACCACAAATGAAAATTAATTTTTACTATTTTTCTGTTTATATTTTCATGGTTTTTTGTTTGTTTGTTTGTTTTTCTTATATCAAGAATTAGCATCTGTAATTCCTTAAGTCTGTTTTTGTGGTCCATTTTTAAAATATTTCTTATAAAGTTGTCATAATAACAGAAGCTATATTATTTTTGGACAAAGAATAGTGACAAATATTGTCTTATATTACTGTTGCCTCTATTTTCATAGCTCAGTAGTAAACACTTTATTCTTTGGTTGTAGAAAACACATTCTTTTGCATTCCAGTAATTCAAACTCATAATAAGGGTGAGAGCAATGATAGGATGTTGATCTCTTTATGAAAATAATTTGTCTTAGGGTTTTTGCTTGTTTGTTTTCTCTGTTTTTTGTTTGTTTGTTCGTTTGTTTTTGTTTGAGTAATCTATCAGAGCCCTGACAGAGAATATTGGAATTCTGTTCCCTACAGTGGATCCTATGTTATTTTCCTGGTTCTGCTTATAACAATAATGAAAGTGAGAGCAAACACAGAATATTTCTTCTGGTGAGTCATTAAGTTCCTCATCTTGAGCATCTATTGGGTGGGTGAAGTTAGGTGTGTTGGTTACCATTCTAAGTGAAGTTGATCACCATTCCAGTATTTCTCAGAGTAGATAAAAGAAAGCCAAACACTAAAGAATAGCTTTTAAACCAGCTAAACACTTGTTTTAATATACTGGGAGAGGAGGGAGAGGAGAAAAGAGGTATAAGATTTAGATTTTGTTTTATTGCAACTCAATTTATTAATACATATATTTCTTTTGCTGAAGTTTTACTTTAAGAAAGTACTTCTAGCCTGAGGTTGAGGAACTGAGGGAATAGGTTTCTGTGTATACAATACTCACTCATAACTGTATCCAAGTGAATGACCTTTCCTTAGGGCAATCAAAAATAAGGTTCACATTTGCCAGAAATACTACAGTAGGTTTCCAAGAAGTATCTAGAGAAAAACATGGGGAAAAGTAGTGCTTAGAAGAGTATTGTAGGAGAAAATATATATATTTTTTGTAAAATACGTCAGAGATTTGAGATGCTTGTGCTCTTTTTCAGAAAGCAAAACGTTACTTCAGAAATATTAAAAATTATATTTGCTCATCTACCCAGGGATTACTTGATGAAGTCAAAACTGTTTCAGCTGTAGCCAGAAGGTTGAATTCTATTTAAAAAACCTGGAGTTTTCTCTGCAGGTTACTGCCAGATTTTTATCAACAAAGAGCTTCCTTTAGAACATCACAACAGTGACACTGGTACTATTCTGTGGGAATTTCCTCAACCTTATGTGCATAAAAATACCTGAAATGTCTTATTTTTGAGTGTGTTGCTAAACATTAGAACAAACATATGTAATACTTTGTACTGACTTACCAAGCTGAAAAATACTAAGGTCCAGTCATCTTGATATGAAAACAAAGTAATGGAAATTTTAAAGTAAGTACATTTAATTCCACTACACTGACTCTTTCATTATTCAAATCCTGCTAGAATATTTTAATGTTTAAAAATATAAAGTAGGTCAAGTATATGTCTTCTCAAAATGTATTGTCAGTGGCAAATATATACTTCTTTTCTCACCTATTATCTATTTCTTTTTTTTGACAAAAACGTTTTCTTTGTGCAGTTGAAAAGTGTGTAAGAAAAAGAAGAAAAAAAAGTCAGTTCTGTCTTCTGAAAGAAGACTAATTTGTACCTATGTAAAGGGAAAGATAACCAAAACTAAAATAACTCAAAGCCACCCTCTTTCTTATTTTTCAAAAATACCTGAGCCTCTCCAAAGCAAATATTTTGGTGGCTCATGTATGTGAGAAAGTGCAAAGTCCTGCTGTTTTTTTTTTTTTGGCTGTTTTTTGTTTTTCTTAAAAAAAAAAAAAAAAAAAAAAAAAAAAAAAAAAAAAAAAGCCCAACAACTTAAACTATTAGAATTATTTTCTTAAGGTTTATGTTCAGGATCTTTGCCATCCCTCACTCCCCAGCAATGTTTTGTAATGTGACTTGCCTGTTTTCCAAGATATTCACAGTACTTCAGCATAGAGTAATCTCTGGAAAATAATTGTTTCTATTTTTCCTCCACTTATACATGCTTAACAGAGTGATTCTGATCTCTTGGCAGTAAGATCAAAGAGATTTTCTACAATTCAGCTCTCTCACTTAACAAGTAACAAACTCACAGCAACTTCTGAAGGTTAAGCACTAGCTCTGCCTAATAAAAGTACAGACATGGAAAAAAGGGGACTGAGTAAATAAACTTTGTTCTTTTTTTTTTTTTTCTCTTAATTTTTCACAGTGAAAGGGAGCTGCTAACAAAGTTGTCAGTTTTTGCCTTTCCAGAAAAATGTTTGGTTAAAATATATGTTTACGCTGTTATCTTTCTTTCTGCCTCTTCTTGCTCTCCCTTATTTTGCTATAAGAACACGTGTGTATTTTGTTAAATGCAGCTTCGAAGTGTCTTGTGTTCTTATATCTATTTCTTGCCTTAAAGAAAATTGCAGTCTTCCATTTTGCTTCTGGTTCCTTGTCACGCTTTTATTTATGTTTATTAATTGAAGGTAATTTCTGTTGCCCTCTGTCATATTCTGTATTAAATATTTTTTTCTGATCTAATATGTTGTTCCTCTGTTATTACTATATCAAATCTTCTTTTTACTGATCTATATGGAATCTGAATGTTGGTGTTATGGGATGGAGTCCATTAAAAACCTTGAAATTTTGTCAATTTCAGAAGCTTAAAGTAGCGTTTGAGTATTTTAGATATTAGACTTTAGATATTAGACTACACAATGTCTGATTTATTACTGTACTGCAACTTAGAAATCCTAAGAACCTGTATACAGTGGATGCCAAATGTCATGGCAAAGTTGTGCATAAGAACACAGTTCTTTTTCTTCTTTTGAACTATAGTGCAGCCTTAATGGGGCAAAAATTCACTGTGTCGTCTTCAGAAGATCTCATTTTTTAAGCTACCAACATCCACAGAAGATGGGATACAAAAGCATCTGTGTTTAACAGCATTTGTTTCTGATAATGATAGTTATTTGCTGCAAGAAAATGCCCATTATCAGCTCCTGCTTGAAAAGCCTGAACAGCAAAAGAGAGCTCATTCGGTAATTACAAGTATTCTAGGAAGCCTAGAATTCTCTTACTGTACAATTTTTTGCCTAGCTCCCAAAGTGCTATCCGCCTGATTGTTAGATTTTTTTCAAAAATGGCTCTCTGCCATTGGATTTTAAATAACTTCTGTTAGTTGCATTCTGGTCTAGGGTGTACAAGCAACTGTATTTTTCTAACAGTAACGTCTTTGGGAGTCATGTATCATAGTGTCTCTGAGAAGATGTACTGTATATATCACAAAAATATAGGTGAAATTGCAGTAGAATAGTAAGTAACTACACATTTCACTTAAGTTTTGATACCTATGCAGCTTTTCTTAAGACACATTTGATATATGTGATTGTCTTCATCAACCTCTATACAGTTCTGCAACATCATGAATTTATTCTTCATTTTCCCTGACTGATGGTTGTGGCCTGCAGTGTGCTGGTATTCCTAGAAAGGAGAGAAGGAGTGAAGTAAAGTAGGAGAGAAAATTCTTCTTCAAATTCTGTGGAAACCTTACCGAAACCTTCCAGTCCCTAAAGGGGTCATACAAAGAAGTTGAAGAGGGAGTCTTTATTAGAGAATGTCCTGATAGGACAAGTAGTAATGGCTTAAAACTAAATGAGGATAAATTTAGACTTAGAATTAGAAATTCTTTACCATACGGGTGGAACTGCAATAGG
Organism: Gallus gallus; assembly: GCF_016699485.2. Taxonomy (NCBI): domain Eukaryota; kingdom Metazoa; phylum Chordata; class Aves; order Galliformes; family Phasianidae; genus Gallus; species Gallus gallus. The sequence continues at coordinate 26,886,340 of NC_052533.1, forward strand.
CTGCACATGATGTTGATGCTCCAACCCTGGGTGTGTTAAAGGGCAGGTTGAATGGGACTTTTGGCAGCTTCATCAAGTGGGTGCCATCCCTGCCAATGACAGGAAAGGTGCAACTTGGTGATTTTAAGGAACATTCCAACCCAAATCATTCTCTGATTTATGATTATGTTACTGTATTTCTTTTAACTTGTGAGAGAGATCTAGATCTGAATTAACTCTAAAAAGTTTTCCCTTCTGAATAGCCTAAAGTGAGAGAGGGTTTGAGAGAGTGGGAAATGAACTCATATGTTTAGACAGAAGATGCGCTGCTTGTCTTCTGTTTGGCAGAGGCAGTCACCACTGGATGAGCAATTTAGTTGCACCATGGATCATTGAGTGATAAGGCTAGTTATTTTCCTCATTCATTTTAATGTCCTTAATCCTGCATGTGGAGTGCTGTATAGCCTGGATTAAGTGCCATCTCTTGAGAATGAGGATGATATAAACCCTGGTCTCCATTGAGAAAGTCTGTGAAATTAGGCACAGTAATTAACAACTTGAACTGCCTGTACTAAGAATAGAGCATGCTTTGTCTGTAACCCTGCAACAGAAACATTGTTCCTATCTATAATGGATGTACCCTGTTCCTTCCATGACATTCCATATAAAGGTATAACAAAAATGAATTCTCTGTGCTGATAGATCCAAATAGATATAGTTGAGTCAGAAAATTTTTTCTGTCTGTAGACTTTTGGAGGATGTTGTCCATCTGTGTATTATAGGCATCTAGAGATCAAACAACTAATAGAACTACAGGTACTAATTTAAACTCTTCTTGAGTCAGTCTCTTCTTAAAACTAGATAAACTATCAAATTTTACACAGTGGCATATTAGAAATTTGATCAAGTTAGCCACAAAAACTTTGTCATAGTTGGAGAAACCTGCAGAGAGTGCTTTGTCTCAAGATCGTCTAAATTACCAACTGGAGTCAGTTGTTGCAGAGTCTAAACACAGACTGATGTTGCTCTGAAGTGGCCTGGGCTCCTGATCTCCTGTTTGTCTAAATAGCTGATCTCGTCAGAGCATGTTACCTCTTTTATTGCCCACACTTGAGTATATGCCCTGTGGAAACAGAGCATAAAAGTTGTGAAAACACAGATACAGACCTTATCCTAATCAAGAATTAAGGCACAGAAAGACGGTCATGTCAATTATGTTTGGCCAGTCTCTGTTGGCTATACTACTTTGGTTTAGAATAGATCGTTTTTAAACCTTTAAAGTTATGTAAAGTTAACATCATTCTAAACAGTGATCTCATTATGCCCTTTCCTTTGGGTTATGGTTGGAATTTGGAGGTAGGATGTATGTTTTACTCTTTTTGCCTTGTTATGTATGAGTATGAGAAAAGCTCTCTTGAAAATCTAAGATCTGATTTCAATTCTCAATATAATCAAAGTTGATTCAGGTCTCATTAGAGTGAGTCCCACCTTTGGGATCCTGCAACTGGAACTCTGGTTCAGCTGTCTGATTCATTCTGTAATCACCTCATCCAGATGGTTATGATCCTTGTTTCTTCAGGTTATGCAATACAATTGTTATGATTTTATCTTTTATGTACTTAGCTTTTAAATATTTAGGTGTTAGGTGTTATCTCTGTACAGGTGGGTGGGTTGATTAAATATGTTCCAAAGTAAACATCCACTTAGCTGGCCATTTCTCTCCTTCAGAAACAACAACTATGAAATATTCTCCAAAGCCATTGCATACGAAGGGGAAATGTAGTAATAATAAATAATTACTTTTTCCCAAATCAATTTCTTTGTCTAATTTCTATGCCAGTTCCTTTTGTTTTATGTTCCAGGTTTGAATATAATTATTTAAATTTATGTATATGCTATATTGAAAAATTCTGTTGATTTCATGAAAAGATTCTGAAGAATGACCATTCTACCATTATTTTCCCCAACAAAGGAGGAGAATATCTCTCTTTTTAACTTTATCTCACCACTGTTTACCATGATTTTAGTTGTCTTCTTATTGTCTTCCATGTTTCTCTCCATTTTTTTTCTGTCATATTTGGTGTCTCTTTCATGCCAAGTCATCCTATGTTTCCTTTTTATTTACATGCTACCAGTTGCAATTTCTTGAACATCTCCTGTTCTTGAGGCATACTACACAAAAATGTGACCTCTACTACCTTTTTAAAAATTTTTATTATTATTATTATGATTTTATTGCATCCTCTTGGGTAAATGTTAAGGAAAGATTTTCTTCCCCTGACTATCTATCTTCCTAATTTAATTCCAAAAGTGAATTGCTTGGGGCATTAAGACAGTTTTCTTTGCACAATAAGGTGAAATAATAAATTTTAATAACATTCACTAGAAGATGGCTGTTCAGCTTCACTGTATATTAGTTTAGATTGCCAATTCTTATCCAACATTACTGTCACTTACAGCTGACTTTTCTTTTTTTTTTTTTTTTTTTTTTTTTTTTTGTTAAATGGATCTTTTTAGCTGTGAAATAAGGAGGAATATTTTAACACATAAAAATATTTTCATAGATAAAGCTTCAGCTCACTAAGGAAAGGTAATGCAGGGTGGATAGAAGGGCCTGGTGTTTTACCAGTAAGTGGTCAAAGAAGTAGAAATTTTACATTGTATTTACATATGTACATTTTGGAAAATGTTTTGTATTTCACTGTTTAATTTTTTTTTAATTTTATTTTGCTATCGCTGTGAATTTAGCAGCTTTTGGCTTTCCAAGGTGACTTAAACAGTTTAAAAAACCCTCACGTTCTGTTATGAATGGAACTTCATGAAGGTTATTGTGTAAAATTCAAACTGGGATCATTGAAATCTGAGGCAGACTATTGTTGCGATACTCTGAGTGAAAGACAGAGTCTCAGATATTCACATTATTTTAACCTTTCTTGAGACAGAAAAATGAGAGTTTGTCTTGAATCCTCCTTTTCTTCCTTACACTCTAATGTCTTAGCACAGGAACTTGTCCGTCTCCTTCAGGCTGAATTTGCCAAGTATTCACTGCACTCTTGTTAAAAGAAAAGTGCAGCGCAGAGTGATAGGCATAAAACCAGTTCTGCACACTTTTTGCAGTCTGTCAAGAAGTAGCAACATTGTGTTTTAATAATAAGTAGTCCTAGACATTTTGGCAGGAGTCTGTACAAACACCTTGCCATTATCCTGGCTTCACAGCCCTCTTTTGGAATCAAGATTTACACTGTTGGGGCATTTACTCCAAGGCATCCCAAAGGTAGTTATTCAGCAAACTCTCACATTAACTCTGTTGCAATTAAGTTTTTTCTCTTTTATATGTAAAAAAAGATGAATATATAATTACTTTTCTTCAAGTGACAGAAAACAGTGGAACCCTGTGACAATTATAAAAAGTAGTTACAAAGGAAAGCAGTAAAAGAACATAGCTGAAGTAGTTTTGTAATGAAATTTAATAGCTCAAAGCACAAAATGTGTGGTCTGTGTGACAAGCTGAGTCTGTTCTGATTAACTTCTAGTTATTGTTCAGAGTCCCAAATACAACAGTGCAGACCCCTTTTCATTCTGTACTAGTAGGAACAAGACACACTTCTCCTACCTATATACCTATTTAGCTAGAATTTAATTCTGAGATGGAGAACATGCAGTGTAAATAATCATTTCATTTTGTTGACTGCTCCTAAAGTTTACTATGCTCCAACGCTTATACGCGGCTCATAGCTTCCCATTCATTTCTGCTACTCTTCCGTAGAATTACAAATTGAAGGGAAAGGAAAAGACAAAGTGTTTTTTCTTTTTTCATGTAAATTTCTCTTTTCTGTCTCCATGTCTTTTTATATTCTTATCTATGTAAAGATGGATTTGAGATTTAGCTGTTTTTTATTTCTCTGTAGGTGTGTGCCCTCCAAACCACTGCCTTTCTGCCTTTGTCATTCTGTCTGTCTGTCTTTCTTCCTGTCTTGTTTTGCTGTTTGTTTTGCTATTTCTTTTGCAAGTCCAGTGTTATCATGTCACAGAATGTCAAATATGCATCTATTACCTCCATATACTAGAAGTAATATTCTTTGCAGCTGAGCCAAGAATGATAAATAGCAGCCAACCACTTCATTCTCTTGGGATTCAAACATAATTTATCTCCTTTCTTTGCTCTACTCTGATGAATAAAGTGAGTTGATTCTGCATATAGTGCATGTAATAGTCATAGAGTATTGAATCAAGGAATTTGAAGGAGTCAGGCACTCTCTGAATAGATTCCAACGTACGTGATTGGTGTATGGAAAAACATTTGAAGTTAAAAAGATTTGAGAGCCTCTAAAAGAATGAACATAGTCTGCATCAAACAAATAATCCTGCCTTAGCAGTTTGCTAGAAACAGGTAGTACAGTCTAATGAAGAAATTTATTTTTATGTTGTTCCTTGTGAGAAGCTAACAAACACCTTAAGTTATCCAGTTAGTTAGTAAAGCTGAAGTGATCAAAAAATATCTACCAAATATTGAACATTTCTTGATTTAAGCTGAAACTACTAGAAGGCCATTAGACTGCTAGAGCTAAGAAGTCTGCAGACAGAACCAATTCTTTAATTATATTTGAACTAATTTCTCCCAGAAGATCATTTTTCTTAATTTCACTATCCTTACATGCATGAAATTGATAATATTTATTATGTGCAGCTTAGAGGTAGTGCTATCCATAATTTCTCAAAAGGTGAGATGCTTGAAGTTCAGCACAGCATGATTGCAGAGCATGAATTTATAAACAACTCTCTCCAGGTCTCCAGCTATCTGTCTTTGTTTTAAAGGATCAAAGAAAAAAAAAAGTCTTTCAAATCACTTAACTTAGGAAGAATCTACCTAATGAAGAGTATTTATATTCTAGACATGAATTGTTTCATTAAATTTTCTATGATGTGATGCTATAAAAATAAAAAAAAAACATGTCTTACTAAAATAGTGAGTGAGTATGCAGAAGTCTTGTGTATTATGTAATGTTTACAATGTTAAAATGAACTTCTGCAGGAATGTAGAAATGATGAAATAACACTGGAGCTATTGGAACAGCAGTATTATGAGTTTTCAGAATCAATATTGCAAAGTCTAAAATGCTGTCATATTTTTTAATTTTATTGCAAAATCATGAAATAGCTGAAGTACTGTTTGCATAGAAACTTTAGAGAACATGAAGGAAAGGGTCTTTGCAGGGGAGGAAAGGAAGTCTATTCCATCTTAAAAAAAAAAAGGAAAAAGAAAAAAAAAGAGCAAGTTGGAATAAAAAAAAATAGTGCAATTTTGATGTGAATTATATTTGCAAGAAAATACGCATAATTTGTACTAATAGGGGTTTTTACAACCTTCAAAAAATATATTAATCTCAAATTAGGACTGTGGCTTTGCCCCTTTGCTTTCAAAGGCAACATCCATTTATGTTATCTTGTATTTCCTTATTCATCTTATCAATTTATCTTCTCTTGACTTGAAAGTAATTTTTTTTAAAAGTGAAGTTACCTTCGTTTATTCATGTAGGCATCTATGACCCTGAAATCATGAAAGAGTGGGGATGAATTTTCAAAAGAAATAGTAAAAATACTAGAACTAATAGATTCATTTTTAGATGAAACAGCTGCCTGGAACGCAGTGCTCAGAGCAGTATTCTGATGTAAAGCTTAAATAACATTTACTCCCAAAAAGGACATGTGTCTTGCCAGCATTTCCTGTTGTACATCATAGTAGTCCAAACACTATTTTTTTTTTCTACTTCACTTTCCTATGACTAGGGAAGAAAACAGTTTAAAAAGCCTACAGACATTTCTTTCTACACACTTACTTCTTGTGTCTGAGACCATTACCAGGGATGCCTTTTACCAACATATAATACAAATTGATGCGTTGTTCCCCAAGCCTGTGGTCTACATTTATTTCTCAGGCCAGTGGGAAACCCAGACGTTCTCAGTGGATTATCATAAATGTAGTCTAAACTGCTCTAAATCTTAATCCAAAGAATACTTGGATCATTATAAGCAGCACAAATGCCCATATTTAGAGTAGTGTGGTTCCCACATTCAAAGCATTTTTTTAGGATTTTCCACTGCAAAAAAAAGCTCTTTTATTCAATTAAAACATAGGCATATTTGAGGCTTAAAATGTGCTTTCTTGCTTTACAAGTTCAGGGAGAAAAAAATTGTTATTCACTAACTTTGAGTTGCTAACAGACTTTTGGCCAATTCTCTTTGAAATAAATCATTGGTTGAGGAATTATGCTTCTTTGCTTTGAAGCTGAGACTTAAATTTTAACTTTGTTAATTTTCAGAATTTTGATTATACAGATCACAAAACACATTCTCTGAAAAATCAGAATTGTCAAAGTGGGATTCTTGAATTATGTTAAGTGCTTGTGGATTTGCAAATAATTTTTTGTTGTTATTACTATGTTTATAGACATTATGTCTCTTTACCTTCCTTATGATGTAATCATATTTTAAAAGCAAAACCTTCACACAAAAATAATTAACTTCAGCTCCAATGTGTGTTTGAATTGTTGGCAATAAATTAAGGTTGCACAACATGTAAACACAATATGAGATAGGTGCCCAGCTAAACACAGTTCACCTGCACAATCAATGAGGCAGACCCAAGAAATAGCTTGTGATCACCTAAATAAAACTTATTCAGTCTAATACAAACAAGAAAATAGATTGATTTTTTTCCAAGTTTCCCCCATTTGCTAAAGTTGTGCCTGGTTTTTTGAACCTAATTTCTTGTAATAAAACTTGGCTGATTCATATAATCTCCCTTTCTCTACATACATGCAGATCTGTATACATATTATGAACCCATAAATGTATGTGCTCATAATGCAGATTTATATTTACATGATGGAGATTTATATAATGAATATGATTTTATAATTTATGATTATTGTGGTAAATGTAGTTCTGTGCATGCAGTGTTCTTTCTATCTCAGAGCCATATTATAATAATTAACATTTTACCTAAGCATTATTACAAATTTACTTTGGATTTTATGAATTTAAATGTAGAAGTGGCATTAGTTTTGCTAGAATTTTATATGATTTAATGTATGTGAATGGAAACATGATATATCACTCTTGCATAAAACATTTGCTTTCAAATATATTTCATTAGATTCTATGAATCTGAATTTTGGAAAAAGAAGAAGATCATTCCGCAGGAGTTTAAAATCTCTCAATTTCTATAGAAAAAATGTAGCTGAATGGTAGGTCCTCAGTTCACTTAATTCTATTGACATTTGCATCAGTATAGTAATTAACCTAGTAAAGTAAATTGAAGAGTTAGTCTGAAAAAAAAAAAAAAAAAAAGTGCTGTTGGAGGGTAGTAGATCCCTCTTTCCTTCAGTAGATTGGAAAAACCCACATACTCTTTTAGAACATGATGAAGAAAAAGCTCAGCTGTGTAGTCTGACTTGAGCCCTCTCTGTTCCTCCACTTGATTTGATAATCACTGGAAGAGTAGCACGAACTGTTGAGTAGTCATTTTGCTGACTAGAGAGGAGGGGAATCTTTTTTGTATTTTTGCTTTAGATATTTCAGCTTACCTGTGGCTGGAATCTGGGTCTCCCACACACAGGGTAATACTTTCTGTTAATACTATCTGTCTCAGCTCTTTGGTTGGAAGGACTCTTCATCTTAAACACATGCCTATTGGGTGAGATCTTATTAGACCTATATAGACTTGTATGTTGAATTGTGCTAACACTTGCATTGTATTCAGTAGACATAATTTAGACTCAACATTTTTGAACATCAAAGAGTAGTCTGGAAAAGATACAGATAGCTATTTGGGGAACAGAGAGATATAAAGCATGTTTTTTTTTTTTTTTTTCTTGAAATGTACATTGCTTTCTAAAAGGAACATACAGTTGTACACTGACATGTTTTTATATTTGGTTTCCTTCATTTGTGTTAAGGACAGGGTTGGAATGTATTCGGTTGGATGCTCAGATCTTTCAGTCAGTAGCAGTGTTTATAACTAGCTTCTTTAGCACCGAGGTTTCTCTATTCACAAGAAAACCCTTAAACCAAAAAGTCCAAAAGAATTAATTACCATAGGATTAAGATCAAATCTGTCACTTACTTTTTCTTACAAAATCAGAATTTAAAGTTATTTGTTCTTAAGCCTGTTAAGTAACTGTTCTTGAATGTATTCCAGATTTAAAGGGCTGTTCTTAGGAATGTGTTCAATATTTACTTGAATAAAAAGATGTTAGACCTGGTTCTTTTAAAAAATATTTTTTCATATCCTCATACTTTTGAAAAATTCCAATGAAAATAAGCCACTGAGACAAAGGTTAAAGTCCTGTTCTATAAATGGATTTGACCAGGTGAGCCGAAAGGTCTATTGGAGGGAAAAGAGTCAGACTTTGTTTGCTGTTCTGTTTTCATAATGAAATGATGGATCACATACTGAAATGGAGGTTCACATTAAAATCAAGGAGTATCAGTTCCTGTTATTTGGTCAGGATTCTATTTGTCTATGCATATTAATTTATCCTTCCCAGTTCCTTTGTTGCTTTATTCCATTACTTTTTATTGTTGAAATAAAAAAAGGAATATTGATAGAGTTGTAAACTGAAGAGAACTCAAGCAGTACAAGCAAAATGGTAAATATTTGTCCTTGGCTTTGTTTCTGTCTGACTTGATGCCATGTCCTTGTTAATGGCAAAGCTATTTTCTACATCCCACATCAGCCTGCAGCACTGGGCAAAAAAGAGCAGGTGTCCAACAGTCCATTTCAGTTCATTACTTTATGTTCAGTGATTACCTACTTATATGATCAAATAACAATATTTATAAACCCTCATATTCTGTTGCACGGGACCCTGAAAACTCCATGTGATTTTAATTTGGCTTACCTAAATATTTATATGTGCTCAAAATTGTTATTGCATAGGCTGGACATTTGGGTGCTCATGACCTTTATTTCTTTTGAAAAAAATGTGTATTTGACCATCACTCAAACCCTCTACTTTACATACTGACTCCAGAAATCATACAGCAATTTAGAGGGAAGAGATCAAGGTTGTAGATGTCAATCTCACCTTCAGGTTGTAAGGAGACATAATAATTTTAATACCAAGTCAGTAAAATTGTTCTACTGTCTTGTATGTCCTTTGTTATCACACCATGGAGACTAGCAAGACTCCAATATTTCTATACTCCTATGTATTAATAATGTAAACATGAATGTCTGTGTTGGATTACTAAGTATGACAAAGTGTAACACAGGAATTAGGAGGTTTTGGAAAGTCAAACCTCTTTCTTGAACAACATGAGAATGCAATAAAAAGCAAAGTTTATAATGAAATAATTACAAGTGACTTCACCAAATGTATCTTTCCTCGATGTCTACATGAAGATGTTTTTGCCTTAATAAGGTGAGAATTTAATTAATCAATTAATTGTTAACAGTTCTCAAGGTAGTATGTGATTACTATACACATATTACTTTGTATTCTAAGAGTTTTATAATGTAAAGAGTTCATTATACTTATTTTAGCAATTTCAAGAAAAGGAATAACAGCTTTTCCTGAGCTTCTGGCATACTGCTTGTATTATCCTTAAAAAAAATATGTAATACTATCATAAGTCTACTTAAATAATGTATGACAACTGACAGCTGAGCATCTCTCAGGTTTTCAGAATAACTTTTCCATTTCTTTTGAAGGCCTTTATATTTTCTTCACTGTCACTGTTTTCTGATACCTTCTTCTTGTCTATTTCGTATCAGTTTATTCCTCAGCCTTCCCCATTGTCCTCTGCTGAAAAACAGCAGAATGATTGCATTCAAAACTATTTACCTGTTACTTACTGTTTAGATCACATTTAGATCAAATCTATGAAGATTACGCTGCTACGAGATCCTACATGCTTAAGCTCGTGGTCACTAACAAGCAACTTAAAAGTATAAAAGGATGAAAGGGACTAAAGACATCCACTGAGAAATCTACTTAATGCCTTTTAGCAAAAAGGAAAAAAGAGAGGAAAAATTGAGAACACCTAGTAAATTTACCATCAGAGTACTTGAAACAAACACATCAGAGTGAGTTTCAATGAAGAAGAGTAAAACAAGTCAGAATAATTGCATAATATTGATTGTAAGAGTATGCACTGCAAAAACATCAGTGCATTAACACTTGATAATGAGTGCTATATCCTGGGGTTGTTGTAGAAGTGTTTTCCAGTTGTTAATATCAGGTCTGCTTAAGTTGCCAAAGGCAAGTAAACATATGAGTATACTTAGGGCTGCAACAAATAGAGATTTGTTAATAATCAGTACCAACACAAATATACAGAGAGAGAAAGTATTGCTACTTAGCTTTTCTCTGGACTTTCTCTCCAGTCAATTTTAAGTCTCTACAATAGGTATCATCTCAGTACATACGTAGCTTGATAATATAGGAATATGAAAATGAGCATACTGGGATCGTATCACCAACATCCTGATACCTGTAAAAATCAACATAACTGTTTTGGTGTAGAATGTACTTCACAAATACCTTACAAATGTATAAGAACTCAGAAAAGACAGCCTCAACTGTGCTATTTAAGTGTCCTGTCATCTCTTGCAATGCACAATGAGACTTTCAAAAAGGAATCATACAGACCTGAGCAGTAAAATAGCAAGTATGAATACTTAAGGTGAGGAATAACATAGATGACAGCTAATTGAAAGCAAACTGTGTCCTGGGCTGCATCAAAAGAAGCATAGCCAGCAGGGCAAGAGTGGTGATTGTGTCCCTCTACTCTGTGCTAGTGAGGCCTCACCTGGAGTACTGTGTCCAGATGTGGAGTCCCCAGTACAGGAGAGGGACCTGTTGGAGCACATCCAGAGGAGGCCACAAAAATGGAGATCCAAGGGATAAAGCAGCTCTCCTATGCGGTACAAAATAGCTGGGGCTGTTTGGCCTGCAGAAGAGAGACTCCAGAGTGACCTGACAGTGGCCTTTCAGTATTTAAGTGGGCAATAAGAAGGACAGGGACAGACTTTTTAACAGGGTCTGTAGTGATAAGGTAAGGGGAAGTGATTTCAAACTAAAAGAGAGAAGATCTAGATTGGATATATGAAAAAGCTTTTTACGATGAGAATAGTGAAGCACTGAAAAAGGTTGCTCAGAGGGTAGCGAATGCCCCTTCCCTGGAGATGTTCAAGGCCAGGCTAGACGGGGCTCTGAGCATCTGATCTAGTTGTAGAAGCCCCTGTTCATTGCAGGGGAGTTAGACTAGATGACTTTTAAAGGTCCTTTCCAATTCAAATGATTCTATAATAATCAGCTATCAATGGATAGACCAGAGAAGTCAGTGAGATTTTCTTGCCCCTAGGTTGGGTGAAGAGGTAAGCGCCAAAAAAGTCATTGGTTTTAAGCTTTCTGATCTTGGAATAATTAAAGACAGCTTTGTTTTTTCCAGTAGTAAACTGCCTTGTATTATCTTGGAGGGTGGAACAGGACAATTCAAAAATTACAGAAAGTTTCCATCTGAACATAAATTCCTTTTTTTTTTTTTTTTTTTGTTAAGCCCCTATTCAGTATGCTCAGTTTCTGAGAGCATCTCTCCTATATATATATTTTGAGACACTTTGGGTTCTTTCATCACCAATCTGTACAAATATTTTCATGTTCCATCTGCAAAAGTATTCACCTTTCTTGATCTATTGCAGTCTGAGTTGCAGGTTTGCAGGTTCATTAGAGGGGGAGAACTTGGACTCCTGAAAAACAAATAAGGAAAAAAAAAAATAATCCAAGAATGATGGAGTAATTATTCACAGGTATAGTTTATATTAAGAAAACTGTGTACACAGGACATCACTAATGTTAAAAGCTGTGGAAAAATGCTTGTTTAACTCATCACTTGTGGTCTAAACTGTTTTTGAGAAATTGTAGTGAAATTTATGTCTGTGAGGTCTTACATTCATGATTTTAAAAGAAACTGCATGTTTTTTTAATACTGTAAAGTCAGATCTATATACTGATTTTAAAATAGATCTATTTACTTTCTTTGGTTTTGTGACAGAAAAACAAATGTTTTAATCACTGTGGGGAAAAGTTCTGTTTATTTATAATTGCACCTGTTCTTGCATAATAGGAAATACAGTTTGAGCCATGCTTTCCTGGAATTGTTGTCTGTCTGGTGCAGTTGTTCACTAAATCTGATACCCCTGTGTTCTCTTTCAAGGGATGTTTTATTTCTTCCACCGTCTTTATTTATTTAAAACCTCTGGCATGTTCTTCTTTACATTAGTATCCTAGTTATGTTTCCTGATCTTCCTCTGTGGGTGTCCTTCATGCCTGGACAGTAGCATCCCATGTCCTCAAATTTGCATTCTTTATGATGCTGCCTTAACAGACAAAGGAATGTTATTATTGGCCAACTTGGAGGTAATGAAAACAGTGCTCTGCACGTTACGGGAGCAGTCTGAGAAGCTTTTTTGGTTATTTAACCTCCTTAGAATATTTTGTTTTCTTTCAGTCTTAAGATTTCTAAACCAACCTTATCATTTTAACCACTTACAAGAATTATATCCTTGCCTAGTGGCATTTCCTTCCCTCACCAACAAGGTTTCAGTTTTATAAGTATCCAGGAAATATTAAACAAAGTTCATGATGTATATTGCCATGACCAAATAAACAGAATTTAAGTTTCCAACATTTAACTTTTAAATCTAGAAACTTTAACACATTTACCTCTGTATGCTGAACTGCTAATGTTCAGTCAATCTCTTATTTAATTCCACTAGTAAGAACTCATTGAGAAGCCCTACAGAGAATTACTTGGAAGTCCTGGTGGATAGAAAGCTGGACATGAGCCAGCAGTGTGCTTTTGCAGCCCAAAAGGCCAACTGTATCCTGGGCAGCATCCATAGAGGAGTGACCAGTAGGGAGGTGATTGTCCTCCTCTAATCTGCCCTCATGTCTATGCAATATCCGGAGTTACTGCACCCAGACCTGGCCCTTTCCAACCCCCCTCCCTGCGCCCCCCCCCCCCCCCCCCCCCCCCCCCCCCCCCCCGCCTTTCCCCCAAGAAAGACACAAGCAATTACAGTGGTACAGAGGAGGGGCACAGAGATGATCAGAGGGCTAGAGCACCTCCTATGAAGAAAGGCTGAGGGAGCTGGCCTTGTTTAGTCTGGAGAAGGCTCTGAGGAGACCTCATTGTGGCATTCCAGTACTTGAGGGGAGCTTTTAATTAGGAGGGAAACTTTTTTCAGGAGCAGATAGTGATAGGACAAGAAAATGTTTCGACTGGGGTTGTAGAAAAGTCATAATTTGTTAGTGCGGAACAAAAGCAGCATTACTTAATGGTCAGGCCTTCGGACTGCATCAGGAAGATGAACACTGTTCTTATATCGCACACTAGCTACTAGGTGAATTAAGGCAAGCTTCTTGATATCTCTTAATATGGCATGTAGTGATCTTTACCTCCTTTGAAAGACAATTTGATGAAATTCTACTGATGAAAAGGCTTATTATTAACTATTTTTATTTAATGTTATATTAATATTAATCAAGGGTAGTATTTTCTTCTGTTTAGAAAAATTAAATTGCATTATCCTTGATGTTTTCTTTGAAAATCTGTTTCACTGTAAAGTAACACAATATTTAGCTTTTTGCACATTTGTAGATTTAGGGGGAAAAGTATATACTAAACAATTTAATCTCCATTAACAGACAGACCAAATGGATGATAAACATGGAGGATAGTTAACAGGAGGAGCATAGACTAGGTAATTAATGTTAAGCACAGCAACAACTAATTTAGCATTGAAAGACTACATCTGTTGCTATACTGAACAAGCCAAAGTACTTACACACTGGGCTTGTTCTGTGACCAAACTGCTCATACTGTTGAATGAGGAGCATGATCCTTGATGTGTTCTTGTGATCTCTCAAAGAACGTCCAGTTGGAGAGCAAAGACACATGACAATTACAATTCCCAAAAACAGTTTGGAAGTTGCAACAGTACTCTGGCAAAAAGCTAAGAACTAGCATGTTTCTGTAAAGTTTACGTCATAATTCATGTCCAAAGTTATTTGACTAACAGCATCTGCCTAATATATATCTGGCTCATTACAATTTCCTGATTATGATACCATTTGAATGGATTTGTTTGCTACTTAGAAAGAGTCCACAAAACTACACTGCTGTCAAAGAAATGAATTCTCTTCCTTTTAGGGATAAGTGTGCTTTACAGTATGAAATGTTAACTGAAAAAGTAAGTAAAATGAATCCAGTCTTGGCACTGAGGTATAGCTGAACAGTACATTGACTAAATCACAAGTATGTAAACTTTGCTTAGTTTTGTTTGCTCATTGCTATTCCATTGGTGCTCTCTGGTCAGCAGGGCAAAAGCTCTCCAAAATGACGAAGTAAATGAGAAGCAGTTATTTTCATAGTCAAGGTGAAATTTAAGAATTTTTTAATCTGCCATTATGGGCTCTACAATCCTATCCGGAGATAATATTTCTACAGGATATATTTCTAGATAGGGGAAATATCTAAAAGGTATATCCCCTGTAAGTGCTGGGGAACTTTGCCTGTGTAGACCTTTACCATTTAGCTATGATCTCTGGAGAGCTGCTGCCTGCTGGTCTACTAAACAGTGAATCAGCGGTAGAATTCAAGGAAGTCTGTAGCTACTGGAGCTACAGTAAGTTTACTGTGCTCAAAACATTTTCCTCTCTGCTCTTTAATCACAATAAGTGAATGGCTGTCACTTTGTGGAGCTGGCTAACAATTTACTACAAAGACTTTTGCTAGGTTTTGGCAAGGGTAGCCCTAACTCACTAGCCCCATCATCTTGAAACAGCTGCTAGCTTAGGCCTATCTTTATTTCTGGATGTTTTTTGTTCTACTTAACTCCCTAAAAAGAAACAGTTATTCTCCTTCATCTGAAATAGATGCTGTTTAAAATCTTGATCTAGAAGCCACTGTGATTCACTGCAAAACAGCACTGTTCTCTATCGCAAAGTGTACTTAGCCCTCTCCTCCAGGGCTAAGTACAAGAGCTGTGAAGTTGATTTTCACATGGCTAATAGTAATATGTAAAGAATTTCTGAACATACGATGTCCTTTTTGTAGCTATGATGACACCTGGAAATCTTTGCTAAATAGCTCCAAACCTCAAACTATACCCGAGTAACATTTTCACTAGAAAAAGGTTAAATGTTCAGAAAAATAGAAAACCAAGTGCATTTAATTTCTTCAGCTTTCTAAACTGAATCTCTCATCAGAACATAAGAACAAACTGAATCTTTTAAGTATGTAAGTCTACATACCAGAGGGAAGAGGATTGTCAGAATGATAGCTTGGCTCAGGACAAATCTTCATGATTTTTTTCTAATATAAACACAAATTGTACCTCAAACATGTCTGTTGAGCAAGGAATTTGCTGTAACCTCAGGCAGGGAATTTCATCTTGGTTTATATAATGTTCAGAAGCTCTGTACTGAAGTGCCTTCAATAAGTATTGCAGCAGTTCCCATGTCTTTGAAATATTGTGGCTTTTCTCCATGTAGGAAGTAGACTGTTAAACTAGGAAGAAACTGCTGAGGGCAAAACCATATCTAATATTTTAACTTACTTGATTTCTACAAATTGCATTACAAACTTCTGAAACAAACACTCCCCCCCAAACCCTAAAAACTTTGCAGCAATACTTCTCTTCAAAATGGGAACATTTTCTTATAATCAGATTATTTTATTCCCTAGCACTTAAGATTTAGTTGACCACACTGGGCCTTGTTTTCTCCTTATCCAACCAGGCTTTGATACTGTAGCTAGTGAAGTACAAAGTCCCCTGCATTGCACCTTGAATATATGCTGAAATGTTAAACTGTGGTGTTTAAAGTGTGAGGCAAAAGGTTGTGTTGAAGTGCTCTAGGCTTGAGGAGAAATGACGTCAAAAGAGTAATTCAAACAAGAATGCATAACTTATACATTTCCTGAATTTGTGCAATATTTGTGGTATTTCAAAATATGAGTGGCCAGATCTTTAGGTAGCATCCCTTTACTAGGGCTATTGGATTCTAACTGAGAGTCTGATTATATGAGGCTGTGGGAGAACAGAAAGAAAGAACAGCACACAGAAAAAAAAAAAAAAAACAGAGTTCTTGTGATACTGCTGCTAAACATTATATCACAGTGTGCCTTTCGCTCTTGCATAATCTGAGATTATGTGATTTTACTACCTTTTTTCTTATGGGCTTATGGATTTAAAAAACTCATTTGTAATCTTGTAAAGAACAGAAAATTTGAAGGGTAATCAGTTTTGTCGCGCTGATCTAAAGAGAACCAATGAAAGATGGTAGGTATAAAATGAAATGAGGGTTCTATTTTCACAGCAAATACTTCAGGTGTGCTGAATAACAGGCATGATGTCATAAGCCAGTATCAGTTTCAGAATCTAACTATTCAGCATCACATCACAGATTATTTGAAGTGTTTACTTTAGCATTCAAAGCAACAAAGTAGGCTCTTTTTTTGTCTTGTTATCATTATAATAAATGTGGTTTCTAACATCTACATAATGTTTTCTATCATTTGAGGAAAGCAAAGTCTTTAGAAGAATTTGAGACTTCATAGAGTTGAATTATACAAAGAAACAACAACAACAACAACAAAACACCAAAAAAAAAAAAAAGAAAAGAAAAGAAAAATCTTCTCTTTATTCTTCAGGTAAGACTATTCTTTTCAGCTATAAACAGATTTGAAATTTTATTCTTTCTCATCTAATGAGAAAATTATAGTAAAATGCAGTTCACTGACTTGAGGTGTACTGGCTTTTCTTAGATTGGCTTACAATAAAGCCCTTGGAGAGAATCCATTCTTTCTTAACATGCATACTCTGGAAATAATACCTGTTTCTTCCCTGTGTGTTTACCTTTTAAACAGTGATGTAGCTTCTGTCTGTAAAGTAAATTATAAATGTTTTTCTCTTGTAGGGATCTTTGTGAATTAAATGACTGTTCTTAGATCATTTATGAATGTCGAAAGATTCACTGGCTTTTCTATACAACATTACTTGAATAAGAGATTTTTATCAAGCTGAATTCAAACAGGCTATCTGAGTATTCAGAGTGTATATGACATTACAAAAATTATTTCTAATTTCCAAGATCTTTTTACTTTGCAACTTCAACTAATATGCAAAAATATGCAGAACTCTAAAAAACCATAAATTAATTGTACTATTGAATAAAGTTGCATTACTTTAGAGTATTAGTAGTTAGGAGTTAGCCAGGCATTAATTGTGTGCTGTTCTCATGCAGGCCAGTCACTCCGTGACTAAAATATATCAGATAAGATAAATACACTCATGAAAAAGCTGGAGATAAATATTATTGTATAAAAGCCAGACATAAGACAGAGAGTTGTCAGAGCATGCAAAAGCATCCTGATTCCTGTTTGCTTGGCACAAGCAATAGCAAAGGTGGGAGAAGCCTAATGGTGTGATGTAGTGCCATAGGGATGCCAGTCAGAGCTGTGGGTAGATGAAAAAGGGGGAAGTGAAGCAAGGGGAATCAGCTGTGCTGGGAGGAAGATTGTCTGAGTGTTGCAATGAGCTGTAGATACCAGACACAGGGTGAGGTATCTGATGTGAAACATGAAAGTAATGCTTGTAAGAAGGATCAAGGGAGAAATGCATTTCTGATCACTGCTGAACTGTGTCCTGCTCAATGCTGTAATCAGATATCTGTAAGAGAAGACAGAGTGAAGCCTGGACTTTTCACATTTTATAGGTTACTACAGCTTATTTCAAAAGGCTGGAGAAGACAAACTAATAAAATGTGTTGGTGCTTTTTTTGTGCTAGTGGCTGGAGCAGATGGAAGATGTGCTGTGTTTTGGGAATAAGAAATAAAGGAAAGAACAAATAGCTTCTGTGAAATGAGATATGTTATGTTCTTGCATCTGGTCCTATACTGATCACATTGTATCATGAGTACTTTTGCCAAAAAGACCAGTTCCAATTGTAACTTGAATTTCCATGTAAAAGTGCTGATTTCTGTGTCTGCTAGAATGTCTCAGGTTAAAGATTTAATTTCTGGTCAAATCCAAGAAAGGTATGCCTGAGAACAGCCCAGCAGTAAGGAGAAAGTCAGGAGAGTTAGAAGCTCTACTATTAAATTCCTGGCTTGAATCCAGCACTGTGAAAAATGAAATCTGACTTTATTTTATGTGAAGTCCTTCACCAACTGATATAATCATCTACTCAAGGCTGGGATTTCCCTGCTTTCTGACAGGAGACAGCAGTCTCAGATTTGTGCAATGCAGCATGGAAATGTTTCTTTTACTGCTTTTGCACAATATGTAGAATTAAGCAGCAATTCCGACAAAAATAAACAGGACAAAAAAAACATGAGAAGCCTGTTATTATTTGAAAGATAGGAGGTAGCCTACCAGCTTCTCTAGTTCTTTCTGAAAGAAGTACCTTGCGGACATACATATTGAATAATAATTAAGAAATCACTAAAAAATGAGTTTTTGATAAGTTTGTTAAGTAGCAGAAAGTTCCAGTTTTAGAATCTCCTTCACTGTCTGGCTTTGCCTGATTTTCCTGCTTAGGCCATCTGCAAATATAGATAAGAGTCTGTCAATTATTAATATTTTCATGTGTTTATTCAGCATCATGATGTAGTTTCTCTTTTGTAATGCAACATTGAAATGTGTAGTTTAAAAAGAAACCAACAAACAAAAAACAAAAAAACAAGCTCTGAAAATTTCCTTTCTCCTTTCTTGCTGTCCAAGGTGACTGGATAGTCATAATGAGACCTGCTGATACGTGAAAACTCATTTGCATTCTTATCCATGCATTAAGCTTCTGGAGAAAATAGAAAAGATGTGATGATCCTAAGTGAATCTGACACCAAATTCTGATGGTGCAGATAGCAATTCTCATCATTATTATACCCTTATGTTCCTATTCTGCTCCTTAGGAATGTCAACTACAATGTTTTTAGAACATCCTGGGAAAGAAACACTGTGTTTTGAGCAGTTAAGAATGTAGAAAATGTTCCTGCAAAGCAAGCATTTCTAACAATTCTTGGAAAGGTCTGTGAACATGCCAGAAATCTCCACTGTTAGTTGTCAAGCACAAGCTGTAACATTTCCATCACTTAGCCTTTGCCTAACCCTTCATCTTGAACAATCTTTATTCTCTCTCTCTGAGCCTCAGTCAGTGATATGTCCTTATGTTTTGGGGGGAATATCTTGAATTGCATTTACTAGAAGTGATTCTATATTTCCTTACTGAGCAGTTACAGTGCTGAATATCTTCCAAACGCCACCTTTTTTTTTTTTTTTTTTTTTTTGTGTGTGTGTGTGTGTGTGTGTGTGTGTGTGTGAAGCAAATAAAACTTTTGGAGCCAGATGCTATCATGAGGATTAAAGAGAAAAGTTTTACAGGTTGGCCAACAAATAGACGTTGATGAAAACTATTTTGAAAATAAGGGATTCAGTTTTCTTTGCAGCATGAAGATTTGTCATCCAAGGAAGCACAGACTAGAAGACAGGTTAATAAGCTTCTGCTAGTTATGACACTGGGAGCCAAGTAAGTCTACTAAAACGTTAGATCATTGTATCATTTTTTTTCACCACTGTAGGACAAAACATGGTTCAATGGTCTCATCACCATTCAAGCAAAGTGAGGAAGTATATGGTTAGATAATACTGCAACCCCTCCCATCCCTAGCTTTATACCATTTTTAATTCTCAAAAGACCTTACTTTTAGGCCTACTTACATATTTTATCTTACCATTGTTTTAAGTTTACAGCAAGCAGTAAGGAAGCACAAACTAATTATTAACAAAAATAAGAGAAACTTTAAGGAAAAATAGCAAGAAATGTAGTAAGAATAAATGAGAAAGCAAAATATCTTGTCAGAAAAATCCAATTCCTTTATAATCATGCCTAGTTATAAAATTGCATAATATCAAAATATATGAACTAAACTAACACAATCTAATACAAAAAAAGGAAAAAGAGGATAGTCTATGTACATGAATGAGTCCCTTAAATGACTTGCTCTGTCTACAACCCACATAGCAGCAAAAGAAACTTGGTAATTTCCAAGTGTTGAGGGGAAAGGATGTATGGAAAGAGGCAAATTGTCCTATTTAATCAAGGTTAGTCTTTAGTTATATAAAGTATTAATATCTCACCTTCTTTCAAATCCCTAAGCAAAACTAATAAGAAAATTAAGTCAAATTATTCAGCACACTAGAATAATCAATGGTGAAGACTTTTGTCTTGTGCATTTTTATGTGTGTGTACATATATGTGCACACAGAACAACTTTAATATAGGATCCCTGCTGACTTCATTTTTTGATTTTAGGTACTGCTAGGATCCAGCAAACAAATCATGCTGATACACTTCCTGGAGGTCTCCAATTAACTGATTTCTTCCTAGTCTCAGGCTGTGGAATTGGTTCTATTCATTAATTACTGACTTAAGATTTGAAGTGGGATTTGCTCTTCTGCCATCATTATGATAAAAACAAGTGAAAAAACAGAAGGTGTGTGTACATTTTATAAAGATTACAAATTCTTTAAATTTAGGAAAATAATAAGGAAAATGGCTGTCATGAAGTGCTGAGGAAACAACACAGGAAGGGAGGCGAAGGCTGGAAAAGCAGGAGAAGGGCCTGATTACTCTCTGAAATGAGTCTTGCATCAATCAGCATCTTTATAGCAATTTTTCCTTGAATGTTGCAATGAAGTGCTTCAAGATTATATTTTCGCCTAGTGACTGTCTTGATTTAGCAATCCATATGATATCTGAGAATTAGTACCTACTTCACCTGATCTGTAAAGCCAGTGAGAGGTGAGCTATGCACCAACTTCTTTCTTAGCAAGACTCTGGGACTCAGAAGAACTTGAACTAGTCTCAGAGTTCCCCTCACTGCTACTCCTAGTCACATGCAAACTGTCTTTTGTGGCTGTTGTCTTCTGAAAAATGTTGGGATGAGACTCCTGGTGAATAAGGTTAACCAGTCCTTTTCTAATTAGTCAAGAAAACATATCTTTTCTCATTTGCTAGCAGGCAGCACACTCATTTCATTAACTCAAAACTACAAAGCTGAAAATTTAGCAGTATAAAACATTCATTACATTGACAACCTTAAGGGTGGACCTCCTACCACATCCTCACTTCTTCCTCATGTTCCACAGCCCCTATAATGTAGGGGCACCTGGGGAACAGAGGTAGGTTGGGATGGAGGTTGCCTGTGTCCTGTGTCCCTCTGCTCGATGATGGCAGGAGAGGCCATCACCGTTTGGGGGATATTACCCTGGTGCTTTTCTTGCACTCTCTGATACTCCTTAATTTCTCCACCTCCTCCTTGAGCTTCACCACCATGCTGAGCAGATCATCCACCTCTTCACACTTCATGCAAGTGGAATCCCTGTTGCCCTTCACCAACAGCAACAGGCTCAGGCAGTCACTGCAGCCAGAGACTTGGACTGCCACATTTTTAGGTGGGTACTCTGTCTGAGTCACCTACTGGCTGTCTCCCAAGTGAACAGAGATTCTCTGCCCTCCTTGCTCTCACTGCTCACCTGCCCTGTGTGAAATGCCCATGCAAACCAATGCATCGTGCTCTTCTGCTTGCGCATCCTGTTCGAGCTGCTCCTGGGTCTCTTCACTCTGTAGTGGCAGGTTTCATACACACAAGGGGCTTCCTGGTTCTGCCCCTGTGACATCAGAATGCTGTTGCCATGTAGAGCACAATTGCGCCATGCACCTGCTCCCTGACAGGGCTACCCCTCAACCAGCCTAGGCAATTGCCTACTTCAGCACAGAAAGCATCCGCTCCAGAGCTGAGTACCTCTCCAAAAGGTTATAGACATATACATATATGTATAACATATAATATATGTGTATATGTCATGTAATGTCATATGTTCTCATTCAGTCACATGCACTTTTTCCCCACTTTGGCTACAGAGCTTTGAAATGCATCACAATCCATGAGCAACATCAAGATAAATGGGCAGCCACACCAATGAGGATATGGAGTAGAGGAAATGCTGGAAGATATGGAGACATATTAAATTAGTATGTCATCAGTAATTTTAATTACATTTGAGGAAGAAATCCGTCGGTAGCCAGTAAATGTTGTTAGTTCTCTTGTCCATGATCTCCATTTATATCCAAAAAATTAACTCTAAAAAACCTGACAACAGTTTTGTAAAGCTGTAAAACAATTAACCACACACACATGCAAAATTCCATACATATAATCACAGCACATGTGAGATACACAAGCAATTGTTAAATGATTTCAGTGCTCTGAAGAATCATAAAAAATATACTGATAAAAAATAATAAAAAAAAAACCAAACAGATAAACCACAAATATTGTTGAAATATTTTACCTCTGGGACTTGTAAGAAAATCACTAATACTGTTTTATAGACCATTAACTGTAAATTACTTTCTCCTTTGGGCAAGAATTTTATCCTTTTTCATTATTATTAATTAAAACTAGCAATGTTTCTGGAGAAAAAAAATATATGTGGAAAAACTATAAAATACCATTTCCCTGGAGAGGCTTGTATAAAAATACTACCTGGGTTATTTCCCTTGAGAAATATTTTACACAGATGAGAAATGGCAGTGATTAGAAATCAGTGACTTTATTAACAATTAAAATTTATTTTATAATAACAGCTTGAGGAAATGTGTACATGTGCATGTATGAATAGTCTTGTTTTTCTTTTAGCAGACTTGAAATTGGTCTGGACAAAGTCAAGCTTTGATCAGCAGGCTGTGTGCCTGTGGAGGTTTTTCTGAGCTAATACAGATCCAGAGAAAGAGAGTATATGTTAGGCTATGTTCATTGATATATTAATATGGTTATATACCTTGAGCTGCCATCTGACGAAATGAAACCTTTGAACTCTAAACTCATCTGTGGAGTCTTGCTGTTGAGGTCCAAGTTAGATCAGATGCCCTATTACATGTGTTACATGATGTTTAAGCATTGTAAGTTATGAAATGCAATAATATATGCTCTGTACTTAATACCGTCTTTACCATTTGGTAAATGTTAGATTATCCTGTCTGGGAAATAACAAATTAATGTATTTTTTTTTAATAGAAAGAGAATTCATGCTTTTTAACTGTAGGCCTTTAATTTTTGAGTCTGAAGGTGAACTTCAAAATCTGCAGAGGACCCCTGTGGATCTCTGCAATGCACTAAGATACAAGTTTGATTGTATAGGTATTTTCCATCAGATTTTTTTTATTATTCTTTGACTTCACAGGAGACTTCTGAGGGGAAGTCATCGTTAGTGTTCTTCATGCCATTCTTGTCACTTGTACCATGTTCAGATTTTATCAGACTTCAACTTTTTTGGCTGTGCAGAAATTTTCAGCTTTGGAAGTGTATTTTGGAAAGTAAATAGATGCAACCAGACATAGTGGTGTTAACTGTATGACTTTGAACTTGGAGAATCCCCTTGCCTTCCATATGAGATCCAGGAATGTGATCCTGCTGTTCAGTGACTAGCACTGCAGTGCGCAAGGGTTAGTTGGGGGTTAAATAGGTCCCATTCAATGTGTGAAAATTTATCCAAACAAATCCCTATATTTACTGCAAGTAAGATGCAGAGCAGGGCAAATGCCAAATTAAGGGCTACTCCATGAATATTTATTATTTATTCATTTAAACTTATTTTACTTATATGGTATAGTACACTTGATGTAGAACCAATTAAACTACTATCAGTTTTTATATTTGGTTTATTGAAAATGATCAATTTTCCATAGGCCCATGTTTCCTAAATACCGCTGATTAAACGTACATTCTGATACACTGTTTCTTTAATAGTACACTGAATCCTCAATTCAGCTACTCACATATCTCTTATGCATATATAAAAACACTTTGACAGTTTAATCAGAATTTGAAAGTTTGTTCCTGTTTTACCACAGTGCTTTGAGCTCTTTACATTCCATGCTGTGCTTTTTGAACTGGATGATGTCTTTAGTTTTAGTATTGCTTTTACATGATTTTTCCTCTTTTTTAATGCCTTGGTTTTCTGCCTTTGACTGGTAGATACCTCCAAAGAAGAGGTCTGTGAAAGGTTACTGAGGAATAATTAATATTAGATCTTTAAACAGAAGAAGGTTAAAAAATTCTCTGATCATTTGAATTGTAAAAAATAAATGCTAACAATTGTTAGTATCTTTTTTTGTTTGTTTGTTTGTTTTCATTGGTTTAGTTGGTTTAGATAGGAAGGGGAAACATCATGCAATTTTGATTAGTCAGTATCTAATAGTAGACTAACTGAAGAAAATAGTTCCAGAAAACATTTTCTACTCTACTTAGAACAGAAATACATTTTTTAAAAATATAGTAGTTCATTGTAATTTTGCTGGTTTTGTTAAAACGCATTTCAATAAAAACAGTTTAGAAAGACTCATTTAGAAACTGTTTAGTTAGCAAATCAGTGAATCCAGGATGATTTTGTCAGTATTTTTGCTGGCCTCCAGCTCCACTTTTTTTTTTTATTTTATTTTTTTAATTTGGATAAGCAATTTGACCCTTTCTAATGTGCCCTTCTTGCTTCTCTGAATCTCAGTTCAGGAATTAAAGACCAGTGGATGGATCATTATAAAGATCATTAACCTGGATTCCCACATATCATACGACTTCATGCTTTTATGTATCTGAAAATCCCTTTCAAGTCAGTTCTGAATCTGCTCAGTAGAATATATAACAATATTACAGTCTAAAATCTGGTGTGCTATGTGGAAATCTGCCATTCATCTTCCATGCAATCTGGGAATCACAGCAAGATATTGATGTCTCATTCAACATTTAGCATAGGTAGCTCAATTCCTATTACGGGAAATAACTAGACTATGTACTGATACAGAAGGTAATAGAACTATTTTGTTTTATACAAGGAAAAACATTTGACATACTTGCAATCTCAGATATGGTTTACAGAAACATGATATCTTTGCAGTCTCAGTGGGATTTATCTTTCATTGGTATGAATTATCACTTCACTGACCTCTTATTCCAACTTTATCCTCTGTAAGGCCATAGATAACTTTCTATTGATGAATATTTTCTAGACTGATTTTCCATCCTTGCTTGCTGTTTCTCTTTTGCCCTGGACAAGTGTGGACCTAATGGTAATGATATAAGTA